>NW_022280062.1:5680722-5748082 GCF_004355925.1 Anarrhichthys ocellatus | reverse complement strand
ACACACACACACACACACACACACACACACACACACACACACACACAGCTGAGCTTTGGCTGCATGAATTCAAAATCCGGCAAGCTGGCACCTTCCATTAGGGTTGAGTGGAGATTTGGGTGTGTTTATTTGTGCTGTAGAACATAACCGCAGTTAAATGAGGGAATAAAGTTGTTCTGCTCTAATTCACTGCTTTGTTCTTGCTGACGCCGCTCCTGAACACTTAACTGAACCCGAGTGACCCACACCAGACCTCTTTTTCTCTGAATTCTTGACTCTTTTGAAGAAAGGAATTCATTTTTAATTAATAATTATTCCTTTATAATTGAAAGGAAAATGTTACATCATGTTACATTTGAATTTGCTTCTCTGTTTTTCACTGTGTTTATGAGAACAAAGCAGGAGGGTCTGAGACAACCAAAGGGAAAAGCACAGGAGGGAAAGGGCTCTGATGAAACCGTTTCATTGGTCTGTCACATATTCGACCAGTGCTTTGCTAGTGGCTTGTGTTGATTTACCACCTTACCACCAAATTACTATTTTAGATTTACTGTATTGCCATTTGTGATCAGCTACCACATGGGAAATCATCAATTATTTCATCACTCCGTTTTGTCTGATCTGGGCTTATCAGGGTCAAACTGTGATGCTCTCCTCCCCTAACCCACCCAATCAAGCCTTGTGCTAAGCTTATCAAGACTTGTGTGTGTGCGTGTGCGTGTGTGTGTGTGTGTGTAGGGGGCTGCAGTATCAGCACTGTTTAAATGTCTTTTTGTGTTAAACTCTCAGTACTTTTGTAGCTTGTAAATTAATCTCTATGGTCGGAGTTTAGTGTTACTCCTACGATTCTAGTAACAGACACTTATTCTGTCTGTATATATCATATTTTTAGTTAGTTATATTTTAGTTATTGTGGATTTTTACTTAGTTAATATCCTTTACTGTTTATTACTTATTTATGATACTTGTTTTTTACTGTGTCTCTTGTTTGCACTATATCCACTATGCTGCTGTAATCCTGTAAATGTCCGCACTGCGGGACTAATAAAGGAGTATCTTATCTTATCTCATGTGTGCTGATCGCTTTCCTAGAGCTGTAGTTAAGTTGCTGCCAACCAAACATTTTCTGCAGCACACATGACATCTTTCCACTGGCATTAATAACGGTACACCTTACAATGCAAGCACTTACACGTAAAGTTCAGACAATTTATAATACACACAATCTTACTTCAGCACAACATTTTATGCACAGATGTGAGTGTGTGGATGTTTTTGTTTGATAGTCTATAGCTCCAGCACCTCATCTAAGTCTGATATTGGGTGAGTAGTGTATGTTTCTCTATTTTTAATAGTTGCTTCCTGACATGCCCTGCAGTTGTCCATCCCATGCTGTACTTTGACAAGTAATCCATATTACAAGAGAAAATGGTTTTAGCAGGTCAGGTCAGATCTAAACACGCGGCAAGAAGCAAGCTCACCTTGTTTCATTGTGCTATTAGTGGATCTAACGTGTAAAACAACGCTTGCAGGCTTTAATAAAGCCACTGCACTTTACCAGCCAAACACAAAACAAGCAGACAGTTGGCGACTAGCTGATGATGATGATGGTGGTGAGCATTTAGCAGCTAAAGAACCCAACATTCAATACAAGTTCACGAAGCAACCTGGTGCGCCTTGGCACAAAGTGATATGTTAATGTTGTGTGTACAGCTTGTTCCTGCTGCTCCCAGTTGCTCCCAAATGCAACTGGACTTTGCGACAGACTGCTACATAGTGTGTTGTTGCAACTGCTTAGTCAACTGCTCTACCTTAGCTGCATTAAGGAATACAATAGTGACACATAATCTGGTGTGTTCATTCACCAACTTGCAGCAACAGTAATGCGGGGCTCCTCCTTTCTATAATTATCTTAATATTCAGTCCAAAAGTAAAAATGTATTGAAATAAATATGTAATAATTTCCAAAATTCACATGTTTTAAAAAAAATGATTCTGCTTCAATCTATTTGTTGGTGTTGAGCCATTCAAAAACAACATTTGTACAGTAATCAAAAAACGTCATTAAATATGACGACTGACAGACATTCAAAGCCTCATTTGAAAACTTTATATGATACGAGTCATACTACAGTTTAAGTTGGTGGGCCAGTTTTTTTCCTTACATGCATCTTATTAGTCAATGTATCGTGATACATCTCTTTTCATATCTCATAGACCTACTTCTCGGCTATGAGCATTGGAGAAGCTAATATCCCTAAATTGCCTGAGGCAGTTTTAGGCACAGTAACATCTTAAGATGTGTACATACATACATACTATAAAAGACAGGTACGTTCAGGTATAATTGAAGTTCTTTGAATATACGGTGAGGTAGTATTCATGTTCCACTCATGTTTATTCTGCGCCTCTGCTGCAAGCACACCACAGTAACGAGGCCTCCCTAACCTCTGGCCCTCAGGAGATTCTCAACTTTTTCCTTCTAATGCTCATTCAACACAGTCTTCCACCTCATCACAGATGCTGAACATGGACCTCCCTGACTGACAAACACACAACTGCTGTAACCCCCCACTCCATAGTTGCAGTACATTAATCAGCTGCTGGCAGAATGACACAGTAAATTAACTCGTTTATTTTTAAAGCTACGCTCAGCTCTAGTGAATATTAAGTTAAAAGAAGCAGGGAAGAGCTGTCAAAGATTATCGTTAAGTGTTTCCGCAGCAGTTGAGGGAGGCCTTGTTTTCAGTTTATCTTTCTATTGTTCTTCATCCAGAATCAGGTCCTTTTTTTTTTTACATAATGGACTTTAATCTCATCTGCAGTAATCATCACCCACCAGCAGCACTCCTGAGGAGGCGAACAAGGCACTCTCTATGGCAACCTCCATGACCTGCAGAGATGCTCATTGTAATCTTCTCACAAAATGTGTTTCAAACTGACAAGTCCTTGAAGAGTATACCAACCTTCACAAGAAGGTCTTTATTTTCTCAGAGGTGAGGGAGATAGAGTAGCTCTCATAATGTGTGTGCTTATCAAACCATCAAACTCTCTTCTTATTCGGTCACAGCTAAACTGGTTCATCTCATGGTGTGTTGATGCAGATCTGATGGAGCAGTGGAATCTTTCCATTTTGTGAGGAACCACAAAATCTGAGGTAAACTAACTTTATTTAGATTTATAAAGTCCATCCATTTGAAATTGAACCGAATTTTTATAGGAGTGGAAATCTGTACAGAGTTGATATTTAGCGCAGAGGATCTGTTCATGTCACGTCATACAGACATACAGCAAGCTCAGCACAGCAGAGACTGGGGAGTGATGATAATAACGTCTTCCATAAAACCTGCATTACATACAGTACACCACGTCAGCCATGATGTTTAATCCACTGTATGTCTGGGACAAGCACAAGCCTGCTAGATAGATGAGACAATGACGATGCATAAATCTAAACCTAGCAATCCATCTGACACCTAAGACACATCACTGATGCAGAAGATAATCATTGACTTCAACATTTTAGACCAACAAATTCATAGTTTCAATTCCCTCTTGGAAAGTAGCACATGAATACGAGCCGAGTTTGACAAAAGGTACAGTGACAAAACAAAACTCAGAAGCTGCATTCTCTGCTCAGGTAGCCAATAATCCACTACATCTTTACATGGCAAATGTTTGCCACTACATAAATGCTCTGAATTTTGAATTTCGAACCTTTAAGAATCGTAAAGCAACCTACTCGCCAACGCTAAGAAAATGTAATTGTGACCTCTTCCATGTCTTGTGTGTGTCAGGGAGCAATTTTGAGTTCCTAAATGACGGCAATATTACAGGTAAATATCTGCAGGGATGTGAATGGGCTGTGTGCAAAATGAAAGTCATGTTTACATCTCGGAAGCCAATAAACAATATTACCATCAATCTGACGTTGCTCTGAGCCAGCGGAACCCCCAACAGCAACTGCAATTAGTCTCACCACTACATAAATCGACAACATCAAAACACACGCGCTTTACAACCATCAAAAGAAAATGAGCCACGATAACAACTTCATTCACAATTATTAATACCAAAGCAAATTCTCCACACAGCTATAGAGTGGCAGCTGCACAAGAGCAAGCTGTAGCATTCAGCAAACAGCGATACATGGCCTAGTGTACAAGCACGTCTGCAGGACAACAATTAAACCGTCAGCAGTGTTACTGCAATGATCATACAGAACCACAACATCATATGCCTCAAACACATCCTTGAGCTGGTCCAACTCCGGGGCAGCGGCAGAGACCGAGGCACAAGGTAGGCAGTTAAGCAGTGCCGTACCTGAATTGGTAAACTGAATTGCTATATTTTGGAATTAGACCCTACTGGCATGTGTTCGTCGCAGATGATTTGTTTGCTCTTAAGTGCTTTTTAGGGACAGACTAAAAAGAGGTCTCACGGCTTAATAATTCTTTCCATTTCCGGAATGAGCACAATTTTTACACACAGTGTGAAAATAGCCCAGCGGTCACAAAGTTGACCCAGCTCCTCACCTCTCCACAGTCTCCTCCCATCAGTCATCAGAGCTGTCAGCACCACATCCTGACACATTATGAACGAGGGGTCCCCTCATGTCACCTCTCAGTCCATCTCTTAATCCGGTAGGAACCTGTGAGGGCGTAATGTGGACATAAGTCTTTTTTTAAATGCTGCATGTGGGTTGAGACAGAGGAGGTCGCCTTCGTCTTTAATCAAAGGAAGTCGACACATTCAAGCTACACACTTACATGTGGACGCACACGCCACAAGCCTCCCCCCAGAAGAACTTATATCATTATAAATGTGCATTAACACGAGAACACAAATTTAGCTTGTCATGCTTCTGTGTCATCTGTCCTGAGATGTCCTAATTGCTCTGGTCTACTTCTTTACACGTCTTAATGAAATACAGAACTGCATGGCCGGGGCTTTCCACTCTTCTGCCCAACAACCACTCAGATAGAGAAACTACTATACTTAGAGGTCCCAGTGGGAATTTGCTATGGCGATACTGGTTTTCAACCAGGTTTGATCACATTTGTTAAATATGACCCCACATGGAGCCGAGCCACTACATATTATGTGTGTATGGCAGTGCTTAGATTAGCAAAAGGTGAAAGACTTAAGAAACCCTTTCAACCAATCAAATGTCAACACTGTGGATGTCCCACTTCTGAGTGCATCACACTTCCTGCTCGGCCGAGTAAAGCTCCTAATTAAATCACTGGGATGATATCTAACTCCATCAGGGGTTGTGTCCCACCTATTCACCTAATGGGCTTCTTCTACCTCTTTCTCACCACCCGTCTGTTATTCTTCAACCTCATTCCTCGCTCTCCTTGTGTCCCTGAGGATGTGATTAGAAGCGTCTGCGGTCACGGTGGGAGATCACTCATGTTGCCGCTGCTATGTCTGCTAAATTACTCCGCAGAGCTGATCTGGTCCTTAATGGAAAACACGAGATGAACAGGAACAGGGGAAAGGGAGATAGATGAGAAGCGAGGGCAAAAGGGAGAAGGAACATGAGGCTGATGTGTGGAAATAAGTGTGCAGTCAAGAGGGAGGGAGGACTAGTGTGGAAAGGGAAAAGCCCCCAAAAAAGAGGAGAGTACACTCTTAGAAGTAAAGGTGCTAACTAGAATCCTATAGCGTTCCTTGGCTTGTCCCCATGGAACCCCCTTTTTGTTCCTGGTAGAACCTTTTATAAAAAGTTGATATTACAACAACACACATGCTTTCAACAATCCTTGAAGAACTCTTTCTTCCATAAAGGGTTCTTCAGAAGCAAATGGTTCTAGGTAGAACATCAGCCGTTCAGGAAGAACCCTTTGTAACCATTATTTTAAGAGTGTCAGGGATTTAAAAAAAGATCAGGAGAAGGAGGAGATATTGATACATTGGAGCCATGGCTGGGGAAAGATGAAGAAGTATGAAGAACAGAAACGGAAAAAAGGTGGAAATGAGATTATAAATAAAAGAAGACAAAGAAGAACAAATGATTACTGAAGAGAAAGCTCTCAGAGCCTGCATACCAAAATCATGTTTTTGTAATATCAGCAATTGATGAAATGGCATCTAATTTTGCCAGATTGCTCAGATATGATATTTGCAAACTTTGTTGCATTTACAGTTTATGTAAATTATTTCTTAACTGATTATATATGATAATCATCCAAGAGGTTTCTGGGGATATTTTCCTCTCTGGAAGCTGCTGGAACCCATTATGTGAATTCAAGCGAACCACAGCCTCAGTGCTCAGTAAAAGGACTCAGAAATACTGCAAATATTAGATTTTGTGTGGGATATTCCTTTAACTTTTAATCTCAAGTAGTTTCTACATTGGAACATATGCTCCGTCAACATGTTTCATTAGTTGCAAAACAGTGAGCAGACTCCCAATGTCACCCCAATATGCTTTTACTGCCATCAGGTCGAATAACAACAGCGTTCATTAAGAGGCAACTTGAGGTGTTAACAGTGTGTGTGCAGTTAGTAAATCATGCACGTATTGGAGTATAGTAGAAACAGTACTGGATGTATTTCAGTCAATAAATGTGTAAATCTCCCTCTTTTATTATTGATGTGGCGATGGGTCCAATCCATTTTATATTAATTTGTTCATATCTCCAAAAAGCCATTTAAAATGCATAACCTCCAATGTAGATGGTAAATATCTGGGGATGGAGGCTCTTCACTAAGGATTTGTAAGTTCTGTAAAATGACAATAGTTAAAAAAAAGGCTTTGTACCTTTTAAAACAATGGTCCTTGACCAACAAGGATAGACTGTTTTTGGCTTTTAACAAAACAAAGGCGAGCGATAACTCTGTTATCTTATGATATGACTATTAATCTCGGCACCCAGTTGGATTCACATCTCCCCTGACAAATCACTTCATTCCTTCACTGCCGATTAACGGAACAGCACTGTCAGTAATTTCACACTCCCCAATAACCCTCGTGTTTATTAAATGCCATAGCAGCTCCCTCTGGTAAAATTATGAATAGAAGCATCAGATTGTTGTTGTGTTAATAACTGCTGTTGATCAGTGATGTTTGCAGGCACAAACTGAGAGGGAGCCCTCACTGCGCATCCATTTCATTACTTGGCGTCTCATATTGCCAGTGACAAAGAGTAATGACTGTCAAATGAAAAGATGATGCTCCAGGAGCGACACAGCTCCCAAGA
Source organism: Anarrhichthys ocellatus (assembly GCF_004355925.1). Classification (NCBI taxonomy): domain Eukaryota; kingdom Metazoa; phylum Chordata; class Actinopteri; order Perciformes; family Anarhichadidae; genus Anarrhichthys; species Anarrhichthys ocellatus. Next base: position 5,740,874 of record NW_022280062.1, on the reverse strand, counting down.
GGGTGTAACTGAAACATGTGCTCCTGCACACACACACACACACACAATGAGAAATTCAGCGCTTTGCAGCATTTTTATCGATTCACTGGTTCCACAATAGTAACGTTTCATTTAAATGGAATGTATGATAGTCTCGTTCAGTTGTGGTGTGTATAGTGCTGACCTGGCACAGGCATGGAGGCCATCCTGCTGCCAGGTCATTGAAGGAGACAAAAAACACATCCTGTAATCATATTACTCCAGTTTTAACTTGTCTGTTTGTGTCAGCGTCATACATGTGACAATAAACTGACATATTGCAGCCTGTGCGAGATTTATGGCTTAAACAAACTCCACCTGCTTTCTAAGTTCATTGCTTTCTCTGAATATTTTCTGCTACTCAACGATGTACGAAGCCGCCAGGGAGCGACCAGGATCACAAAGTCTTTTGTCCTCGAGCAAAGGAAGCAGACAACAAAGCAATATTATTGTACCGTGTTGAGCATTTAGTAAGATGATACATCTTCTCTGAGATCTTTGTCTTTACATCTCTGCTGCAATTAGCGAGCGTACTCAGCTTTATTGTGAAAAAATAAACTGTAATGTTTGTCATTCAACACACATCCATCTAGTTTGCAAACATGTGATGCATGCTTTATGCTTATTTGTGTTTTGTTTGCTTTTTTATGCTTATTTTCATTTGTAAAGCATTTTTCTTACTTTAAAAAAATAATGTATTCTATGCAACATAACTCGCCATCTTACACACACACACACACACACACACACACACACACACACACACACACAAACTATTGAGCTTATTGAAAAGATGCATTTACAGATCTCAGTGTTCCTTGATTTACTTGCTGTTGATTGGTGCTTTGTCACTTTATAGCACAAGTGACAGATCATTTGAACTGAAAAATATGTAATACTCAGTTATTATTTATTGATCATTCTAACAACTCTGTACCTCAATAACAATGGAGAAGCAAAAGAATGGCATCAGTATTCCACAATTATCATCAAACCATCCGTCCATTATCTATCTATTTGTCAAAAATATCATAAAACCTGAATTGCTGGATTACATTAGAAGCAAATCTTCCTGAATATAACAATGTGAAATGTAAAAACAGATGGACTGATAATGTACTGAACTGATGAAGACAGATGTAATAAATCAAGTTTACATCATTAGTCAGCTGGACAACAGGAGGTTGAGTGATTGGGAAACGGGCAGAGCAGAGCTTTTTGAGTCCTTGCATCACTTACAGTTTCTAAAGGACATCACTATAATAATAAGTCACTATAATTCACAATCCAAATCTATAATTGACATGCCAGACCGTTCTTCAACAGCTAACGCTCATCAGTAATAAGCATTTAAAGGCCACGTTTGTATTTTGTACCTCGTCCATAACGTCATGAGACAGGAATAATGCTGCTGCTCCACAGAAAAGAAAAAACAAAAATAGATTTAAAAGATTATTAAACAATATGATTCTAAATATGATTCTTGAAAAATGTCGGAATGATACTGAGTCAACATGAGTCGGCTTTCTTTGAATTTAACAAGACTCATTGTTGGATTATTATGAGGGTGTGCAACATATGAGGACAATGTTCAAAATGAACAATAAAAGAAGCTTGATGGAGGTGTTTGTTTGGATTTTGAACAAACAATAGGCGAAAAGAAATATATGACAATTAGGAGCTCTTATTTAAGATCCTGCATGCGTTGTGTTACTTCCTCAATGTTGCAAAAATAACCTAATACAGACAGGAGTTTCTACGCTAATGGAGGGATCGATCCTCAAACCGCTCCCTAATAAGTAAGTTCACAGCTTAAAAGTTGATAGGTGGACCAAGAAAGTGTTACAGGATTCAAACCTGGTTAATAAATGGCAACGGGTCCAAAGGGTTTATGTTTTTTCAAAGCGTCCTTTGAAAATATTCTAGCTGACTTTGGTGGTAACAAGATTGGCTTGTACATCTACTGCTGCTGCTGCTGTGAAACAGCTATCCAAAGGTCCCCAGTGTGGTATTTCTGACATTATCACTGCTGACACTTTGCTTTCACTTTTACTCAGAGAGACTCAACTCTTAATAAATAGGAAAAGCAGTGACCTGTGGACCAATGAGGCTGTGCAAAGAATGCAATGGTGCTTTGAAAACACCGATAAGAGGAAAACAGCAATTATTCTGGACACTTTTGCAATTTGCATACAGACACAGCAGAGGAGCAGAGGATGCTTCTCTAACACTACTACATTTTGTAAATATCTGGGACTGGGTAAAACACACGCCCTCCTTCTATTCGAGGAATTTGCCACAGGATTGGCTACCATTTAGCTTGAATAGCAAGCCTGACTTTTGTGAGAAGAAATAACATTCCTTCTACAGATGAAAAGTTGAATTTATAAGCAATAAAATGCACCATTGCATGAATACATTAAGGGGTTTTGCTGCTATACTTTCAGCACCGGAGCTGAGAGCATCGGAGCAGCCAACAGGACCGCTGCCCTCCATTTCCACCATCCTTCTTTATTTCTGTTACAGTCAGTGTTGCAGTTCAGTGGTGTAGCTCACTTGGCAACAATACACTGTTTGTAAATGCTAACAGCCTGCCATGCGGTTATAATCCTGTGTTGCTCTATGATGCAGCAAAAACGTCACTTTTACCCAAAGATTCTAGGTTATCGCTAAAATGCTAAATGACTATTTAGCATGTGGCATTGTCCCCAACTGTCTTTTGTACCTGCAGTGGACACTATTTAGCAAAAGTGAAGTTGTCCCGCTTTAATGCAAGGTCACAGCATCGACAAGCTGACTGAGCAACAGGTAAGTGGCTGTGCCGACCTATGTCTCAACAGAAAACATTATTGATTTGGAGAAGCTTCATGAAATAAAAGTTGGCTAATAATAAAAAGTAGTTCAATATAGATGAGAACAGGTCATCTGTTCATTTGAAAGATTACAGCTATACATTGCCAGAAATGCAGTGTCACATTTGAATACAAAGCTTTTCTTTTGCTCACACTTTACATGATATAAGTAAGGCAGAGAACATCAGAAACAGCATGCAGGTTATAATCATAGTATGAGAAGGGAAGAGCAGGTTCCTCGCTTTCATTTTTTTGTGTAGTGTTCAGTGGAGCCAAATAAAGTGAAATGTTTCTTGCCTTGGTCTCCGGCTATAAATGGCTACAATTATCCCACAAGGCACTCCTCATGTTACGGGATGATTTTGACTGGAGCAGTTATTTCTATATTATAGATAAATGCATAGATGTATCTAATGGTTAGACAGTATTTGTGTGAAAACTCCAGATGCCAAAGGACTAAAAGTGCTGTCATAAACAGGTGGTGAAGTCTAATTATGTCTTTTATACATTTGACACATACATTAGGAGCCGTTTGATTATGACATAGTTCCATATCGTAAAAACGGTAGAAAAAGCACTGAAAAAAATATGTTTTGATGAAGCATGAAAAGAAGTTTTCCTACAATTATCATCCAAAGAGGCAGTCAGTGCTTAGTGCTTTTAGCACCCGGTCCCTCTCAGACCGTAAAGCAAGCAGCCTTTCTTCATTTAGTTGTTGGCGACCTGAAAATGGGTTTCGTCTGACAAGATCCATTCGACACTTGATAAGGGTGATCTCTAAAAAGGTTTTGATGACAGAAAACAATGTGCTGTCTCGTGGGGTGAAAGGTGAGAGGATTATAAGTAAGACACAAAAAAAAAAAGTGAGAGAAAATCAAACTGTGTACTTTTTCATTTGTATCATCAAAGTTGCTCAAAAACAACTTTTATGTAATGCATACGAGTGGATTGAATTCTCCTAGTACTTTTGAAAAAGTTTGGAATAATACAAATAATAATAATCATTATCTATTTCCTTCCCCAAAAACATGTCGTTAAGGACATTTGAGATTCAATTGGACTCACTGAAAGTAAAATGTGTTTCACTGGCAGAGTCACTACCTGTCCAAACAAAGACCCAGGTTAATGTCCCAGTGATGCCGCCCCCCATGACAAGCATGACATGATACAGCAGATATAAATATACTTAAGTGACCATTAGCAAGACAATGCCTTGTTTTTTTCCGCCCAGGCATTCTGACCTGTGACCTCTGTGAAGAGTGGACTACACAAAAGACAAAAATCAACGGTGTGTAATTTAAAAACGTTCACACCAACATTTTTATCCAAACACTGGGCGATGCTGTGGATGGACGATAATCAGCCCCTCATCAGTAAACCTTTAATTATCTGGCCGATTAAGACGAGATCACAGGTGTACTTTGATCTTCCTTGTGTTGGTGTTCTTACATTTCTAGAAACAACAATCAAAGTGCCTGCTTTATATACTGAGGAGGTTTTTGTTCCCAGTGTCATTAAGCATAAAGACTTCTACATGCCTTGAATCCTGAATTGAAATGCTTGTTTTCTGTGAAATATGTACCACTGGTTTTCAGAAAACTGAAATTCTAGTTTTTTCCACAACTTACACTCTTCTGTCAACAGGGTACAGTTCACAAAACCAACCAGACAGTCTGATAATGATCAATGAACAACTCTAAGAATGAAGGGGACAAATTCACAATGGGTGGGAAAGCTAACATTAATCCAATAGATATTTTAGTTTGTTTTGGCAGACTTTAAAAAATAAATAATACAGCCACAACAACAGCAATACAATAAAGACAAGAAGAAGTAAAACCCCCTAAAACTAAGGGGAGCAGCGGGACCTGGTCATACAAAGGATGACACCGTTCCTCAGAATGTCTACTGGTCGTCCAGAGGATACATTTATTTTATGGCAAAGGGAGACTGACTTGTTCAGCCTCAGACAGACATTCCCCTGTGCCTTACCAGCAGACCAATACAAATGTTAAAATAGATTTATTAAAAGACCTTTATCATAAACTATTAAAATGTTAACACGAGCTAATCGGCATCAGCTGTTTTATACAAACGTTACCAGCTTTTGCAACAAGTTGATATAAAATTGATGATGTCCTTATCGCAGTGTGCAGAGTCAGTGCCGCTTGTTTGCTCTGTCTGAATATCAGCCTGTGTGCTGCCCCTCGGGGATTCACCCTCTGGCAGGTGTGACCATGCCGAGACACTTTTTACTCCAGGGAGTGAGATGCACTTTAACGGTGAGAGGAAAGGGTCACCATTCTGTTTAACTTCTATTTTTACGACTAACCCCGTTAGAAAATCAATGAATCCACGAAGAAATCCAATAAAGTGGATGCTTATACACGTATGTCCTTGTCTTCTTTTACCGATAGTCTTGAGCCCCGAGAGGGGTGAGGAAAAAGAAGGGCTTTACTTGCCATTGATATGAGCACACATCAACTGACCGGCAGAAATACATAAAGTCACATTGGAAGATTTAATAGCTAAATAGTCAAATATTTCTCTCAGGAGTTGGTGGAGACCAAAAATAGAGAGTGAATATTGGATTTACATTTGTCAGGTACTCACTAACACAACACCATATATCAAATACGTATATTCATGATCAAAATGGCAAAAAACAACCCAAACATTAGAACTCACGGTCCACTATATAGCATTTTGTGGCTCTTTTTAAATGCATCTCACTGTCTTCTTTAGCGACTTGAGTTGGCTCATTTGTCATAGTGGAGTTAAGATTTTTTTTTTTTTTTGTCAAACTACTGTTTCCAAAGTCAAGAATGAACTTTTACACTCTACCATTAAATCATTGCTCTACAGTAAAACTAGTAGTCTGGATTTGACACCTGTCAGTCTGCCACAAGATGCAGTGTGGCATTTTGAATCAACTCTCACCTGCCTCTCACAATTTATTCTCAGACAGCTTTTTCCTCACCACCCCTCCCCACGACTCAGCAAAGATATATTATTTGCCGTGTCATGACCGGCTGTGTGTGGAGCATTTAAAGCATGGGGGCTCGAGTGACACACGTGTCCTGATAGGGGCTGTGAGTCGGACCCGCGTACTAAATCTGTGGACAATAAATCTATATGATGCATACCACCGCACCTCATCTGAGCTTTTTTTTAAAGCCTCGGGCATATTAAGAAGCAGAGCAGCAGTGGCCCCGCTCCCGAGGTCCATGTCAGAGGGGAGGGCAGCGGTGATGGAGGAGGAAAGGGGGGTTATGAGGGGGAGAGTGGAGGATGCAAATGTAACTGGGGTTTTAATTACACTTTCACAAGAGAAAAATAGTCAGTCAGTCAGTACAAAGATCTACTGTACACACTCTCCTCGCGGATTATTTAAATGCATCGGTCGCAATACCTGGTGACACGTTATAACCTTGAGTTGTCTACCCAGCATAATGTCGACACACAAACACAGCACCGACCAAGGCCTCCGAACTCCTTCTGTGATCCACACATCGATTGTACCGATTCCAGGCCTGATACTGGAACAGTGACAAATAAAGATTTATAGAATCATACAGATACAACACCGAATTGAGCCCAAAAAAAGAAAACAAACATAACCTGAAGTCAATAACTAATCCTGCTCACAAAAGAGCTGCAGCACTTACCAGCGATCGTTAGTTAGTGCAGTCGTATCAGGTTGGAAGAACTTAATGGCTGTGGTAGACGATGTATCATGTTTGCAACTTGCGGCTTTGCTGCCGACATACCAACCTGATTCTATTCCTCCCCACTTACGTAACCATCAGCATCAAGAAATGGTTAAACATATCAGCAGCATATTGTTGACTAATATATGTGGTTTGTTATATTGTTGAGGTATGTTCTTAAATCTATTGATGCTATTGTATGTTGGGTTAGTGGATGTGAGTGCATCTGACTCATATCTAGAGGTTGGATGGGGATTAGACATGTTCATTTCTGTGTTGAGCCTCCTTAGGGATTCATTCTTTCAAAATACAGTAAAATGACAACGTTTGTTTTGCACGACCACCATACATGACAGTACAACCACCTGCACATGTGCAGCTATCAACAGTAAATACTGCTTGCTGGGCTAAAACGTTTTAGAATGATCAAATCTGATAAAAGACACAACTTGTCTGAGAGACGAGGAAAAGTTTGGAGCATCAGGGTAACGTTATCCCCAACAGAGAAACAACGAGCTGTGGAGATGGGGAGCCACTGCTGGAGGTAGTGAAGCGAGGAGGATATGACATTATGAAGTCCAACAGCTGCTGCAGCCACATCGCAGAGAGTATTATAAAGTCAAAGAGTCTCAAGTAAAGGATGATAGCTGAGCAAAGACTCCACATGTTTGAAAATATAGAGTCAAGGCTTAATGAGATGTAACTGGGGGCTGAATCTTTCCTCCAACTTAATTTTAGGTTCAAAACTTGATCTGTAATTGCAGATTAGGCTGCAGGAAAGCAGAGGAGACTTCATAGAGTAATCGCAATAAACAGAGTAAGAAATGCAGAAACACAATGCACTTCAATGAAAGAAAATTGGCACACTGACAGCTGGTGAGTCATCCCTCCATTATCCTTATCTGCTTATCTTATTCAGGGTCAAAAGAGGGCTGGAGCCGATGCCAGCTGACATTGGGCGAAGGCAGGGTACACCCTGGACGGGTCGCCAGGCTATCAAAGGATTGTCACATAGAGACAGACAACCATTCACGGACACATTCACACCAACAGGCTATTTAGAGTCATCAATTGACCAAAACCTGCATGTCTTTGGACTGTCGGAGGAAGCTGGAGAACCAGAAGAAAATACCCGCGCTGACACGGAGAGAACATGACACAGAAGGGCCGGCCGCTTTAAGTCAATTGTGTCATTATTGTTTATGTGTTCATTCTAGCAAATGTTGTAAGTTGGACCAGATGGGACCTCACTGTGCACATGGAGGCCAGATCTGGGTCGAATAAACGAAGTTAACAGGAAGAGGAATAAATTGGATAATAACCATAAAACAGTATTCTTGTTGCACCTTTTCTCTGATTTACATGTAACATAGATTCTCTGTGTTGCCCTTCTAACCCCATTTCTATTTTCCTGAACATCTCCCCAGAGTGCTGCCACTGAATTGACCTAGAAACCCAACTAAAATACCAACTGCCCAGTCCCACTGAGGCGATTACATGGAGGTGGTATTCACAATAGAACCCAAGTGTCTTAATTCAGCCCAATTACAGGTATGAGTGTATATGGGGGAGATGTCGGAGTAAATGTCACCGTACAGTTTTTACAGGTAATTACCTCGCTTCGGTGTGACAAGGGGGTTATTTGGTGGGAAGGGATTAGAACAGACCATAAGGGTAGGAGTAAATTCTGATTTTGGAAGGCACATTTTTACCGGGCCACGCATAATTAAGAACACTGCTTTAACACCAAATGCCAGTGTTTGACTACAATGAATTGCATTTTAATACAGACTTAATTTCTGACATTTTGAACCCTTTTTTTCCTTTTTTTCCTCGGATCATATTGTGGGTGTCTGTGCTGTATTGCACAAGTATGGCAGCAGCAGACATATACACAGAAAGCATCCAAAAGAGACTTGAACTTCTAAGGTTCAGCACAGGGTGAGCTATCTGCAACGAGATAACTTCTCTCAGCCTGTGCTAGAATATATGGACACCACGAGGGTAGATGTCTGACACTCATGTTTTAGCAGTTCGCTGCTCCTCATTATTCCAGTCTGGAAATGCCATATACGTACATACCCCGAGTATATGTTTTCAGTGCTGGCATTCTATTTCACAGATAGAATCAACCAAAACAGAAAAGAAAAAAGCCATCGGAAAGCAGAAAGCCTATTTAAATTGATTTCCTCTGTGGAAAAAAAGCAGCTTACATGTCAAATATCCACACCTCTATATCCATCTGTGACAGATTGCAAAGTCTCTTGAGGCAGAGTTGTGATATTGGGCTATGTAAATACAATTGACTTGACAGGCCAGAGTCATGCTGAGTTTACCAAGTGTTACTCAATGCTCTAAAATGACCTCATCCCCATCTTCTGGTCGAACCAACACCAAATCGAGTTGCCTGGAAGTCTCACCCTTCCTTGAGGCTAAATCTAGACAATGAGCCAACACCTCATTTCCTTGAGCCTATACAGCAGTATATTCTTAGGACTTCCCTCTGTGCCAAATAATGACCACTGGACTTCCTATTAATATAGACTTCAGACAGGTGTGGAGGCTGTAACGCAGAAATCTTCATTTCTATTTTGACCTGTGAGCATCATTGACTCACTTGGTGAATTTTATTTGACTTGTTTGCATATTTAATGCATAAGTTCATTTCCGCACAGCAATTTAAATGCAGACGAACTAGAATACATTTGATTAGTGGACCAGCCACTGACTCGCTCCTCAGAGAATGTGCTCAGCACCACGGACAGCTCCGCGCATCAATACGTGCTCAGTGGACTTTAAAGCAGGACTAGGAGAGAGACGACAGCTCCTAAAACTTTGAGGTGGACTTTCTTTTTTCTTTTTTTAATGGAGCTCTGAGCACAGCGGGTTGACTTTAGCGTAGTACATTAATTGAGCCACATGATGATAGTCCGATTGGTATGCCGCAAGATTTACAAGCTGCTCTCTTCCCTCACGGAACCACCAACGTGCTCCGCCCCCCCTCCCCCACCCCCGCAGCCCAGACGTCAGCTGCTGGACAGCGGGCTACAGTGATTTAAATACGGACAGAGAGGAAAGGTGCCTGTGTGAGAGACAGAAGCGTCTCTGGAAATAGTGAGTGTGACATACAGTGGAGCAAAGACAAACCAAAAGTGTTTGTTTTTTTCTTTACATTTCTAACAGCCCCCCCCCCCTGTCCCTGAACTGAACAAAGTTTTGACATCCTCACAAACAACGCTTTTTATTGTCCCACATTCCTTCGGCTCTGCTTTTTTTTTTCCACTTGACATTTCTTACAGCAACAAGTGTTGCTGGCTACCAGCGACCGGTTTTCTTTACATTGTTTTTTTTTCCACACACACACACACACACACACACACACACACACAGGAAAAAAGAGAGACATACGACATATTAGCTGCCGTTCTGTGCGCCGCGGACACCCAGTGTGCCACCGGACTGTGATGATCGTGTCCAACGTGAGCCTGAGCGGCTGCGCAGGGGTCAACAGTGCTCTGTGTGCCGCAGCCGGGGAAGGGCACCTGAGGGGAGGCTCATACCGGGCCACCCTCACCCCGACAGGGAACCTGATCGTGGCTGTGTGCCTGGGCTTCATCGGCACTTTGGGACTAATGAACAACTTGCTGGTGCTCGTGCTCTTCTGCCGCTACAAGATGCTGCGGTCGCCCATCAACCTGCTCCTGATTAACATTTCCATCAGCGACCTGCTGGTGTGCGTACTGGGGACACCGTTCAGCTTCGCCGCCAGCACGCAGGGAAGGTGGCTCATAGGAGAAGGCGGATGCGTGTGGTACGGCTTTGCCAACTCCCTCTTTGGTGAGTAGAAATTCGGAACCTAGGAGGCGATGATCATACGTTTTGATTTTGTTACATTTGTAGATTATTGTATTTAAAAAATATATATATATATTTCAGATGTGGTTGTGAGTGATGGTGCGTTGTTTGGATGGATCCTTCCCGGAGCACTGCGCTTGTCAGAGTACATGATGTTAAGCTTAATTTCTAAGGTCAAAAATAAGGATTTAGAAAAATTAGGGGGGGAAAACATTTGAGAAAAGGTTTCGTTATCACGCCTGTTGCGATGGTCTCATTAAACTTTCAGAGAAACGCATGAAAATCATTGTAGCCAATACAAATCGAACAACAGATTCGGAAACATCAAACCTATTATTCAGTCAACTGATTCGGTTTTTATCTCTCTGCATACTTGAACAATGTCCTTTCTTCCCCTCAAGCTTTCTCTCTTTCTGTCTCTTGATTTTGGATGTGCTCATCGTGCAGTCGGTCATTACAGAGATCGTTGGTCTTGGTAAAGGCGCGGAGTGTCTTTTTATCTGTTTGCGAAAAAACGTACGAGGTTCAGTGTGGAGCGATGTTGCGGATCACATACTTACAGCGATCCCATGATAAATCATGCACATGTGCAGGTGTTGTCCAAGTGATGAGTTGTAAAAAAATAAATCAATCTTGTGTGGCTCTTCATGGTGTGGTACAGGTCATTATTTCCGGTTGGGGCTGCATGACAGAATGTTGAATCCTTTCCAACTACAGCTGCACGTGCATGCATTTTCATGGCATACAATTGCTGGGGGTATTTAGGGAAGCATATGTTGTGCTTAGCGCTCCCTCTCAGTTAGTCATTTGTTCAAACATCAGTATAGGAGCTCTGGAAACCTGTCATGCAGGACTGTCAGTGTGATTTGGCTGCTGCACGTATACTGCAAATGAAGCAATGTGTTATTAAATGGCCGCTAAACGTATAGTAGTAACTATATTACCATATAGTTGAGTGTCTGTGCCCGAGGCAAGGGAAGCCTCATCACTGTTCGTTTAGCTGCTCGTGCAGGTCTGTGGCGGGCTGTGGGGACACGACCTCAGTCCACGAGCAGGCGATGGCAGGTGCATCAGCAGCATTTGTTGCAGAATAAAATCACCCGGGGAACATCCGTAATGAGGGAGGGGACTCTGGTGGTCTACATTGGCTCAGGAGTGCTGATATCGATGCAAATGGGGCACAATGATGCAACTGAGAATAAGGCACTCACTCTTACAACTGGAACCGGGCCAGGCTGGGATGCTGGGGGGGGGGGGGGGCTTTGTGTCCATTTTTGGAAGGCCCAGGGCGCTACGTAAAAGTTGCAAATAAGGATTTGTTTTTATTAAAGGAAAATTTCAAAAAAACATTCGTTCCCACTGAGAACTGCATCCATCAAAGCTTCAAATGAGTAATTTGGATGGAATAAGTTTGATGCTAAACTCAAAAGAAGACTAATTTGCAGAGTGAATGCTTTAAACATAAAATGCTCTTCTATCATCAGGAGCAATCGGCTCGATGCCTGATTTAAAGTTATTTAATGAAGAGGCTTTCTTGTTAGTCCCATTAAGTGCTTTAAAGCTTTCAAAAGCATCAAAAACCGTTGAAGGCCAGGCAGCCAACATGTTACATTTGCTCTGCTGTATATTCCAGATTCAATCAAAGTGCTTTTTTTGAAGAGTATTTGTCAAATCAGGATTTCAAACGAACCACTTTTAATAATTGTTGCAGAATTTCAGACGAAAAAAAAAGACAGGAAAAGAGATGTAGTTGGTATTTTGACTTCAAATTTCGTTGTCATAGTCATTGTTTGGTTGCAGTCAGATTCGTAAGCCCTCAGAGTTCTCCCTGTTCATAATGAACAGCATGCTTGACTTGACTGAGATCAGATGTCAACAGATTCAATCTATATGCATATCATATCAATTTCACTGCATCAGAAGTGGTTCTATTTGTATAGATAGACCAATTATAACTAAAAACAGACATTTTAATAATCTCTCATGATGTCATTACTTTGATGGTTTGTTATAGCAATACAGCCCACATGAAACATAAGCACTGGTATGCTCAGCTTCTTTTAAAATGAATTCCTAAAGTTCATTGGTCATTGGAATGAAAATATGCCAACTTTGTAAATGGCTTTAACAGGATAGAAATACAGTATCTTGTGAAATATTTTGAGCTTTTCAGAAACAGAGACCTTCACCTGCCGTTACAACTGCACAGTGACTGCACATTGTACGCTGGACGTCCGCAGTCAGCAGCCGTGGCTTTCGTTTGAAGTTTGAATAAAGGGCTCATGAATCCTACACAAAAGGTTACCTCTCACTCCCTTTATCGCTCTCTCACTTCACTGCATCTAATTGGATGTTTAAAGCCTTGCTTAAAGTGGAGCACTTTTTGGTAGCCATGCACCCACAATCATAGTACACAAACTAAGCATCAGGGCTTCTGATGCCTGTTGTAACTAAAGATTTTGAGCATTTTGGCCTTATCTACAGTTTCAATATCACCTGTTGAGCCATCTCCAACTGATGTAAAAGTGACAGTTCACCCCAAAATCAAAAATACATATTTTCCTTCTTACCTGTAGTGCCATTTATCAATAGATTGATTTGGTGGGAGTTGTAGAGTGATGAATATATTGTCCTTCGAGATGTCTGTCTTCTCTCCAATATAATGATGGCACTATAGTCTCTTTACGGAATTTAAGACACGGTTACTCAAGATAATCCACAGACCTTGAAATAGTTCCGACATGAAACTGCCATGTATAGTTGTGGTATATTTTTGCATTTCTGTAATTGTTGCGTCTCTTTCAGTGACAGCCCAGCGGGGCTCCTGACCCCTTGGGCCCCTAGGCCTATGTCTGGTAGGCCAGTTCAGTAATCCATGCAGCAAAGGATTACTTAATCTACTGCTACAATTTTGCTACAATTTTCACACAGTATCTTCAACTTAACTGAATTTAATTTTCCTTTACTTAAGAGCTTCTTGAAAATGTTATACATTTAACTTGAAAACAGACTCACAAGTGCTACTTCCACTTCCTCTGGGATAAATTGGCAATTTCCAAAACAGGATTACTTTATTTCAGTCACATGGCGGAAAATAAAGCGAAGGTTTCTCAGTATCTGGATGCACTCTGATTGTATCCCTTGTCTCGTTAACCCTAGTGTTATGTCGAGATTTAGCACCATCTGCAGATGAACACCGACATCCACAAGGAGGCAATTTATTAAAATCTGTCTGACAGGCCTTTGGCTTCTACCAGCTAAAACAGAGCAGGAGGAGAGAAAGAGTGAGAGTGTGTGAACAAGAGATCGAGACAGTGAGAGAGGAGAGGGAGAAAGAGAGAGATGGCTCGAAGACATCATTAGAACCTCCATTGGTTATGGAGGAGTAATTCCTCAATGGGCTCATAAAAGCAGAGTCGAAGAAAGAGTTAAGGGAGGGTCATGGAAAGGAAAAGTGACGTTGATTATTGAAATAAATAATGCTGGGTGCAGCTATGACAAAGTGAACGTGTCAGTCTTCACCAAATCTCTATAAAGCTTTTCTGAATAATTTGAAGGAACATCGATCAGAGGGTATAACTGTCAATGACAAAAGACGTTGTTAGCTTGGTGTCGGGACATTGTATTCCTGCTCCCTCATGACATTGCTTTAAACTTTTTGCTTTTAGCATATGACGTCTCAGATATTTGAATGACTGAACAATTGCCTTTGACTTTATGCCAAGAGCACAAACTGAAGACAATTTCTGCAGACGCGTGTGTGTGTGTGTGCGTGCATCAGTGCAACTCACCCTGTACTTTTTCCTATGTCATCAGCCTCCTGGCATCCATTTAGCTGCTTCACCTCTTCTGCCCTCCTCTTTGCATTTTCCTCACTATCTCACTGAACTTTTATTGTCTTCTCATAATGTGGAAGAAACAGGAGAAGATCTTTATTCTGTCTTTATTTAACATCGGGTCTACGTGTTCCTGCATACTGTTGGCTGCCTCCTCCTGCCTCAAGTGGACTTTGCACACAGTCACTGGATTAACCTTGCACTGCTGGGCCCACTCGCTGCATACTTAAGTTATATTGCCCTCCTGCACGTATGCTCACACACGACCTGAGCGCAGATGCGGGCACAGAAATGGATGAACAAATACAAGGGAGAGGAAATGCATATACAGTTGTGTGAAAAAGTGTTTGCCCCCTTCCTGATTTCTTATTTTTTTGCATGTTTGTCAAACTTAAATGTTTCAGATCATCAAACAAATTTAAATATTAGACAAAGATAACACAAGTAAACACAAAATGCAGTTTTTAAATGAAGGTTTTTATTATTAAGGGGAAAAAAAATCCAAACCTACATGGCCCTGTGTGAAAAAGTGATTGCCCCCCCCCCTGTTAAAACATAAATTAACTGTGGTTTATCACATCTTTGGAAAGCTGAGTTCAATTTCTCTAGCCACACCCAGGCCTGATTACTGCCACACCTGTTCTCAATCAAGAAATCACTTAAATAGGACCTGCCTGACAAAGTGAGGTAGACCAAAAGATCCTCAAAAGCTAGACATCATGCTGCGATCCAAAGAAATTCAGGAACAAATGAGAAACAAAGTAATTGAGATCTATCAGTCTGGAAAAGGTTACAAAGCCATTTCTAAAGCTTTGGGACTCCAGCGAACCACAGTGAGAGCCATTATCCACAAATGGCGAAAACATGGAACAGTGGTGAACCTTCCCAGGAGTGGCCGGCCGACCAAAATTACCCCAAGAGCGCAGCGACGACTCATCCAAGAGGTCACAAAAGACCCCAGAACAACATCCAAAGAACTGCAGGCCTCACTTGCCTCAATTAAGGTCAGTGTTCATGACTCCACCATAAGAAAGAGACTGGGCAAAAATGGCCTGCATGGCAGAGTTCCAAGACGAAAACCACTGCTGAGCAAAAAGAACATAAAGGCTCGTCTCAGTTTTGCCAGAAAACATCTTGATGATCCCCAAGACTTTTGGGAAAATACTCTGTGGACTGACGAGACAAAAGTTGAACTTTTTGGAAGGTGTATGTCCCATTACATCTGGCGTAAAAGTAACATGGCATTTCAGAAAAGGAACATCATACCAACAGTAAAATATGGTGGTGGTAGTGTGATGGTCTGGGGCTGTTTTGCTGCTTCAGGACCTGGAAGACTTGCTGTGGTAAATGGAACCATGAATTTTGCTGTCTACCAACAAATCCTGAAGGAGAATGTCCGGCCATCTGTTCGTGACCTCAAGCTGAAGCGCACTTGGGTTCTGCAGCAGGACAATGATCCAAAACACACCAGCAAGTCCACCTCTGAATGGCTTAAGAAAAACAAAATGAAGACTTTGGAGTGGCCTAGTCAAAGTCCTGACCTGAATCCGATTGAGATGCTGTGGCATGACCTTAAAAAGGCGGTTCATGCTCGAAAACCCTCCAATGTGGCTGAATTACAACAATTTTGCAAAGATGAGTTGGCCAAAATTCCTCTACAGCGCTGTAAAAGACTCATTGCCAGTTATCGCAAATGCTTGATTGCAGTTGTTGCTGCTAAGGGTGGCCCGACCAGTTATTAGGTTTAGGGGGCAATCACTTTTTCACACAGGGCCATGTAGGTTTGGATTTTTTTCCCCCTTAATAATAAAAACCTTCATTTAAAAACTGCATTTTGTGTTTACTTGTGTTATCTTTGTCTAATATTTAAATTTGTTTGATGATCTGAAACATTTAAGTGTGACAAATATGCAAAAAAATAAGAAATCAGGAAGGGGGCAAACACTTTTTCACACAACTATACATGTGCATCATGCAGGCACAGGCAACACCGGGCCTGTTTGATGTTGATTTGTTGCGACGGTAAGAAGAAGTTTCAGTGGGGGCAAAGCAAGCAGAACAATGCTGCTCCGCCATAAAGGTCAGAGTGAGCAGGCCAGCTGATGAGTAAGAGTAATTAATAGTCTTAGAGCAGAGACATGAATATGTTGTGGGTGATGGGTGTCTGGTTTGAGTCGGACATCAGTGTGAATGATCATCTTAGTACGTGTGGATAGTACTTTCCAAAGAATGTTGTCACAGTGCTTCTGTATACCTGTGACGACTGAGGGAAAAGACCCTGGGGTTTATAGAGCTAACACAGCTTCATTTGATCCCGTGTTTTTCATTCAAACCGTCTTTTCTTGGATGTACGATATCAGACAGGTTATACCGATCAGGATAGTTTCAAACAAACGAAAGACAGAAACAGTGATCAGACATCACAGAGACAGCAGAGCAAAGATGTTCCTTTTCAGACATTATCAGATCATAATATTTTTCATTTTAGAATATTGGATTCAGCTGCATGCCTTTGATGCTGCCAGAGGACTAGAAGATGGATGGAAGGTGATGTGCGATTTTAAATGGTATGAAGCTGTAAAGTTGTTCGGGTGTCTTTCCCTATATTGCATTGCCTCCAATAAAGACTTGTCACCCATTGACTGTGTAACAAGGAAAATAAGAGGGTGGACATGTAATGGGATTAGCTGATATCAAGTGAGTATCAAGTGATAATCAAGTTTTCAAATCAAAGCTGATAAATCATAATCAACGACAACATTTATGCAGATCCTAAAGGCAAAAGGTTGTTGTCAATTGGCGCGGCAACGATGATTGACAGAATTACATTTGTATGCCTCTGTGCGTGCGTCATTGAGAGATGCTAATTTGCTTTTGAGAAAGTGTGATTTGATTTGGCTCCATTTATACTATCTTATCAGTCTGTCATCTCAAAGAAGAGCTACACCACATGCTCCCAATGTGGGTGTTAGGATGGAACTTACTTATATTTTATACATCAGGAAATCTAGGGGTGTATCATCTTGATCACATCATTAGTGATGCACCAATCCGATCCACTAGAAAGGATCGGTGGATCCGATACTGACCTTATTAAGTGGTCCCAGTATTGGCCAGATGTGGCCGATCCACACTAAATTAGTTCTCTTTGTCAATATCACTTACAAATTGAGTGTTTATGCTGTAGTTACATTCATACTGCCTCGCCAGACTGTTGACTCTTAGTACAGGTGCTGGCGTCACGTTACCTCACATAAAAAATGACCCCAATGAGTACACAGATCTTACATTTGGAAAATAAAAACACTGGCATCAAAGCTATTCTTTGTATCACTGTATACGGTTGACGTATATTGGAATTATTGATTGAAAGTATTACCTGCAGATGAAGTTTGCTTAGTTGTCATTGAACTGGAGATGGGGAAACATTCCATTATTCTGAGCACTTTTAGGACTTGTTGGCTTTGATCTGCAGATGAAAACCACATGATGTGGTCAAATGCTCTATGAGTCAGTCAGCTGAGATCAAACAGAAACACAAGAGGGTTGTTGTAAAACTGTGTTGACTTTGAAATATTGCAGTGACGGGGCTAATAAAAGCTATTAAAGAGCGAAGCAGTTTGTACAGGAAAAACATGAGCGCAATATCTGGAGGCTACAGACAAGCATGCCGGGCTGTGCCAAAGAGACTCAGTCAGGGGTACGTGCAGTGGGTTCAGCTTAATTTGTTTAAATCTTGTTTTACTGGCTACAACTCCTCCTCCTCCTCCTCCTCCTCCTCCTCCTCCTCCTCCTCCCCCCTCCCCCCCTCCTCTACATTTCCTCTCAAATCCTCAGTTTTCTCTTTCTCCATTGATCGTGCTGGGTAGCCATGGCATTGGCACCTTGAAAGGCCTGGATCGCCTACTTAAAAGAGCGTCCAGCTCAGCTTCGCTTCATTGCAGCTGAAAAATCAATGGGCATGAAGCACTGCCTCGTGGCTCATAATGGCTTCGAACCAAATAGCAAACAGGATAAAAGGCCGAGGGGTCAACATGAACACTGAGTCACTGAGCTCCAGGTTCTTGCTGCCGTGACTTTGACATACTGAGAAAGAAAAGGCAAAGAGAATGAAAGATAAGCTTCTCAAAATATTCTGTGTTGTGTTTCACCGCATTGCTTCTGTCATGCAGAGACACTACAGGTATTGCAGCTGTTTGTGATTTACAGCAGTGTGTATCTGCTGCAAACACCGGCGGCTGAAATACTTGATGATTTTACGACCACTTTTGCTGTAGTTTTATCATTTTATTAAATCATAACATGTCCTTTGGTATAAGTTAAATTAAGCTCCTTTTAGCAGCAATTTTCTTTTCAGAAAGAGCTTCATATCACAGTCTGTCCTCGCTAGAACAGATAAACATTTAGACAGCTAGTGTATTTTTGTCTCCATTTGATGGCCCCATTAAATGTGAAGTACAAGAAAGAACACACCTGCACAGTGTTGTGTATTGAATTGAACTCCTGTTTCTACATGCTGTGTGACTGAATCTATACTGATGTAAAGGTTACCTCTGTATGTGTGTGTGCCCTGTCCACCCTCTAGGCATCGTCTCCCTGATCTCCCTGGCTGTCCTCTCCTATGAGCGCTACAGCACCATGGTGGCGCCTACAGAGGCGGACTCCTCCAACTACCATAAGATCTCCCTAGGGATCACTTTGTCCTGGGTCTACTCCCTCGTCTGGACCGTGCCGCCTCTCTTTGGCTGGAGCCACTATGGCCTAGAGGGTCCCGGGACCACCTGCTCTGTCGACTGGACGGCCAAGACGGCGAATAGCATATCTTACATCATCTGCCTGTTTGTCTTCTGCCTCATTGTGCCATTCATGGTGATCGTGTTCTGCTACGGGAAGCTTCTGTGTGCCATCAGACAGGTGAGGAAATATGGGGACGGGGAAGGACTCCACTAAACATTCAGTACCTGCACAAACAAGTCTAGTTCCTCCTTCAACATTGGCTGTCATGTTAAAGGTCACCTGAGACAGGCTTTTCAACACTAAAACCACAAAAACAGACAAACAAATCTAAATATATTCCCATTTTTTAGAGGCTTATTACAGATCGTCAGTTGGAAAAAACTAAATACAGCTAAAAGGAGAGTAAATATTGGCTGAAAATAAACAGCTTTGCCAAATCAACTTAATATGTTGTAACAAGTCAGTGTGTTTAACTTTCACTTTTGTTGTTGAGCAGATGCATCTAAAAGCTTACAGCGCTCTGTCCACTCTGTTCTTTGGTAGTTAAACCTTTTTTCTGAAAGCTGTGAACCAAAACCTGCAGCTGCATTCAAACGGCTGTTTTATAGCAAAGGCAATTACGGTTATGAACCATAAACTGTGGTTTTAATCGCACTACAATTATCATCTGTGCCGTCACTGCAAGTCTATAAATTCAGACTCTGGGAGCTACATTTTGATGGTTCACATCACACATTACATTTGGTTCACACATTTATCTAAATGACTAGATTTGAATGAACTTGTCTCAAAGAGAGCATGCGCCGACTTTGTACAAAGCAATGTGCTCACAAGCTCACAGTGACGGGGAAAATATTGCTTTGATACAGTCATGATTTGATTCTGTCAAAACCAACAGTTTCTGCAGTAATCAATCAACTTTGGTCGGTTGTACACCTCTTCAGATAATTCATTCCCACCACTCTGCATCCAATTATGGAGAAACAAGTGGCATTCATGCAAATCTTGGGTTTATTCATCTAATCGTTCATTTGTTCCCTTGTTAAATAACCAATGTCAGAGCCATCTTTCAAAAATGTGTTGCCGTGTATTTCCTAACACTGGGTAACATTACAAACCAATTTTTGCATTTATAATTAGATAAGTTATAGTATTTGTCTATACACACATAAGGCCTACACACAAAAAAATGTGGTGCTTTTTTCTGCATTTAGAATTTTACCACAGCTTAAAGTCACACATGCAAAAAAATGTACATTCGCTTCCCAATTCACTTCCATTCTATGGGGGCGAAGGGGCGTAAAAACATTCGCTTTTGGTAGCGAAGCATGCATCTTCGGCAGCCGGTGGGTGCTCACCTGCATTCACGGATGTGTTACTCTGCCTTAATATGTCAAACCTCAAACACATCTAGCAACTTGTCCATAAAATAGTTAAACTCCCCTATCTAATAATGTGCTGCTCAATAGAGCAGTTCACATGGGGAAGACTAAAATCAAGTTTGGGTTTGTTAGTTGATGTGTATTAACAGGGCGGCCTAGCAGCAACCTAACCCGACCTGCCAGATGGTACAGCAACAGAAATGGACGGACAGACAGACAGGAAAAGAGCCGACAGCCATACAGGCCGAGCTCACCTCTGCTTGCTTGTGCTCGCTTGTAAGAGTCTGTCAGTGTTGTCATCTCCTTTTATTTCTCTGTGATAGGAAATTGTGTTCTTTATCAGTGCAGAAGACAGGAGCTGTGAAAGAGGGGTTTGTCTCTTCACAGGCACTTCAGTCAGGGAAAAAAACAGATGAATGCATCAGAGCTCTTCTTTTGATTATTGTTTATGCCTTTGGCCTCGAGTATACAAGCAAAAAAACTCTGCGCCCCTTTGCTAGTCAATGTATCAACAACGGTGAAAGGCTCGTCAGTATAATACCAGCTCTGTCTCTCTGTAACGTATTACAAAAGAAATCTGCTGCTCACGTCCAAATGTGCCGCTTCAACAGATTATTTTCTGTTTATTTATTTTTTCACATTAGGCCCCCTGATGTTCCTCACCACAAAAATGTGTGACTAAAACACACCACATACAAACACACACACACATACACCAGAAACATAACAGCAACGAGAAGGAGATACAGCTGTGAAAACACTTCTTAGCAACCCTTGGGATGAAAATTGCCATTATGCTTGCTTGATACGAGCTCGGTGGGCGAGTGGCGAGATGCTAGAGGTTACAGCTGCTGCTCTGCAAATGAAGCTGAGCGCTTAAAACACAAATTAGTTCTCCGTCAGACTGGCTGCAGGATGAAGCCCTTGTTCGCTTTGTATTACAAGTGTCTTGTGTCTCTGCTCATTGTCTTGCTGGGTCCTTGTTTTTTTACTTGTTTTTCTTCTTCTCTACATTCCCTTTGCCCTCTGAGCATCCATCTCCAACTCTGTTTCCCACTTTTGACAAGTCTTTGGGCTATTATGCTAATCTTACTTGTGTGTGTTCTTCATTCTTACTCACATCTCCACACATTCTCATTCTGATTGTCCATATCAGTGGCTTATTATTCTGAATCTGTGGGTAACACACACAGTACGATGGCTCATTTAAACGTCTGCAGTGACTGCTTCAAGCTTTTTCATTTGCCTTTTTACTCTTTTCTACGCCCTCTTCCTCTAATTCTCTTTCTCCATCTCGCTCTCTATGTTCCCTCTTCCTATATTACTTCTCTTTCACTGTTCCATCGTGGTCCATCTTTTTCACCTTGCTTGTCTCGGTTGCCATTATTGCTTGCATCCCATCTCCACCCCTAATCGCCTCTCCAAAAACATTCAAAAATGCCATTTTTGTACAACAATGAGAAAGATGTTGACATCTGAAAGCAACGAGTTATTTGTGCATTTACAACAAGCAAAACAAAACGAGGTGGGAAGCCTTTGTTGGGACTGCTGTGTAAATCATCAAATGCTGCATTTGGTCGTGGGTTCCCAACTGAAACAAAAGCTGAATATCCAGTAGAGTTAATTTTTCTGCTACAGAGCAAAGAAAACAAACCACCAGTGAGTGTTCGATTCTTTGGAGATTGTTTGGGATGAACCTGGTCGTTTGTACCCATGTGTCTCAGATTGACCTGCTCAGTGAAATGGGTGGACAATACGACCAAATTCTTCTATTACGGTACATGTAATTTTACATCCCGGTATATGGTATTTATTACAAAACAGTACTCGTTCTGTAAATACAACTAAGAAATTGTTTAAAAATAAACCCTTCCTCATCAAATTTGACCATTTTTCATAAAAACAAAAAAAACTCTTTGTAAATGGAAGCTTTAAGATTCCTGAGAACAATACTTTCAAGTGTCTCGGGTTAAGGTGTGAATAAATGCCAGCCTGACTACAAAGAAATACCAAAACAGAGCAGCACATTTCAAGTACTTGGGGATCCCCGACATCTGCCAAACCCCTCACCACCAATCCGTGGACATGATACAATCACACTCAGCCTGCACTTAACATCCAAGCTGTGAAACTCCATCAACTAGACCTTGCTGATACTTTAATTGATAACCTCATGCAGGTGCTTCGTCCAAATTATGGTCAAAAGTGCAGCCAACCTTCAAAATCCAGAAGAAAAGCTGAGATAATGATTTAATGTAGTGGGATGGATGTATAATCTGGTTTGAACTGTAAAATTGATAATGTGCCCATCAGCAGCTGCAGTCCCGTTTATATGTTTAAAGCAGTTCATCGTTTGTGGCAACAAAATCACGAGGAGGCAGCAAGCTGATGTTCATAAAAGGCAAAATTGAAGTAATATTAGCCAACTGAAAGTAAAGTTGGCTATCTTTCATGTTGGAATGAATGAGTAAATTGAAGGATTAATATCAACAGTGAACCATCTAAATCTTCCTCGAGAAGTTCGCTTTATGTTGCAAGATGAAAAGGTAAGGGTAGAGAGGTTGTGGTAGTGAATGGGCGTGTAGCATATCTGGCTCTAAAGTGGAAGACCTGAGTTATCAACCATCAACTAATGTTGAATTTAATCTTGAAGCTCTGAATTGGGACACGGCTTAAGGCTGCCTTATTAAAGCAAGCCTGAAAATGACTGACGTGATCTGATTAAAGCAAAACACGACACTTCATTTTCTTGTGTTGTTTCAAAGCAGAGCCAAGGGCCACTCGCTGTTTGTCTGTCTGGAAACACAGTCAGCTTCTTGTCTTTTTAAGATGTGTTAGCTCCCTAACGAGACCCGTCTTTGGTTTAACCTAAATTGTACGGACACTGGCATGCAGAGCAAGACCAACATTTGAATTTGTTCGACTCAAGTAATTAATTAAATATAGACAATAACAACCATTAGGTAATAGTTATCATCCGACAAAACTAATATCTGCCAATAGTTGGCTTGAAAATGTGTGTTTGTGAGAAAAGTGACTGCTCTGTATACGGTAGCCATCGTTTCTCTCTTTGCTCACATACTGGGCTCTTCGTCTGTCCTGACCCAATAAGCGACGGCCTAATTGGGGTATTTGGATGTGAGACCGCCTCTCATCTGGCACTGCCAGCCTCTGCAGCCATCTGTCTGTAGAGTGTATAGCAGCATTTCTCTGTTGGCTGAGATGCATGCATTTACACTCATTGGTCCAGCAAAGCAGTGATAAACAGCGTTGCGTTCCTTGAAATTATAGCAGTCAACCACAATTTACAGGACGCAGGTTTATTGAGGACGGATGCCCGCTGTTATGAGAGTGTGTGCTTGCCCCGTCTCCGCCTCGTCTGCGTTTCTCCTCGGGATATATAAATCTAACACACCTCTTGAGGATTCTGTATTGGAAATGGGGCAGCGCCCAGAGATATACAACTGCTTTGAGCTTTGCTCCTGCCCTATTTTCACATGTTCACTTGTTCCCCGGCCCTCCCTACTACATGTATATGCTTAAAGAAATGATGACTTTTGCCGGAGATTCCCATTTCCAACTAATTATTATTTAAAGCTCTGTAATTTGCCCTCTGCTTTCGTAGTTTCTTGAGACCAAATTTTCTTTCTCTGCGTGACATTTTAGTCTTGATACAGTATAAGGATGCTGTATAAATAATGACTTATGCTCCTCCTTTTTCTCAATTTATATTTGCTTGAGGTAAGTTGTATGTAGTTTACCTAGTTTGTACTTGGGAGCTAGGTTAGCAAATTTTTTTATATATATATATATATATATATATATATATATATATATATATTCACAAAAACAGCCCAAGGCTTAAAGCTCCTAACTGCATGAGTTAGGAGAAAGTAAATGGAAGGTGAGTCAGTTGTAACTTTAAGACTCCTTGGTTTTGGGTCTTGGAGGATTTCACAAAGCATTTTAGTTCTAAAACTCTCAGCTCCTACGTCTGACAGAAGTTAAAGGGGGTTCAGGGGACTCCTAAATCACTAAAATGTGCCTTGTGTAGCGCCTGCCTTGTGTCAGCCTTTTGGAGAATACACAGATAAAGTACTCTTGTGTACTGATGAATATTTCATTCCACATTCACTGACACAGCTAGCTCACCTTTCCACCGATCACTAGCAGCAAGGTCTAGCTGGGCCCCTCTCGTAGCTTTGGAGTTCAATCAGTTCAATAAGTGAAAGTTGCTCTCAGGAGCTTTGTAAATACGTCTTAAGAGGAAACTCTCAGTAACACTCCGTTTAGGAGTCTCACTGTAAGACTAGATGCTATATGTGAATACGGCCCTTGATGCGATTGTCTACCTTGCAGCATGTCTGCAAAATAATTAAACTTTCAAAGATTGACCACTTTTTTTTCCACTCTTTGCAAGTTGTACCACATGATTGATCAGGACCAAGTGATACAAGACATACCACAATACAGGAGCATGCAAAGTCGCGTTTGCAGTAGAGAGGGCATTAAATTAAACGTTGGAACACTGAAAATCTTTTTTAAACCTCTGGCTGGAGAAAATGCAAATCTTCACATCTCTAGGATTGCACCTTGGCCAATTGCCTTTTTTCTTCACCATATCAGATTAAATATTCATGGCGATAATGAATTTGCTGTTGGAATGTTAAACTGGAGCCATACTGGGACAATCAATTAAATTCATACTGAATATGTTTATAACCTTATGGAGGGGAATCCTCCTGGTAAGGTGTGTATGTGTGTGTGCGTGTTAGTATTTTAGGCAGATCCAGAACACACTGAGTAATGAGCTGATAGCCCCTGCCGTTAACTGATGAAACACAAATACATAATAAAACAGTCTTACTCTGCATCTATGTGTGTATGCGCTTGAATACACACAGTTTACAGCCTATGGTACATGGAAGTCTGTAAGGGTGTTAAAGGGGGACACGCCTGTGATTATATACCTGAAGTTCATGAGAGTACTCATGCAAATAATGTCTACTTGCTTTTCAAAGTCTGAGAAAATAGAATAGCTAGCAAAGTCTGAGGTATATCTGATGTCACCAGGATACTGCTGGGCTGCATTTTGAGAGTTTTCGGTGTCCAGTGTTTTCTGAGCTTGATGAACTACAGATGAGGATATCAGGACATCTCAGCCTTTGCTGCTTGGATTTTGAGCACCTGTCAAAACAATAAAGCCCATTTGAAGAATAGTAATTGTGGAAAAGGCTATTGCAATTCTGCACCAGTAAGTAACATAATTGAATGAATTGCCTATTTCACAATTATTATTTTTCAAATGAGCCTTATTGTTTTGACAGGCGCTCCGCAGTTGCTTGCTCAAACAATTGGGCTGTGCACTGACATAAATTTGACAGAATCATTCTCAACGAAAAGTGACTTTGCATCATCAGGAAATACATCACCCGGGGCGTAAAAAGTACTCAGAAATTATATTCAAGTTAAAGCAGTTTCTGATCAGGCCCCTCTTTAAAACTAGAAAATCTATGATTGGATCCTCCATCATAATATATGGGGGTGCAGTTGAGTAAAAGTAAAAGAAAGTGTCTGCTATTTCTCTAGTTTATTCAATTAACCATTGAAGCTCTGATCTAGTGAGCGTGTCCAGATGATCAGATGCACACTTTTAAATCCGTCTTTGTGCAACTTTATATGCCTGTGTCAGTCTACTTGTGTTTGAATGAGCCAACCAGCTGTCAAGTCGAACTCAAACTCTTAAATGAGAAGTGGAACTGGAATAAAACTTTTTCAACAAAGCCTGTTACACAAATAAAAGTCTGCAAAGGCTCAATTTAGTTCAGTAAAGTGACATTTTCCCCCCACACATTTCCACCTTATATAAAAATGGCGGGGTTCTTTTCTTCAATTTAGAGATTCATACAGAATATTTTCAGGATATGATGACGAATGTCACTGGTGTCTGACGAAAGCTGGCATGTGTAAGGGCTGCTATGAACTCATTTTTGACAACTTGCTCACAGCCAGCGGATCTATTTAATTTGGTTCTCTGTATTTGGTGAACTCTATAAGCACCTCCGGCATTGGATGAAAACATTGGTCTCCTGATTTCCCCCCCCCCTCCCTCTTGAATCTTGAGTCCCTTTAGAGAAGAATCTTCAGATGTTACCAAAAGCAATCCAACAGAAAAAAAGCCCTTTAGGTCTACAGTTCAACAAGTCAATTCCACATTGCCTCTGCACTGCTCCCCTCTCCCTTAGGAACTCAGAGTGTTGTTATTCCAAATGAAAATGAATGTCCTGGCACTCGATCTCAGCGTACCCAAACGCACCCGCACCAACCTTGCATTCACAGCATCCGCTCTTGAATTCCCCCGGCAGCCCGACAGAGCCTCACCCTCAATTTGATCACCGATTCCCTCCCTTACAAGTCGTTTGTCTGTAGAAAGCAGCTGGTAATGCTTATTCCCCAGCGCTCGACAGATTTTACTTGACTCTCCCTCACTCAATAAAAAGTTACAATCATGCTCCTTGTCTGCGCGACCTTGGAGACACCTCGATGTGGCGGCGAAGGCGGACGAGATGGCGTAGGTGGAGGTAAGGAACGGCGGGGATATGGAAAGGTTGGGAGGAGGGGGACAGTGAGTGTTTGCAAAGCGACTCAGCGAAGCGTTGAGGATTCTTGCAGAGAGAGACCCTTTGATGGGCGACAGGCAGGCATAGTGTTTGGCAGGCTACAGGAGGCTGGTGGTGTACAGGACTAATGCGGCAGACACAAATTCTGTGACCAATCATGCTTAGCGGCCAACAACTGCGCTGGCAGAACACTCGGGCCGACTCAGGAGCTGGAATGCTGAGACAAAACAAGCCAGTCGAAAGTGCTGTGCCTGTCTTTTCCCTTCTGGGCGATGTGTGTTTGTACCGTGTGACCATTTGTCTGGGTGCCCAGAGGCGAGTTAAAATGTAGAAGTCCTCTCTTTGAGTTGACTACTATATGTTTGTTTTTACATCTAGGTGTCTATTTTGATAAAAAAAAAAAAAAGTTCTTCAGACTGCATTTGCATGCAGAGGGAAAGCATACATCTGAGTGTATTTCTGTATAGTATGTGTGTGTATCTGTGTGTTTGTGTGCAAGCCCCAAAGCACCGTCAGTAAGAGACTGGAGTTGTGCAGCCGATCGGCTTCAAGAACTATTTCCCCCCTCTCTCAACCACTTCAACTAAGTCATTTCAGAGGAGAGATGTCACTCGTACAATCGCTGACATGTTTTAATATGACTCTCAGCATCAGTTGAACGTCTTGTCTCGGTGACTGCACTTCCTCCCCACCTCTGGCAGAGTGGGGGGGGGGGGAAGATGATGGGAGGGTGAAAAGTGCGATCAGATTGGTGAGGATGTATCTTTCTGAGGCGTTCATGTTCTGGTGCCAGGATCCAACTTAGCTTTGATATTGTGTGAAGCTTCAGCTGTCACCAGCCCCGCCGACAGGAGAAAAATCATACAGAGGAACCTTCCAAATGGACACCAACAAGGTTTTACTTCTTAAACTTGTGAATATTCAACAATTACGGCGACGCCCGACTCAAAATGAGCCCCTTTTATTACATTTACAATCCCTGTAGGTCTTCTAAAGCACCGGCTTTCAGTCAGGAGCCAGATGTTAGGGGTGTTTTGATAGCGACACATGAAATGCTTGTGTTTAATAAATGATCAGATAAAGAAGTCAGTTAGAAGGAATCCGTTTTTATGAGGGTTAGTGAGCTGTCGCATTAGAAGTTTGGAAGTTTCCACCTCATTAAATTAACTTTAACAGAAAATTGCCCGCAACAGATCATATACCTCTTATTTTGTTCCCCTCCATATAACTTTAGTCACATCCAACAGTCACAAGATAAGTTTTTGGCTTGCAGCTTTTCAAACTTAGATGCAGCTGAAAGAAGACAGTCGGAGAAGGTCATTTGTTTCAGATTGCTTAGCTGAGTGCACTTACATGACAGCCTGGTATTTGAAGTTTGTGGGCTTACATGCTGATTACAACTTGGGGCAAACTCCCACAACAACTGGCCAAAAGCAGGAGAGGGGGAACTTAAGAGTCTCTGCTGATTGCCATTGACTATAACAGGACTCTCCTTCACAGCGATCCGTTTTAAACCTGCCTGCATGCAGCTCTTCCCTATCGGCCTCCATTTCTCTCCTTTGCGACTTACAATCTCCCACCTATCTTTTCTCATTTCTCTCTGCGGCACCAGTCCCACTCCTTCCTCCTGTGCACTTTCACTTCTCAAGCTATAAAACTATCTTCCCCTGAATGTTCTCACCCCCATGTCTGGCTCACACTGACTGCTTTCTGTCGCATCGCCGCCACCACCAATCTCACATCGTAATAGTCAGTGTCTGGTGCAGGCAGCAGCTGGGGGAGACGCAGAAGGTACCAACTGCCTCCTGCTTCCCAGGGCTGATGTGATCTTTAGCAGCCGGTCTGGCAACCGCCCACTACATCCAGGTAATCCAGTTAGCCGGTCCGAAGACTCAAAATTAAGTGATTATGTGGATTAACTAAGCATACTTGGAGTGTGAGGGGGGGGGGGGGGGGGTTGGGGGCATCTGGTGTGATTGTGGTGTAAAATCGGAGACACCGGCAGTCGTTATTGATTGTTGTTTTCTGTTATACGTGTGTAACTCCCTGTCTAAGAAGTACTTTTTTTGTGTTGAATGCCATTATTGTTTTACAATCTGCTTTTTCATGATATTAGTGAATGAACAGAAATAAAAGACTTTCCAGACATTTGCGCTGTGCAAAAATATCAATATAGCTTACGATCGCAATATTTCTTTGTCGACAATAGTGTATCTAGTATTGATCCATTTTTTATTTGTATTTAAATCATGTTTGAAACGGATTTAAAATGTCCTTTACATTGCCTCGAAATGCTAAATATTGCTGCCTATTGCCTCAGTGACCGGAAGGCCAGTGACCTTCCGGCCTGTTGCACAGCAAGTTGTATTTTTAGCTCTATTTTTACATTTTCAGTAAAAAAAAAAAAAAGAATGTATTGCAATATATCATATCGTGATGTGCTTGCAAATACACACTCTGATTTGATAAAGTGAGAGAGAGAGGAAGAAATTAGAGTATTGTAGGGTATAGAGAAATAAAGTTTAGTACATGGTGACTCTACAGTTCTTGACTGAACAGTTTCTGAAATATAAACAGTTAAGACTTATGTCTTGACTTGTTTCTGCCTTACTTGAGCCCTGCTGTCAGTGTATCTCCTCCATCCACCCGCAGAACCATTTTATGGTGACCTTGACCTTCAAAATAAAATCAGTTCTTCCTCCAGTCCAAATGGGCTTTTGTGCCAAATTTGAAGATATTACTTCCAGGCATTCCTGAGACATAAACGTAATGCCATAAAAAGCAGCTAATCTCATATAGTGTGTCATATAGCTTCAGAGAGGACTTCCACATCAACACAAATGCTTACTGAGCCTGAAGGTCCACAATGTTAATTACACCAACAGCCCATATTTGCTTTTAAATAAACTGCTGTTTTCCCTTTCGCCAGCTGCCTCCAATAAGGATTATCTGGTGCGCAAACATGAACATTTCTTTAAACCATAACAGGATATTGTGACCGTCATGTAACACAGTATTTTGTTCTGTTTTATTCTGAAAAAAACAACTTATGTGTTTGTTGCTGGAATTGTTGAAATACTGAAATAAGTTGTAGTTGAAGTGGCAGTCAAAATACAATTACATGTTACCTCGTCTATATATTTCAGCTCACCTCTTCTGTCGGACTCAAATACAAAATGTTGTCGTATAGAGTGCTGCAGGGACGGCGTGTTTTTGTAGTCCAACCCTCAAAGTTAACATTGCAGTGGTTCCCTCGACAAAAAGCCAAAATGGATTTACCATTGGATTTTGGATTATTGCAGAAAAAAAGCTATGTGGAAATCACAAGCTTATTATACTTCCAAGTTTTGTTCAGCAAGATAATCTTCCCAAATGAACATTACTTCCATGATTCTTTAAGCCTATACAATCGGCAGAAGCAAAAAGTTAACATTACAATATAAACTAACTACTCCATGGTCGTATGACTTTATGTCACCACCACTAAGCGTAGCGCAAGTATTTAGGCATCATGACGTTTTGTAGTCTCATTTAGTCACTTGTTAGCAACCGCCTTTTTTTAAATTCACGAGTGGGATTTACTGACGTACTCCTGCACCACTCTTTTGGCACAGTTTTACTTTTCATTGACAAATGTCGGTTTGCATAAAGTCAAACCGGTTTAAGCTCATTAACTGAACCGGCAAAGCCTGAAATTAACCCAACTCCATCTTGAACTATTCTCTTTGAAAACTAACAATACGGATAGGATGGATCTTAGGACTCTGCAGCACTTTCCCCCTCCACTAGACCTTTCCATCTCCACTGACAAGACTGTAACAACTCCTGCCTGAAGCCTGCAGGAGCCCTAACTTTATTCTAGACAAGGAACTGTCATACAAAGCTCACAATGCAGCCACAACACAAGTATGGGGGTTCGCGCTCCCAAAAAAATCCCCATCAAATCTGAGCTTTCCTCACCCAGGGCTATGCTCGACTCTTTAACTGTGAACTGATTTTAACATTCACTCCTAAGTTCCTCTTCTGAGCATGACATGAACAGCTAAATGCCTCCAGTTAAGTGTAACTGTCAGATTTCTCAAGTGAGACAACGCACAGTTTACCCGTCTATCTCACTTCACACGCCATTATTCATCCGCTTCCATGCGACATGCTGTGATTAGAATAGACGGCTTTGCTTACAGACAGCGAATTTCAACAGTAGATGTCAGTTTTCTCCCTTAGAGACAACATGACAGACACATATTGGAAGCAGGTTCCTAATATCAACTTCAGTGTCATCTGGAAAAGCAACAAGTAAGCGTAGCAGAAAACACACACATTCATGCTTTTAGGCAGAACACGAAACGCACCATCACTGTTGGTCACATGGCCTTATAAATACGGCAGTCTACAGTAAACATAAGGCTTTAGCGGGTGACATTGGCCGTGGTAACACCTGTCTTTTCAATGTGACTTTTGTCATCGGTTGCGCCAGCATAGTGTTCACACTTGAAACTTCAATGCAACCTGTCTGATCGGATATAATTTGTGGTCAAGGGAGCAGCTGTAAAACTGTGGATGAACGCATTTAATTTCCTTTAAATGAATCACAGTAAAATTCCCCTGTTGAATTGAAGAAAAGCCGGCATTGCAGGACGAGGGATGAGAGGATCATAGAAGACCTCAATGAATTCAACAACAGACTGTTCTCTCTGCTGCTGTCAGGGAGAGACTTCTGCTGCCTGAAGGCCAAAACAGAGAGGATGAGGAGTTTCTACCCTTAGGCCAGTGAACCAGTGACTTTCTTCAATCACCTGACATACATTTTATAGAATATTCGGTATGGATAGGTGGTTATATTTTTTTCAAACTTATACGGTTTCATTACGTCACTGTTTAATTTTTCCTAAACGTACCGATTATTGTTTTATCGTTTATTTTTGAAAAGTATTTTTCTGTCTAGTATTCCAGTCTATTCTTTTGTATTTGCTTTATCACTAGGCACAAAAGCATTTCACTACACGTTGTTTAAAGATAAGCAACAAGCAGACATGATCATAGTCAAATTTGTGATTTGTGATATACAAAATAAATTGAATTGAAAATCTAAAAACAACAACATAGACTTCGTAGGAGACCAAATGTAAACAACTGACCCTGTTGTCATTGTAAGACCAACCCAACCACCCACCCCCAACCTCATCCCTAAAAGGCATTGTGGTGCTACAACAACAACGTCGCTCTGCTGCCGCCATTTCTTCTCAACAAATAACGTCATTATTCACACCAAGAGGTCACAGCCCCGAAGCTACAAACTCTTCTATCTTTAAGGTGGACCAGTTATTCTCCTTTAATAATCGGTCAAAATACTTATTTTATGTTGGTTACGTTTAAACAGACGATTACCCACATACACACACACACACACACACACACACACACACACACACACACAGTACACTTGCAATATGAAAACCAACTGGTATGTGTGACAGGAACAAGACAAGCAGACTACAAATATGGACAGAGTATACGCACACACAGACACACATGTTGAAATCACAAAGCCATTTCATGTACCTACAGCATTAACAAGCTTCATTCTATTTTGGTTCAAAACTCACTTTAACATTGCGGCATACTGGTCAGATGATCAGTCTGAATAACTGACAGCCCGCCGGGGACTCAAGAGGAGACAATGCTCCTTCTGTCAGGGAGGACAAATAGCTGTGGGATATTTGATTAAGTCTGTGAAGTGCTGTGAAGATATTCTCTCTTGACAAACATTTCACGTCAAACAGCTCTCGACAAGTTCTTTCCCTCTCGTCTATCGACACTCTGTGTGCCTCAGTGCTGCATTGGACTACTGCCCAGCATTTACAACTCTATTTCAAACTGTCATTATGCAAAGCTAAAAAGAAGGGGTCTGCTGTTGTTCCGTTCGCTGTCTGCTTAGTGAAACACATCATGTCATCAAAAACCTCCTGTTATTTGATTGCTCATTACCAAGCTTGTCTTCTTGTCATCTTCACAAAAGGCCGCAACAGATTTGTGCCGTCACATGGACACAACACATAAATATGAATTATACGGCTTTAGGGATATGGCTGCTTAGCATATGAAACGGCTTCTCTGGTAGGGCAGTCAATGAGTAAGCTAGCTCCCTTCACCAGCTACCCAGCCTTTGATTGCAATCATTCAGCACTCACTCTCCATTTCCTCAATTTCTCTGTGATCTCTGCCACTTCACTTATTTAATCAGAGCCAAGATTGAAGCCATTAGCCGCCTATTCTCCAGAGCTGACAAAGTCTACAGGGTGGGAACAGAACCAAACTGGAAGTAGAACTGAAACGTTCCAAAGCCAGAAAGACAACTGACCAAACTGACAAGGATGAATTCCAAAAACTATCACTTTATAAGCGTACCCAATAAATTAGGAGAGCTATATACAGAAGGCATTGAACCGTCACTAAGCTCTTGGCAGGATATGTAGCAGTTTATAGACATATTGGCTGTTGTTGGAATCTGAAGTTATGTTTTTGTTGTCGTTTGAGTTTATACCGGCCTCAAACTATCCAACATAAGCGTTTTCACAGGACCTTGTTTATTGAACTTTGTGCCATGCTGTTATCCTGCCAAGTTACGGATTTGATGGCAGAGGGAGTCGAAAACAAATTCAGTTGGTCCCACTGGCGTCAGTGTGATGGACTTATCTCTCTTTGGCGTAATTGGCTGGTCACAAAACCCCTTCCCAATAAGGGATTGTGCAATCATAGCTTGGCAACTGTAGCTAGGCACAGCGGGTCTGTCAAGCTTTGGATTTTTTTTGGAAACATTGTGCATGAGGGCAAGAGAGATACCTTGTTTATAAAGAGTTTCTTTCCAAAACCGAAAACACAAGAGCAAAGATGCATGGAATGGATTAAACAGTGCATTTTTGGGCTCTAACACAAGACCAGCTAACAAGCCGACTAGCCTCAGATGCAAAGAATCTGCCTGTCTGGTGAAAGCCGAGTGCTATATTAATGTGTTCATGCAAATGCTGCAATGTGAGTATTGCGGCATGTAATGTAAATGTAATGAGTGACAACACAGGAGTCTACAGGAATGCACGAGTTTACATCATAGTCAGTATAATGTGCACTGAACAATGCAGGAAAAGAGCACCTTAACACACGGTGTATCCTATTTTATAGACCCTTATAAACACGAATAAATATGTATATACCATATATGTGCTAAAATGAAAATATCTACATATAGAGGAGACCTATGGAAATATGGGGTTTCATTAAGGAGAGAGAGAGACAGAGCGAAGAATATTTTTCTTGGGGGGGATGATGACTGATATGTTGTTTTTCCCCTTCAGTAATGTACTTATATACATGTGAACGGTACTTTCTTAGAATACCATCACTTCACTTCACCTCCCTTGTAAAACAGAGAAAAAAAAACCTGCATTTTTTTTTGTAAGTGTCTCCCTGTCGGTGTGTGCCTCCATGGACAGTTGAGTGATGGCTGCAGACATGTGGCCACCAGGTAGAGATACACAAGGTTGTGGAGGATGAACGTTTTTGTCAGCTTGGACCTTTGTCCATGTGAAGGTCACTGGCTGTACATACAAGCAACAAGCACATATAAGAGTAGTATTCATCTTCTCATTTAACTTTCCGCAAGCATGCAAATAACTGTATTTTATACAAATGTCAATCTATTGCTTTAAATAGTTGAATAAATATTATCACTGAAAATCGATGGGAATGATGGTCAAATTCCAGAAGAGGGACCAAGTGTGCTCACATCTTTGCAAAAATACTAAACTGCAGCACAAAGAAAGTTTGCCTCCAAATGAAAGAGTTTTTTTTTTTTCTTTTCAAGGCGGCATTTTCATCTACAAGTGTGAAAGAGAAAAACAAGCATAGAGGCAGAAATCAAATCAAATCCTTATCACCTGCTGGTCAGCAAACCGCAGGGAAAACTAGAATTACTACCTCGCCGTTTTATGCCTCTGACAACCAGTAAAGTTGCAGTTTTTATCATTTCTGTCCAAAAACTTAGCACTTCATAATGTTATCCTGTTAGACAGTTGTGTGAAATTGTCAAAGCATGAGCAACAAAGTATGAGTAATGGCCAAAATGAGTTTTGAGAGGTCACTGACCACCAAATCAGTTCATCCTTGAATCCGAGTGGATGCTTGTGCCAGATGTAATACAATTCCTGACAGACATTCCTGAGATATCACATTCACGAGAAGGAGACATACATGAGGTCACAGTGACCGTGACATTTGAAAACCAAAATCGAATCAGTTCATTCATTTGAGTTCAAGTCAAAGTTTGTGCCAACTTCAAAGAAGTTTCCTCAAGGCTTTGCTGAGAAATTTCGACAACTCTGGCTGTCGCTAGAGTGGAAGCATAAAACTTAATGAAACCCAAGTTGTAATAATCCAGAATTGTGTAAATTATGAGAACACACATTGTATGAAAGCAATGTGTGTTTGTCTATATTTGCACAACCTAAATCCAATTTAGCAGGATTAACAAAGCGCACTGTCATTTTCTGCTTCTTCTGTCTCCTCCTCTTCTGTAGAAATAGACAAAGAAAAGGCAGCTCTCTGTTCCTCTCTCTACACCTTTCAATCCCCCACTTCAACCTTTCTGGAATGCACTCTATTCTGTCACTCACTGCATTGTTTTTCCTAGATTCCTCTCCTCCTTTTCTAGCTTCTATTTCCAATAGGGAAAAAATGGATGCCTTGTGGCAGCAAAAGTCAAACACCTATATAGTGTCAGAGCACTTTGTGTCATTACTAGCTCACTAAAGTATGATTTCTTATCTTCGCTCTCTTTCCCTGGCTGTCTGCAGGTGAGCGGGATCAATCCATCCATGAGCAGGAAACGTGAGCAGCGCGTGCTATTCATGGTGGTGATCATGGTGATCTGCTACCTCTTGTGCTGGCTGCCGTACGGCATCATGGCCCTGATGGCCACCTTCGGGCCGCCGGGACTGGTGACGCCTGTGGCGAGCATCATCCCCTCAGTCCTGGCAAAGACGAGCACGGTCATCAACCCAGTCATCTATGTGTTTATGAATAAACAGGTGAGAGTGGGGTGGGGCTGCTGCAGGATGAGGTCATCTTGCCTACTGAGGCCAGTTGTCTCGATTGTTTTCACTGTGGTTTGATATAATGGAAATGAGTCATTGTTTCATTATTCACATCAGATGTTATTCCAGTGCCTTCTCGACACTGAATAATCTAAATTATGTACCTGTGTATGAATGATGAATAACAAGGTGTTTTTCCACATCTGAATCCAGCTATTTGTTACAGATTTGAGGCAAAGGTGCATCATGTGGCATCACAAGGTCCAACATCCAATTATTTAATGACATCGACAATTCAATAAGACGACAGAGGCCACGTTGGGCAAATCAAATATATTCTGTAATCACCCAACTCAAGCCTTTCATGTGATTCTAACCAATTCCTAGTAACTGACTGTTTGTCAAACCAGAAGGGTTATTTGCAATGTCATGAAGTCACCCGTCGCCTGAAGTGTTGACAATTAGTCTCACAATGCTCAATTAACCTTGACCCATGCCCTCCTGATGAATCACTGAAGGAGTTATAATCTTTAATTTGGAGCTCCCATTTTGAGCTTGTTGTTATAAGTGGCCTGGGACTATTATTATAACTGCTCTACTACTTTGTTACATTTAATCTCTTCATTTTCACAGGTTTATTAGCATTATAACTGCTGAACATATTTCTTTTTCAAGTTGTGTATTCCCCTAATATACGGCTTGAATAATATTAATATTTCAAAACTTGGCTTCAAATTAAGCATTTCAAGGGTAAAAAAAGGGAAAATACGCGTATTGCCGTTTTACGCCGTGTTAATGTGTTAATGCACTTTAGAGAAGCTTGTACGCATATTTTGTGACCTGCAAACAGAGGAAGGCCAGCTGTTTCCCCCTTTGTGCAAAGCAAAGATGCTACTGGCTGTAGCTTTATATTTAGATATCTAGCCAACTCATCTCATCTAATTATCTGCCAGAATGCTAAAAAGCTTATTTCCCAAAATGTCGAACTAAATAAGAAACAAACTAAGTTTAAAAAAAACACATCTTTAGGTTGCATTATCCGCTTCATCAGGACTGTGTGGGTGGTTTGATCGGATTTGATTGACAGTGACCAAACAATGTATTGATTGCTGTTGGGACGTAGATAGACTTTCAGCATATTTAAAAAAAAAAAATGTTTTGGAAGAAAATTACAAACCCAAACTTTTCTGCCCCAACTTGTGCAGAATATGCTAAACTTTTTGGGCCATCAGCTTCTAAACTAGATAGCGCTGGCCCTGCTCAGGCTTGTTTGGCCGGAGGGCCAGAGAGACAGGATGAAAGTTAAAAGGCAGTCAGGGTTGGGACGTGAACTCCACCATCAAACATGTTTCATCCATCATTCCTTGTGCTATGCCACTAGTGGCCAACATGTGGACAACCACATCTGAAGTTAGATGCACATACATACATACTGAAGTATTGATTAAGGACTGTGGGACACAAAGCCTTTGTATGCAAATAATTAATCACAGCAGACCTTTAAAGTAGTGTCACATTATTGTGCGACTCAGGCTTTGCTTGCGTTATTAAATAACTTGCTTCACTGTAGAGCTTTAAACATAGTCGCTACAGTTCACTGCTTTAGCAGCTACAACAACTTAGTT
Organism: Anarrhichthys ocellatus; assembly: GCF_004355925.1. Classification (NCBI taxonomy): domain Eukaryota; kingdom Metazoa; phylum Chordata; class Actinopteri; order Perciformes; family Anarhichadidae; genus Anarrhichthys; species Anarrhichthys ocellatus. Next base: position 5,703,150 of record NW_022280062.1, on the reverse strand, counting down.
CTGAAAGTCATTTGAAAGTAATTTGTTAATAACTTGATTGATTAATCATCACAAAATTCAGAGTTTGATCACTCATTTATTACTTTATTAAAATAGTTTACCAAGGCTGGATGACCAACTGGGCCCTAGACCCTTATTGGACGTGGGGGTTAAGATAAATCTGAGAGGACACTGGTTGATTAAAAAAAAAAATAATTACGTTCCATAAATTGCTTTTGCTTGTTTTCTTGTGAAGTGATGGATAATTTGACCTCTTCAGGCCTCTAAAATCATTCAAATGAAACAATTGAGGGGGACAAAAATTACTCTTTGGTTTAATTGTTGAAAAGTGAGGAACAAAGTGAAGATATAACCTTTGCCTCATTTAAAAGGGGTCTCAAGCCAAAATGGAGCCACTGACAGGGGCGCTGAAGGCTTCATGTTCACTGTGTGGCAATTAGTTTGTGATAATAGGATTAACTCAGTTTGTTTGGAAACCCCACAAAAGCCAGGGTATCGCAAGCCCATCGGCCAGAAGTCAGTAGAAGACCCTAGCCACGTTACTATGTCTTGTTTGCCACGTGCTGGCAATTTGTCTGCCGGGAACCCTGAAAACACGATATAAACTGCAACAATAATAGTGGACAACTGTTTATTACCTCATTTTGAGGACCCGTTTTGTAGAGGGGCCTTCATTTTTTCAATTTTTACTATACATGGTCTATAATCCTAAAAAAGTTAAAGTCAAATTACCACATAAGAATGATCAGAATAGAGAGGCCCTGGGACATCCTTGCAGGTTAATCCAGTTCCTTTGTTTACACACTTCCTCATTAACATTGCTGGCTGCCTTTGTGTTATATTCAGGTTGTTTTAGTCTTAAAGCCTGCATTAATCATTGACACGCCAATATCCACAATCGTTTATGAATATTAAACCAAACAAATGCACAAGAGCAATTATTTCTGTAATGGCTTGCCAACCTCCGTGAATATGGAACTGCTGTATGCTTTGCGTCTGTGTTCTCCCAAGTATGTGATAACAGCAGCTGCAAAAATGTCCACAGATCCTACTTGTTATTCCCACAGGGAAGTTTCCCTGTCGACAGATTGTATTTACAGAACATATGACATGCACGCAGCATCAGCATACTGCAGCAGTCAGTACTTTTCAGCTATACCTTATGCTGCAATATTGTAAGCAATGGCTAATCAAAAATGTGATTTTGGGTTTGACTGCTGGAGACGGTCCTGGCTCTCTGGGTGTGTTTGGGTGAAGCGCTGCAATTTGAACAAAATCCATCCACATTATAGACAAACTAGCAAAATAAGGGCCTAGTCGAAAATTGAGTTGAACTTTCTTCGTGTCCAACTTATAAAAGAGTACAAAAGCAGATATTGACTTTTTGCTGTGTGTACCTGGTGTATTAAGTTTTTTAGCTGTCATACAACCTCGAAGCGTAACTCCTCAGTAACGGAGGCCAAAGTTGTTTAAAGAACTTAAAACCATTAATATCAAATATTTGTAATATCAAATCCAAAGCAAAGGTAACTGCAAGCGACTCTTGTCCTTGGATAAAAGATGACAATATTACTTTCACCGACTGAACGCCTTATAGTTTAAGACATTTAATGTCCATTTCCTAGATTTAGGAGTCATATTTTGGTCTGGAACTTAACTTGTCAAACTTTGTACTTTATTTTTCCACTTCCTCTCTCTTGCAAAAGTCTTTGTACAGAACCGTACATTCACACTTTAGATTTAAGATGTTCTTTCCCGCCACGCTGTTCATCAAGGTGAGAAAAAAAAATAACATAGATAACCAGCGGATTGTCTTCCATTCCCACTGCGGCAGACTGATAGAACTTTTCTTCTCAATGTAATCTTTATCATCCCATTCGGTTCTTTTAAGTGAAGCACAAAATGCTGTCTAAAGGTTTTAGAAAATATTCTCTTCAGACTCAGAATTTCATGTACTAGACAGAGAATTATATACAGTACTGAGTATTGGAGAGTAAATGTTATCACAGCTTCCAAAGCAAATCAAGTGTTACTTTCAAGTTCAAACTTTCCTCTTACGGTCAAAAGTTATTATATTGTGAAGTTGGAAATCAACACAAAACTACACCCTGTTCCAGATGTTGCAACGTCAGCTGGAGGTATACGAGAGCCTCCATTGCACTCCCATCTGTTCCATCTCACACCGCCTTCCGACTCAAGCCCACGCCGCAGCTATCCGACCTTACAGGGACACCGTGACGGCGTGAGAGAGCAAAAGCGGGAGAGAAGGACACCGAATGTCCTGTATGTCATTTTCAGTCTTCAATTCCTCCCAGCCCGTTACTATGGAAACTGTGAGTTGAGGCGAGTTGAAGACTAAAAATGCTGTACAGATACAAGTAGCAGCTGGCGCGTGTTTGTCCACGATGAACGGCGCTCACAGACAAGAGGCCTGAGGTGGATGTCAGGGACGTGCACAGAAAAACGCACGAATTATGGGTAAGTTCACACTGAATCATCTTTTTATTTCATGTGAATACATTATGGTTTGTACTGTATGCTCGCCGAGTGTGGTTACACAAAATAGTGTACATGGGAGAGGACTTAAACATTGAAGGAATATCTCAACAGTTTTTTTGAGATGAGTCTATTCACTGTTCTTTGAGAGTTAGATGAGAAATGTGATGTGCCTCTCACATCTGTCATCTAGCTTAGCATAGAGTGGAAAAAGGGGGGAAACAGCTAACTTTGCTTTGTCCAAAGGTAGCAAAATCCACCAGCACCTTTAAGGCTCACTAATTCACAGCCCATTTCTTTAATCAGTTCAAAAACTGTGTAAAAACTACAATCTGTAGTTTAAAAGGGGGTTATGTGCCAGCCTATGTCTTGGCCAGGCAAGTGACTTCACATAAATAATACATTTTCCCAGAAGTCCAAGCAGAGTGATATTCGGAACTTTGAATTTAATTAGAAAACCTTCGATAGCAGCGTCAATGTCACCTGTAGTGGTCTCATTTGTTGTCATCATTACTCTGTTCCAGCGCAAAGCTCACAACAGCTTGACAATGGCTTAAGTGATCGACCATTAATGACTTAATGGTCGATTACTCTTATATCAAGAAATTGCTGATGCCAAAACAATCAGTTGACCCGAACTCGGTGGAGTGGGCAGATTCAAAAGGTCTGGCAAGTCATTTTTAGCTGTGGAGCTTTTCAACACAGCATGAGCCTAGCTGAGCTCCAAAGTAATCTCTTGATGCACCTGCAATTTGTGTATCATTCCTGAATATAAATTACTTATTGTCAAGAGGATCATTCTCCTAAATAACATGTCAAACAAACTGACGGGTGGTATAACATCAACATCTCATCGCTGTGAATTGCCTCAACACAACTCACAGTTTGACAGGCTCTGTGATCTTCCGAGTGATCTAGTCCATCACCGGAGTTATTTCAATAATTAATTATCTTGGAGGTCAATAAAGCATCGAAAAAACACACATTGCTAGTAAATAAGAATTCATATTTTGTGTGTGTGTGCTTCCTTGTGTTTGAGCGTGACAGAAATAAATAACAGTTTAGTTTAGTCGATTTGTGGTTTCAAAACCGTTCTGCTAATCTCAGCAAAAGGCAAGAGCCAGCAATACTACCGATTTGATTCATACTGTAGTGAACTTGTTGGCAGTGAGGATGATATTTTCTGTTGCTAGATTAACAGAGTAAAATCTTGTTTAATGATGAAGTCAGATTCGTGGCCTTCTCTCTATAATCTCTAGACGTGTAAATAATGCTTTTATCATTTAACTATTTGTAAAAGTTACGTCATAAAAGCTCTTATAGCGAGCTATTGGATGAGCTACTTGTTGTTTCTGTCCAGCATCATCTATTCAAACCTATTAAGCAAATGATAAATCATAAAGTTCTTAAACCTGTCTCTGCAGATGCAGATTGCATGAAAGAATGTGTTAACAAGGCATAGTGGAACTAACATGAAAATGTAATGGCCTTATTTCTTTATTTCTGTCTCCCAAGATCTCAACACTGTTGAACACTCCTTATAAAATGTATTTTTTATTACATGAGAAATAGAACCATGTTTCAGGCCCAAATGGGCTCTTCATCAGGTACGCAGGTATTAAAACCAAGACAAAGGCAAAGGCCAATGTCAACTCACAATGATTTACTCAACAGTGTAGTGAGTCCTTGGCAGGCAGAAATCACAGTTACAGTTGTATTGCACTCAGCACCTTGACAATGAAAACTTTCAAATTGAATTACTGTAGCTTATATGTAAATGCCTATTGTAGTTACTTAAGCACGGTGCCTCTGAAAAAGTTGTGATAGGAATCCATAACGAACATCATCAAAAAGAACCAACGTTTTGGTTTCAGGGGAGCTGCTTATTTAATCATTTCAAAATCATCTCAATCCTCAGGCCACTTTAAAACAGGAACTTGGATAGATTTGCTTACAGAAGAAAACAAATCATGTTTGAGACTGGGAGCTGATCTGTTGGGATGGATTAAGTCACTTGCTCTTCTCCATCACAGAAATGAGAAGTTGCAGAAAATCTTAACTGTGATATGTGAAAATTCCAGCAACCGTGTGTGTGGAAATGATTAATACACACAATATAAAAACACACTGCAGCCCTTTGCTGAATTGGGGATTTGCCAGGAAATCAGATGATTGTCATTCTGTTCACACGCTCCTGTCTTGACACTCATTATTTTTCCGGCTTCATACTCTGCGATCTGCAGGATTCTGCACAACACCGGGAAGTGTATTGGATCTAATTAAGTCACGTAAACGTTGAATGGAAGTAGTGGGTTACACTGCACTGACAGGTTTTTGATAGCAGTGTCACAAAGAACTCTTTAAAAATAAGTAAGATCTATTAATTTATGCAGATATGTAACCAATGATTGAACATGAAATATTGCCTCAAATATTACATGCACGGATTGTGTTATGTTGGACTTGATGTATCCTCTTGCAGAGCCGTGTGAGAACTGGTAATAATTAAATCTGTGTATAGTCACGTATATAGAAACCTAAAAATGTGAGAAACCTTCCCATGCTTTAAAATATAGATGAGCACCTTATTGCCTTGGAAGATGCCCGATATTTGACCCTCTTGTTGTCATGCTCTATCCGTAGAGGATCAGCCCCACTCATAGAACGCATCACCCAAACCAGATGAGACCAGTCTGAGATAAACCTTCCTGTGTCATCTCCAACCCTCTCTCTTTGAAATACTCCATCAGTGCATGTCGCTCCTTCCATCTCCCCATCATACTTTATCCATTTATCCGTCATTGCCTTCACCTTTCCCTTGACCTTAGCCTTGATGCCCCTGTGTTTGAACTAACTTCATCCTCTACCTTTTTTTCGGTTGTCTCCCATCTCCCTCTCTTCCATCCGTCTACTACTACTCGTATATTCTTTGGACAGCTGAGGGGAGCAGGGAGTAATGCATCAGCACCACAGAGAGGTGTGGATTCCCTTGCTCCTTTACATCTCTGTGCTAGACCTCGCTCTGAGATGACCTATATGTTCCAAAGAAACAGACAAAGGGGACGCATGTGTTGATCATAGATATCGTGAGGAGAATTTTCTGGTGATGTCCTGAGGCATTTCTCTCTCGGTGTCTCCCGCTCTGCATGCAGGAGAAGCTCAATGTCGAGTCAAATGACTACAAGACAAAAACAAAAAAAAGACGAGTTTGTGGTGCTGTTAAAATTCATGTTTGAGAGATGTTTCCAACTGAAAAGTACTTAGTTGTCTCATTTATAGGGAAAGTTCATCCCCGTCCAAAGCAGTACATTGCTTAACTATATGGCTGCTACTTTTGTCTGCTTCTCCAAACTGGGGGCGTGCCGACCGCAGTGTTCGGTATGTAATACAATGACTTATGGATAAGTACCTCATACACCCCACTTCAAAGACCATACTTATCCTTTTAAAGGATATAACTGGCAATATTCTATATTTCTGCTTTTGTTTACGAATCCAATGAAAATACCAAAATCAGCAACGTGTTAGTCCGTCTATCAATACTTTACTTTCCCCGGTCTCAGCACCCCATTGATTATTACTGAAGATGTAAATATTTAAAACGAGTCATTTCCCTAAACAGCCGGTCACTGTAGTTTCTGACAAACATTTCTCAGACGGGAGTAAAGAGTATATTTATTGAAGACTATTCTCAGCTGCGCTAGAGAGTATTTACAGCAAACAGGACGGGGATTGATTGCAGTGCACCTGCTCATCGTAATGATGTAGCATCACCCAGCGCAGCTGTGGAGCTCTATGGCACAGATTAATAAACTATATTAGGCTTTGACTACACGGGCACTACTTGTTAGTAGGAGTATGACAGCATATTACATTTTTTCCCAGTTATAATTTTGGTACGGTTTTTCAGCACACGCCCACATTTACATCACATTTCTTTATTGTTAAAAGTTCACTGAGCATCTTCCTGTTACTTGTATTAATTGTTTTTCATTAATGTGTTTGGATTAATTATTGTATCCATCAACCCACTATTGTATCTCTCTCTCCATACCTGTTACAACATATTTTGTTCACAGTTGAAATGTTTTTAATGTGCACATTTGAATTTTGTGGTATCTTCCCTCCAACTAGATGCAAAACGCTTTCATCATATGTTGTCCTCGTGAGAAAATGTAGTAGACTATAAGTATACCTGAAACTGTAAGTATACTAAGTATACTACGTTTACTCAAGAGTGGCGTCTTCAGAGTCCCGATTTAACAGGAACTGAGTAAGAGGACTTGAAAATTGTCTAAATTGTGACTGCCTGTGTTGTGAATATGCCCTGGATTTGGTTGGAGATGCCTGGAATTTTAAGTACAGCCAAATACCCTGAATGCATTTTTATGCTTTCAACCTGCTGCTGGGTCCTCAATTATTCAGAATCTTCCTACCTGTCCATCAGCAGATAACTGGACTTTGAGCTGGGTAATACAGGGGCTCTGATGTGCAAAGGTTGGTGTTGAATAGGAAGATCTGCATTAAATCATAATCCTGAGACTTCCAGATCTGTTTCTTGGATTGTAACATTTATCCAGGGGTACATTTATCATACCCTGACAGATGGTGTATGAATTTCAATGCCTTTCCTCTGTGCCTTGGAGACAGTCCGCTGTCCACAAAATATTTTCATGTGTTCGGACTCTTGGCACTGGTTAGAATACAGCCTTTGTGGAGGTGTAACCCTGAAAAGGTTTATGTGAAATTACTGAAAAAATGTCAACAGTGAAGAAATACGTTATAGTATTATATCTTGTTATCTAGTCAGACTGAAAATCAATTGCAACTTAAATCATGCAAAATACAATTATAAACCAATTGACTTTCAGACCTCGACTCACAACAGGAAGAGTAGGAGGAGGAAAAAGCAAATCATTCTTTTCTATTTTTCCAAAAGAGATGAAAGGGTGAGGCCCCGATCACACCGAAACACTTCACTGGAAACGCATGGTCTGCAAAATTATTGTTTTCCTATATGGCGCCTGGCGTGCGCTCCTCAGTTGTACCACGCACCGTGTTTTTCTAGCAGTTTTTAAATGTGCATAGAAGTTTAAATATTCTCAACTTTTCAGCACCAGGTGCGAAGTAGCGCCGCTCGTCAATGTCATACTTGCCCCAGGCAGCGAATTTTATCAAGCAAGAAGCGGGTTTCACTACTTCACCACTGCCTTCCTGTTGTCTCACCGTTCGATGTGGTAAGGCTACCTAGCTAGTTAGCTAGGTAGTATGTGAAAAGGAAGGGGGAATTCATATACCATGTTGTGATAGTTCCATGTGTGGGCTACATTGAGCAGGCAAGTGAGCGCATTATACATTTTCCATTAATCACATATGATGGGTTGCCCACGCTCCAAAGGCGCACCACGCCATTTTGTCTGACCTGCTTTGCCAAGGTGTTTAAGCGGGAAGGTGTGATCAGCCCCTAAGAACTTAACCTGCAGTAGTTTATCATTTATAATATGAAATGCATTTATTTTCATCATAACTGTAGTTGCCTCTTTTTTATATTAATATTACTCTACATTATGCTGTAGCTCCAAAACGAACTAGAACGTTAAATAACTCATTTTAGTAGAGGGGAAAACATTTCAGAAACACACTTTCAAGTCACAGTGGAAAGAGAGAGAGAAAGAGAGAGAGAGAGAGAGAGAGAGAGAGAGAGAGAGAGAAAGAGAAAGAGAGAGCAGATGATGGACGGAGAGAGAAGAGAGTGAGACAGCAGCATATGATTGAGAGGTGAACGCCACATGAACTGTATCTGAAAATTGTGTGCGAGTTTATATTTCTATAAGCTAATGTTAACATGCAGTGGTGGAGGAAGTAGTCAGAACTATAGGGTAAAGTAGTACTACTACAGTGTAGAATACTCTGTTACAACTTAGTAAAAGTCATGCATACATGATGAAGTGCAGAAGGACTCTTATCTGTGTTTCCTTTTTCATTAGGTTGATACAATGCAAATCCAGAGTGGCAGAGTCGGCCTGCTCTCTCAGCCTCTTTAAAGACGAGTCAGTGAATGCTAGTCATAGCTAGTGATGTTACGTGCTGCGCCGAGGCTTCGGAGTAATAAGGAATAATCAAAAGTGTGTATCTAGGATTTTATTGTTTTGGATCAATGACGTCTTTGATTACGCTCGAAGCCTAAACATTGAGAAATTATCGTTCCTGAACAAACATGAATAAAGTCTCCCCTCTACCCAGTTAAACCACTTCACAGTTTTAGAACACTAATATTGCCCCTCCAGCCATTATTATATTATGATACAATTATTGACCAAAGAATCTATTTCTACACTTTTTTTTTGCAAAACTCACAAGGCAATTATATTACTGGCACAAAATACAGTAGCCTCGATCACAAATTACATGGTTGAGATCATCTGTAATAGATCTGCTTTACATCCTCGGCAACAAGGTGGTTGTGTGTGTGTGTGCATGAGAAATGAACCCTTTTGCGAACCAATTTGCTGGAAAGCTTCAATGCTTAATGAAGCTACATCTCGCCATCACTACTTTTAGCTGCGCCCCTCTTTCTGTGTAACCAAAGGGTTGTTATGTCCAGCCATGTCTGCCTTGTAGCAGTGTGAAGAACCATGGAGACACAGAAACCTGCTTCCTGAGTACCCTCTGGGAATTTATGAAGAGAGAGCAAGAGAGCGTCCAATGCACTTCTCCAGGGTGCCTCATTTTTATTATCAGCGTTTCCCACACATAGACTTTATGACACAATATACTATGACATTATACACTATATATACTATACCCCCCACCACCACTCATAGAAAAAGTTAATGTTAAGACAAAGAAAAAACAATAAAAACGGATGTCATGCTGTTTGAATATTGCTAGCAACAGGGCTCAAGACCGTGACCAAAATGGTCACAGATGCAGATTATTTTTGCATTGCGCGAGTTAAAATTTTACTGCGAATTTATGCGAGTGCATGACGATCATTATGGATCAGAGACATCAGCCACAGTCTATTCCATCCTCGCCTCCAAAGTCTCAAAAGTCACCTTGAAGAGCGAGCATTGAGCAGCTGCCAGCTCCTACGGGGAGGGTCGAGCTCCCGCTCATTGCAGACCCGTGCTTAAGGGACAGTATTTGTGCATGCTGAGCAGCGATGCTCTGTTGCGAGGTTTTTCCTCGCGCTGTGTGCTGGTTACCTGGTTTGAAGTGCGCAGGTTGAGACTACACACCATACACAGCTTTGGACAGTGTGGGATGCGCATGTACGTACTGGCGGAGCACTTTACGATACAATTCATCTTCCAAAAATGAAGCAGTCGACCGCAGATTATATCAAAAGCAAAATAATGAGAGGAGGAGGCCGGTGGGGAGCGAGAGACAATGAAAGGTTCCGACTCACTCGCCACTGATGGTGACAGTGCAGGCAGGGAGAGTCAAACTAAGCCAGTGTCATTGATTAACAGCAGTGGTGGAAGAAGTAAGCCACAGCAAGATCGATTAATTAAGTAAATGTACTAAATCCACAATTAAAGAAAACTCAAAATCTTACTAAAAGACAGTATGCAACTATAAAAATCAAGAAAATGTACTTAAAGCTTGAAAGTAAAAGTACTCACTAATGGGCTCTTAAGTTGTAATGTTAATCTACTATTGTAATATATAGCCTATTATATGCAAGATGCATTTTAATGTTGCAGCTGGCTTCAATAAAGCTAATTTTTGTCATTTTGTTGAGTGCTTTAATTCGTACATCTACTGTATAACAATGCATTGCATTTCATATTATAAATAAATGTACTGAAGTAAAAAGTACAGTATTTCCCTCAAATGTATCGGGGAGTAGAATATTGGGATGCGTTGAAGTGATGTTTTCAGTCCCGATACCGATACCTGGGCTTTATGAACCGAGTACAGAACTGATACCAGCGTTTAATCAAGAAGCTGTATGCCTCACTGTGATCACTGGGATCTATCTTTTATGTGTAAGGCAACATTGAGCAATATATGTTATGGATGTAACATTTATATGTATTGCATTCTGATAACATATGTCCAACAACGTACTACAGACATATTTTTGTTGGCCAGGCTTACATTCTAGGTGGTTTCTTGACTTATTTTGCATTACAGTACATTTCTGATCACGTGTTTGTGTTGTATGCTTGCCCCAGTTTTACAGATGTTTCAAAGCCCTACTGCGTTGTCAGGCTCCTCGACGAGGCTCCAGCTTAAAGAGCTCCTCCAAGGTTGCCACCAAGACCATGAGGGGTCTCGCAGTTACTGGTCCCCGCCGCACCAATGACTTCCTATACATGGCAGCCTTCCTGGGTCAACCGGTCGCCACCATTCCCCAACTGGGCCCCTCAGTGGAACCAACCATAGATGTCACCAGAGGCCCCTCTTCAGACATCAACAAACCTGTCATATCACTAGTGGCCCACTTTGATGGCTGATGATTGGCTATGACCATGAAATCCCAAAGTCCCCAGCAAGGAAGTCATTATTTATGAGAGTGGTGGTGTAACTGAGGCTTGGAGAGCAGCAGCCTGAAAGTCTTGGTGGATTTAAAGCATCAGCTTTACCCTGGCTAGTAGACATGATGGACCGGTGGCAAATCTTGGACTGCCTCTGAATAATATAAACCCGCAGAAGCTGGGAGTCTGCGTTTCCCTGCAAAGAAAATGCATGAATCTCTCCTGCTAGGAACAGGCATTTAAATGTTCTTATCACGGGTTTTGGAGAAAGCACAGTCAGACTGTTATTGTAATATAAGAGGAATTGTAGGGCTTATTTATGTTGTGCAATATGTGATGTTCAGTAAAGCATTCACTCTGGCATAACAGAGATGTGTCTGAGTGCAGGAAGAGGGATAAGATGTATTTTTGTATTGATTGCTTACTGAATGTGGTTACGAAGTGAGGTTGAAGACCACAAGATGTTTATTACCCTCAGCATTTTGAAGTCTTTTCTAGAGTGGACAAGATTAAAAAGATGTAAGAGACTAGAGTAATGGGAACGTACTGATAATGATTTTTACGGATCAGTCTTTTTAGCTTTTATTCCCCGCCAGTAATTGTATTAATTTAATTCATCACTTCGTCACTTTGAAATGCATAAGTAGTGTTCAATTGAGTGGTTCGTCAGAAGTAGCATTGCTAGCATGCTAGCTCCATTAAAGTTGTGTCAGGAATAGTGACTTAGGAATAGTGAAATAGGTAAACGTTCCTTCAATAACTTTTGTGCATGTGCACTGTTGCAGTATCACATGCAAATGAGGTTGGAGAAAATACCGTATCTGGTAATTTTCAGTCCATACTAATGATACAGATACTTGGTATCTGCAAAAATCCTGAAAATGTATGCCTCTCTGGAATGTTTTTTCAGACAGACTTTTCCACGTGTACTTAAAGCTGTGTAATCTGTTTTTTTTTTAAAACTGTGCTGGATTTTATTAAACCCAAAGCACAGGGCGTACTATGTGTTAAAAAAAACTGATGTCAAAGCCCTTTTAATGTGCAAGTGATCATCAAACATCCTTTACAATGATTAGCAGTTCAGTGCCTTGCTTATAGGCACATAGTAGTCAGCAGTTTACGCAGACAGGCATCAGCTACAGTATTTAAACTATTTGCTTCCACAAAAGTCAGCATACTGTGTTCAACAGTCTTTTAACAACTGGTATTATCAAAGGAAATCCTGACAAGAAACGGAAACTTTCCAGCGTCTCACGGGACATCACGAAAAGACTTTATTCAACGGAACAAATATCTTTTTGATGGAATATGTTTATTCTGTATATATTGATTGCCATGTGCTTGTCTGCATTTTGTTACATGTTTTGATAACTGATGACACTCTTTCTTGCAATACAAAGATAACTGCGGAGTTTCTAAAAGCAGTGCATCGATGCTGTGTCCAGTCAATGTCTAAGCTATAAGTGGTGTGGTAATACTGCATATTGATTTTTTTGTAATTCATTTTTAGCCACTGTTTTCTATGTGCTGTCAAGATCTTGTTGTGATGTACATGAGTTGATACCAAAGCAAAATTTATTTGAATATTTTTTAAGTTCAATAAACGTTTTTGTTTTTTTTAAATCTAAATCAATGTGCAGTGCTTTCTTTTGATGACAACTTGTTTAAAAACTGGAGGGGTCAATATTAAGTAGGTTTAAAGTGTGATATGCCGTATACAGATGAATGGTAGAGATATGTAATACATGTATGTAACAGCATAGTCATAACTGACAAATCTGTTGCTTCTTCACCGCAGGATGCAACTAAATTCTACAACTGGTCCTTTAATTTGTATGTCCGTTTGCTTTAACGACTAATTATGTTAGAATGAAACAAAAATCTGTTCTTAGATTTTTCTTATTCATACTTATAATAGGACTACACTGCAATGTAAGAACAATGCCGTTTCTTTATTCTCGTGTCCTCTACATGGATGACGATGCCGTCTTATTGTCAGGACTTTTAGCTTCAGTCTCAGACTTTTAGCATGATATCATGTGTGTAGCCATCAAGTGCATATTGAAGGACCTTTTACAGGGCTCTTGTTTTAAAACAAGTCCCCTTGAAACCTTAGAAAGTAATCCGGGGCAGATGTTCTCAACCAACTCACAGAGCTAAAGTTAGCTTAATTGGCCAGCTGGCTACAGCTGATAAAGTCAGTTTGCAGCAGATGTCTCTGCTTCTAACTCTCTGAAATCAGGGACCCATCTTTTTAAAGAATAGCAAGGATTTCGAGAGATAAATCTGCCACTATTGTAATTGTAAACTGCATTATGTGCCATCCAAGAAAGGCAGGCTTGATGGGCAAAAAAAGGTATTTAAAAGGGGGACTAGGTTAAGAACGTCACCATTCAGAGTGCAGTTGGGTGAAAAAATAAATAAAAAGTACAGATGAACAATTCCATTGACAAAATGATATATAAACAGGCTTTAAATAAAGGTTACCCTGAGTGAACCTAGTAAGCGGCTAATGAAGTTACTGTCTACTTATTGTTTAATGTAATAAACTATGTAATAAATAGATTTTCCGAGGGGGATATTAAATGTCAGGGTATACTTCCAACCTGGTCACAAGATTTGTTTTATTCACAGGAGATCCTGAAAATACCACTAAGCCATCCCACGTTTTAAATTCGCAGACAAATCAAAGGAGTCCTGTGACTATCTAATTCCCCTAATTGTCCAAAATAACGATGCCAACTTTCCAAAGTCAAGAAGATTTGTTTTCATCTTCAATCTCTTCTCTTAAATCTTTTTAACCTGGTCAAAAAACGCATTGTTCATCTGGCTACAGCAGGGGTGAAAGCAGGTTAAACATCAACACAGAGATGAGAGCAGCCAAGTACAAATGGAGTTTGGTGTTTTTAACCACTGAGTGATTCCTCTGGCACAGCTGGAGATTAAACTCTTTAAACCCTAGCCCTATTTTTAGGCCTCTGCTCGAAAATTGCATTACCATATCTAAAAGACTGTAAATCTGTAACTACAAGGCCTATTTTAATAATGTTGATGGTATAGTACAGGTAACACTTGTGAGATGTGTTCAGATGTGAAAATATTGTGTATATGTTACTGGTTAATAGTGAATGAAGATGGCACACAGCTCAAATTGAAAAGTTTCAGGTTCGCCTGAAAGAAAAGCACTGAAAGCATGAATATCTTTTTTTAAATGACGCAGGTGAAAGCTAAAAACGCTCCCAAATCATAGCACAACATATCAGAAGGCTGCATAAAAAGATTTGGCTTTGATAAAGTGAAGCAAAAAAAGGGTAAAGAGAGGTTTAATGAATCTTGCAAGATTGTAATCCAACGTTGATATCACAATAGTCTTTTCAAACTGTATCGCTCTGCTAACCAAACACTCTGCTCTTAGATCACATTAAAAGCTTTCAACTGGCAAAATGCATGGTGGCTTTTATATCGGGAAGACGTAAAACAAAAAAGCAATAAAGTTGTCACTGAGGTAAGCATTAGCTGCTTAAAAATGTAACAAAAAAAGGTGTCATTTTAAACTTGGACGAAGAAATTAAAGTTTTCTTTCAGAATTCAAGGTAATACGTGTTGAGCAATTGATATACAAATTGTCATTTTGGGGGATGACATATTCCTTTAAACAAAGTAGCTGCTAAAGTAGTGTTTGCTGCCTCCAGAATTGTGGGCTGTAGTATTACACCGGAATTGCTGTTACCACCAGTAGCCATGAGTGTCAACAAACCAACCAGGACTGAAACTTTGAGGATTACAACCAACCGTTGCGGTCTTCTAATATATTGGAAAACCCTGGAGCACTTTTTCAATATAAGTCCAATGTAAACAAATGTGTCCATCAGATGGCAGTTGTGAGGTTTTCTTGTACATTCTCTGAGGTCACGATAAAGATATTGTAAAAGAACAGAAACAAATTGTCTTTGGTTTCTAAGCTTTATCCTTCATTGTTATTATTGGTGGTAACCATAGAGCCATTATCTTTTTTGCTTTGATCAGACTAATTGGCTATAGAGACATTTACTGAAGAAGCAAGCTGCTGAAAAGACTATTCTGTAACTTTTAGCCCACACATGACTTTTGACAAACCACTTGTCATCAGAGAGATACTGTGTGCGGTAGTTAGTTAGGCTTGCAGCACACTTAAGCCAATCATAAGGCTTTAATTGGAGCCATGGGATTCTGTAAGGAGGCCAAGTGGACAGTATCAGGTCATCTGTCCTGTGAAGTCTAGAAGGACTATCGGCAAATAGATCCCACACTGAGGCGTCTGTTCAGACAGGAAGCATGAATTGCTCATGTCTTCATATCTTTTATGTTAATCATTGTATTTGTAGTAAAAAAACAAATGCCCTCTATCAAAATGAATAAAAACCCTAGACAGTTTCTGTCGATTCAAATTAATATATGTATGAAAGAACAAAGGGTTGCACAACAATTCACATTAAAATAATAATTTATGTCTTCTTCATAAGTGCTATTTTCAACAACAGTCAGCTTGTTTAATGCAAGAATAGGTCTGGCATTTGAATACAGAAACAAAATCCAGTTAGAGTGTGAAAGGGAAAATAAGTGAGTCAGCTTCCTTTTTGTGCCACTGTCACTGTGACACCAGCGTAACACCGTAGCTATAATCATCCACAAGCACGGGCCAAGCTCGGTTATAGAATTTAATTACTCAGACGTCGGCTGATGGGGATTAACTGAGGAAAAGTGACAAAACTAGAAGGTTATTAAGGCTGGCCGTGGTAATTGTCCCATCTGGTATTATAGAAATCCACGAGTAAATCCAAGACTAAGGAGGGAAATAAAACATTTAAACTTAGGGGAAATATGACTTTTTCATAAAAACTCATGGACGGATGGATTGATACAAACAGGTGAGCAGATGGATGGAAATGAATGGATAGGGTGAAAAGGGACTACGATATTCCAGAGTTCCAGTTCTATGTAACAGGATAAGAAGTGAAACAGTGTGTGAGGTATTATCTTTTGTGCTGTCACATTTTCACTCTAAGAAAGGTCGTACAATTTACCCGAAAGATTAAATGTACTTGAGCCGAATGTGAAACTTCACAGTATTTTATGGGAGTTTTGCATTTTATGAATATTTATTGAAGTTGTTATGAATGTACACACACACACACACACACACACACACACAAACACACAACTTCTACAATCTGAATGCAATAATTTCAGGGTTTATGACATTCAATTTCAAACATAACAGCTTTGCACACAAACACAAAACTTGATATGCAAGTGTTCAGCACCGTATATAATACTTAAGACTGTTCAAGGGAATTATTCAGGGTGGTAAAAGTATCCAACTATGGAGGCATTTCCACATGTCACATATTTAATATAGAGGGAAAGGTCCATGCTGTTGTTAAAAAAGTAAAGAGGCCATATTGCTCATCTTAAGGTTCATACTTGTATCTTGGGTTTCTACTACAACATGTTTACATGCTGAAATGTTCAAACCGTCTGTGCAGGAAAACCTGTATTACATATTTTGTTGTTGTTGGTGGTGGATGGTGCAAAACGTAAGGTAACAGACGTTCACTTCTCAGGGCAAAAGTTAAGAGTGGCTCCAGTGTCGGTTTTGTCACTCTCCTGGTTATTCAGTGCCAAAATCCCCTACGAGAGTGTTGTGAAAAACTGAATCCATGGTGCATCAGAGCAAGTCTGGTGTTTTGTCTGTTTTGACTGTGTAGCCGCTCGGAGCTGCAAATTTAAGGCAAAGACATTTCCCAAAATCCAATGCATAAGGGATTCACAACAATGCATACATGCAATCCAGCACAATTTCACCTCATTTATTGCAGTCCGACGGTTTAATGTTCACTCTCACAGTCAGTCACGACAGAAAACAAAATGTGTTCCGTCACCACAGTAATCAGTGAACATGTTTGTTCAAGAAAAACCGAGTCTACAAAATAAAATAAACAGTCACTCTCCATTACCATGGAATGGCAACTTATGCAAACATAAGCAGTGTTACAAGGTCAGCCTTTTATTTTCTTTTTAAATGATCAAAATCAGGCCCGGGGTGCCTAAATGAACAAGCCAAAAATTAAACAGGAAGTCAGTGGAACATTTTAGTTCGGCACTAAAACATTAGGCTGGAGCTTCATCAGCTGATTGCGCCAGTTTACTGTTATCAAACTAGAGGCAGGTGAGTTTCCCCTTGTGCATGAAAATGTGATAAAGAAAAGGTTGCTGTGCCTGCTCTAAATTGCCTTGCCTGTTGTGCAGCCACACCTCCAGAGGAATGAGACTGCACACCAGATGGTGGTCCCTGCCCTGCTGCACAAACAAAAGGTCACTTTGACAGTGGGGTTTCTGTCTTTTCTCTCATTATAGATGCAAAATTTTCTCACTGGATACAAGTTTTAAGACTTTGCTGCTCTGCAGTTAAAGGACGTAGGCGGGGAGCTGGAAGGCCAAACAGCTACCTTCCCTGGAAACCTCAAAGTGCAATAAAACAACCGTACCAGCGTTTACAAAGTATATACAAAACGGAGGAACAGAAAGTGCATTTAGTTCAGATCATAACAAGCTCATCCAATACGAGAGCAAGCAGCAATATAATCGATATTTCCTGTAGTGATTCTAACAGGGCATCACACAGTGCCTCCGACATGTACCAGGATTGAACTTGTTGGATAGTCCAAGGCATGAGGCATGCCACATTATCAGCCCAAACTGTGATGTCATGATAGCCCATGACGCAAACTGAAAAAGTAGAAAAATGTACCTTTAAGCTGCCTTCAAATGATAAGAAATGTGCGTCTTCGCTCACCATGAGGTAAGGCGCATTGCACAGAGCAGACACTTGCAGAGGCGAAGCACAGCACAGGTATACGTCATCAAAAAGTGGCGAAGTCACATACAGCTTTTATCTCATTGGTAGCACTTTAAAAAAGGTCAACGACAACCAGGTCAAAGTTAAAATAATCTAAACTTTGAGCGCAGCTCTCACTGGCAATAGACTTCCGCCTAGTTGGCGCCACCACTCTCCCCATAGTAAAACAATGGTACAGCCAGCGCCAAGCTGTTTTACCGCTGATCATGCGTCGGTGGCTTTGAGGTTGAATAAGCATTGCTTTATCGAGCAATACATTCCTGAAGGAATGTGAGAATATCTGCAGTGGGCAGAGGAGGTCGAGCAGGTCGTCCTCTAATCTAAAGATCTACAGATCGATCCCAAGCCACATGTCTAAGTGGACTTCGGCAAGATACTGAACCCAAAATTGCTCCTGAAGGCTGTGCATACGTTGTTTTATACATACACAAGAGTATCGGACAATATATCAACATTGGACATTTTTTCAATCCCCAATATCGGAATCAGCCCAAAACTGATCAAGTGGGATTAAAGGGATAGTTTGGTCTCTTAACTTTACAGTAACTTTTAATCATCGTTTTCCTTTAGATAAATAGAGTTTCAAAGAACCTACATCAAAATGATTTCTAAACCACAAGATAAATTCCCCAAATGGCCTTCATGGTGAAATAAATAATGGACTTGTTTTTATATTGTTCGCCGCAGTTCACTGCTCCAGTAATCCCTCTGGACGGTGATGGCAGTAATGTTTGTAACAAATAGCAATCTTACCAGCTTCTCCCTCGTGCCCCGTGGTCCTCAACCTTGTGTGATAACACTTCGTCAACTGTCCCTCTTTACCTTAATAGCTTCTCTACTCCTGTCCCCCAACACTCCAGTTTTCCTCTCTGTCACCTCCCTCCAGTTTCTCAGTGTCTGAAGTGAATTCGGCTTTTCCATATTAGTAAAAAGTGCCTCACAAGGTACAGTGGAGATGGAGAAACAGAGTCAGTGGGACTATCGGGAAGGGCAATCTCTGAGCCTGGAGAGGAGAAATTCCCAGGGAAAACAGATGGCATTCCATACTTCATTAATCACCAGCCAGGATGACAGCTAGACTAAATTGGAAAGGCAGGGACCCTGATTCGGTCTCCATCAGCCTCCCTCCCCCTTTTGTCAGCCCTTCTTCTTTTACACACCTTCCTCCGTCTTCATCAGTTGGACTTTTCACCACCTCTCTCGTTCTTCTTTGTCCCCTCTACTCTACTTTCAACCACAACACCTTGTCCCCTCGTGAATCTCAGACAGACATTTTTCTCCACCAAATAGCACGGGTCCATTGCAACTGGTGTTGTATTTCTGGAACAGCCTCAGTAAAATTTGTGCACTTCCCTCCCAGAGATCATATGGCAATCTGTCGTGACCTGGATGCGTGATCCTCTATGGCAGCGTCCAGTGTTACCAATCATCAACTATTTTGTCTAGTTATGTATCATTTATTACAAATGCTAAAGTAAACCATATAAAAAGGTGGAGTGACTGTTGCACTTCATTCATTTAATCTTTATGTAACTTAACCCTAACCCATCAACTGGGGTTTAATGGTTGGTTATTAAGGATGTGAAGCAACTAATGGATGCTAGGGATGCACCAATTTGATGTTTTCAGTCCCGATACTGATTACTACGCTCTGGGTAGGGCGCTATGAAATCAGTTTTACTAATTTTTTTCCCAAATTCTGTGTTTTCCGTTTTAATTTTTCTGGATACGTTTAACCTGCCAACCCTGAGCACTTAGGAAAAAAAGCCTAAAATAACATACCCAAAATGAATGAAGAATAGCTACTCAACATAAGGCTCAAATGCATATTTCTTGTCACCTTTGATCGGCAACATATTTTCTCTTATCCTTTCTCCTTGCATGGTTTCTTTGCGTGACTTAAAACATTGCTTTCTTAACTTTGTACAACAAAATATAGAATAATCTGTGACTGCTTTTGATTGTTACTATTTTTACAATTTGCACATTGAAAGCTGCCCCAGATTGTCATCCTAACTTTAACATCCCCTCTCTGGTAAATCTCATCTTCTGACCCTCACCTGTTTAACAGAAATGCACAAATCCCCACAAGTGCCGGCTGTTTGATGGATTAAGTCAGGGCTTTTGGGAGACCCTTGAACCCGAGCTCCTTCATCATCCAGAGATCATTACTCTTGAAGAGACCCAGGAAACTGCATCACCCAAGTGTAGTTAGTTAGTGGTGTTCATGCAACAATGTTGTGCTCTTGCTCTAGCAGTGGCGTAATGCAACTAAGTACATTTAGGCTACTCAAGTACTGTACTTAAGTACATTTTCAGGTACTTGTAATTAACTTTAGTTTTTCAATTTAATGTAACTTAATTATTTTACTCTACTTAAGGATGCCAGTTGTGGTTAATTAATAAGTCACATTTAAATATAGAAAATAAATGAACCTAGGTTATAGACCGTAAATTGATCATGCTCAAAAACGTTGTTTTTTTTAACCTTTTGTTAGTATATTTTGATGGAAATACTTTTGTTCTATTACTTAATTAACATTTTGAATGCAGGACTTTTACTTAGTGCTCTAGCAAATTATTGAATAATATACACAATGGTTGTATAAATAAGAATAGGGATGACATGGCAAATAGTCAAACCCACAAAACATGGGAATCAGGAAGGGGTCTGTTAACTGTTAACCCGCCCCGGGTTAACGGTCGCACCAGGGACTCGCTCCGTCACTCTTTATAAAACTAAATGGCCTCGATCAAGTGCACGCTATGCAGATAAAATACGTCAGTTCTAGATAGATTACCACCAAAAGCTAAACATTTGTCATTTTGCATTACCAAATTGTTTGGATTTGGCCACTTTCAGGGTTTGCCATTTCCAACATTCGATTTTTCTTTGAATTGGAATTAAAGTGCGATGAGCTACTGATTACATTCATCTCTCTTCTTCTGTCACTTTGCATGTTGCGATAAATTACATGACATTGCGCATGAATGCTATCGTAGCCGAGAGCACAAGAGAGACAGGGCTTTACCTCAAGCTCTGAATGGCACTCAGCAAAGGAGGGGGAAGCGTGGCGCTCAGAAAACAGGGTCACAGATTTTGTAATGAGGCCATAATGTATTCAATTACACACTGACATGTTCTCTCCATCCCGACAATGGAAGCATGTGATGTGCCATTATTCCAAGGTCCTCTCGGGGTCAGTGGGAGTTAATTAAAAAAACAAATGGTTAATTAAATGGTCTGTTTACCCCTGATATAGAAATGTGTAGATGAACGGCTTCAGCAAGTTGTTTAAAATTATTTTTGATGGATGTTCCATTTTGATGTGAAAAGTGTGTGAAGATCAAAGTGGCACAAAACGGCAAATTTGTGTAAATTAAATTACATTAATTTAACGTCTGCAACTAGCGTTTTTCAGTTATGAATGGATTAGTTGATAAAATGTCAGAAAATAGATTTAAAAAATAAATTGTTCAACAACAACAAAGTTCCAAGAGCTCATTGTGATCTGTTCAAAGTGTTGGCTTCGTTCAACGAACAGTCTAAAGCCCAAATATATTAAAGAAAACTAAGACATCCTCACACAACAGAAGCTGAAATCAGCTTTTTGATGGCAATTTAGTTTGAAAGAAAATAAAATGACAGTTTTGTCAAGACAATTACCTATGCTTGTAATCGGATATCCGGAAGAAAAGACAGACAGCTTGTTCAGTGGCTGACCTATTGGTTCTTTTTTCTGTGTGGTCTTTATTGCTGCATAAACTGAAGTAGATTAAAATCAAAAACCTCCTGAAAATCTCGTCTTTGCTGACCGTCAGTGGTTCAACTTTTCACCTGGCTTCAGTGATGTACAGGTGCACTTCAAGAAGCCATGACATAAGTGATGGTTGTGGTTACAGGTTCAACAGAACACAAAGCGATACATCATCAATTATTTTCTTACAAATGTAATTAAGGAGATATGATTTTACTAGATTTATAACAATTTATGTATTTATTTGTGTATTCACATCTCGTCTTTGATCATGCTGGTATATGCTAATGAGGTCTCTGTAGGAAGCTCCTCTCCACTGAGTGACCTTCTTCTCTGAATTGGACACATGCAACAAAACACAGAACAGGAAGTGGAGGGGACGCTGACAGAACAGAGCAGGAAGTTAATGAACAGTCATCACAGCTGACAGGAACGGTTTGTAGACACATACTGTAAATAGATGGATATACCAGCTGACATATCCACAAACCATCCACATGAATGCACACACACACACACACACACACACACACATCAGCATCACCACTGACATTTCTGCAGCCCCTCATGCCCTCCCGTTCATTTTTCCACTTTCTCCTCACCGTTGACCAAAAAAAAAAACAAAAAAAATCCAAGGAAGACATGGCTTGAGAGAACTAGACAGTGGGGAAATCAATTTGCTGTTTGTAAAGTCTTGAGAAGAAAAAAAAAAAGGGGGGGGGGGGGGGGGGGGGGGGGGGTTGGGAAAGGGGAGTTTGTTTTTTTTGATGTGTTTATTTATTTCCCAGGG
>NW_022280062.1:5653864-5680622 GCF_004355925.1 Anarrhichthys ocellatus | reverse complement strand
GTGTGGTCTTTATTGCTGCATAAACTGAAGTAGATTGTTGGAGAAAGGTAGTTTGTCATTTTTAGATGTTTAATTAATTTCCCAGGTCGCTGACGCTGAGGGCTGCAGGACTTAGAGGAAAGGAGGTAGTGACGGAGGGATGGAATAAAGGATGGTGAACAGAAGCCCTGATGAGGTTTGTAGAATGTTTCCCATCGACTTTAGATCTACCAAAGTTATGTACAGACTAACTGTGTATTGATCAGTCTGGGGGGGGGGGGGGGGTCATACAGTCACTGACCGGTGTCACTAGCTAGCTTAGCAACATTTCCCCTGGTTAGCCAGCACTGTCAGACCGCCGTGCGTGTTCATAGCAGAAACACAGGTAAAAGTTTGTGTAAGAGAACATGCACCTATTTGATCATACATATGTATAGAGGCATTATGGTTAGTTGTTGTGTCTTACATAGCAGCTGGGTGGCTCTCACGCTCGTTGCTGCTCGGCTCGTAATTGGGTCGGGAGGAAGTGGAGACGTGTCGTTCATCCAGTCTATGCTTGCTACCTTCATCTGGAGGGTAAATGACTGAATGAAATAAGTTGAATATAATTTTGAAATGTTGTTTGTTTTAATCAATAACATGCATGTTTAGGGATATGATTAAGTCATGCATGTTGACATTTTGTTTTCCAGATTTCAAACCGCGTTGGATTTACGGTAGGTTCATTGTTTTCACTGTTATCCGGCTATCTAATCCAGCTTTATGGAGTACTCCCTCGTTCTCCTCTGGGAGGCTGAATGACTGCACTGTTGAGTGGTATGAATGGACTGAAAAATTGGAAGTAAATAAAAGCTATGTGCCGGCCGTACGTCTGGTCTGTAACCCTGCAGAGTGGAGGGTGGATGCCCGTGGAGCTGAAATATGGAGCTGTCAGGGAGAGGCACAAAGCAGCAGACAGAGGACACTGTGACCCAGCCAGGGAGTGTGCTGGAGATGTGGCCCAATCCGTCTCACGTCTAATATGTCTGTTCTTCTAGCCCACCTTGAATTAAACCATAGCTTGATCACTTTCTGGAATAAACAGCCAACATTGCGGAACAAATGCAGATAGGACTGCCACTACAAAAGGAAATCCATCAACAAGACAGCCAAGAAAAGATGTCCACACATTTTAATTGAGAAGTAAATCCCCCCCCCCCCGCAACAAGCAGTGACTTCTTCAAAGTTACTATAATAAGCATTTGCTCCTACACCAAATAAACCTTAAGTTGAACCTGTCAATTATCTACAGTGATTTTATGTCCCCGAATCAACTTTCTCCTGCTCCCAAACTTCACTGAGTGCTGGAACTCTCAGACACAAGAATATTTGGGAAGGTAATGAGATACTTGAAGAACTCCACTTGAGTTGTCCTTAAAACTATTCTGAAGAATGAAGTGGTATTATTGTACAGTGGGCCCTCAAGACACATAATAAAGGTGAAAGCAAAATTGAAGGAAATAATTGCATACTTTGAAGCACCAATTGTTTGTTTTTTAAGTATTGTTTACGTCCTGATGCAAATTGGTGTGAACATGACCATTAAAAAAAAAAAATGTGTTTTGTTGTCTGCCTCAATTAGGATGCAAACTGATTTTTGTTTGGCTACAACATCAAAAGAGGTGGGTTGGTTATGAAAAGCTACTTTGACATTACAGATGTCAGGAACCCAAGAAATGTCTCAGATCACATCTCGACTATGCAGTAAATATAACATGGATGTAAAAGAACGTAGACACTTCACAGCTAACGCCTTGGCTTAGCCGATTACGTACAGATGTTTTGTATAGGTTTTGCTTATGTGCAGGCATAAAGCAACAAAGAGAACAAATGCAGCACCAGTGATTGTTACACCAATTAACAAAAAACCTATACCTATAAACCTCTAATAAAACTGTCAGGACATGCTTCACACACATAATGAAGCCCATTTTGAAGTTTAAAATGCTCAGAGCAGATGATTTAGAACACAAGCCAGTGCATTGCGTTTCAAAATGGATGCTGAGGAGAGCACCTCGAGTCCGTTTAATACATCTCCTAATCAGAGTAATGGTTTAATCGACGTATCGAACCGCTGGAATCGGGTAATGACACAGTTCTCTCCAGCAGCACAGGGATAAATCAACACTGAGGGTTCCAGTGAGTCAATGATGTCTGTGTGTATCAGTGGTGAAACTGCCTAACTACATGATATAATGGGAACATTCAGAATCTGAATAAGAGAAGGCAAAGCTTATGCAGCAGGAGCTATCAGCAGTGCTGAATGACAGGAAAGCAGAAACCAGTGTTTGTGTGTCTGTGCAGCCGAGCATATGTAGGGGAGTAAAGTACATGATTGTGTCAGCTACTTAAATGTGTAAAAAAAAAATGCTTGCATTTGTGAGTGTGTGTGTGTGTGTGTGAGGAGAAGGTGGCGGGGGGCACGTTGTGGCCAGGCGATAACGGCGATGAATGGCCCCGCCAAGTATCTAATGAAGCATTAGTGACAGACTGAGCGAGGACACTCTTCGCCTCCTCTGCAGCCGATGCACTGGTTCCCATTTTTCATCCAGCGCGCGGCAGGATTCGACCGAAGATAAAAGGAATAAACAGGAGGTGTAGAGAGCCGCGTGGAGGAGACGCTACTGACAAACCCTTACTCGCCTAAAAGACGGTGGATTGTCAGCTCAGCAAAAGCATGAAAAAGGCGGCAAAACAATTTGCCATCTCATTTATTACGTTCGTTAGCGAGGAGCGTTTGCAGAATATGCAAAATTCAGGATGTCTCCGTATCAGGAGTGACATTATTGGGTGTTGCGTTTAGCTACAAAGTTAATTTATTCGATCATCTCAAGTCCAAGAAGCAACATTTAGAAAAGGCCACAATCAAACCGAAACCCCGCTGATTTACTGATAACACCCACATCTTAATCCAGCCAAGGAAGGAATAAAACCCTTGTGTTGTCCTCCCGACTGCCATACACCTGTTGTCCTCTGGGGTCAAAAATGACCCCACCTGGTTTGACTGTTTTTATAGCATACAGTATAAATTGTCAATCAATTCTGTTTTACACATTTAGTCTTACTTCAGTCCAACACATTACCACAAATCGTTCCCTTCATTTTGGAATTCAGGGCCAATAGACCTTGTTTACATAAAAGTATACCCTGTTTTTGAGTGAAAATACAATGAAACAATGAATTATTTTGACTTTATATTATTTTTTACTATTTGACTGATCACAGAGAGGTACATATCAAAGTTTAGTGAGGATGCTGTTCTTGAATCATTTGAATTTTTCTAATGGCAGCACATAATCACACCTGTTGTCCTCTGGGGTCAAAAATGACCCCATCAGGTTTGACTGTTTATAAAGCATACAGTATAAATTATCACCCACCTCTGTTTCAACTCCTTAGTCAACTTTATTCCAAGTCATTACCTGACATATAAAACATGTCAACATTCATTTCTGCAACATTTAACCCTCCTGTTACCTTCAAATTTACTAACACCTGTTATCCTGGGGTCATTTTTGACCCCAGCAATTTGAACCTGCAGAACATTATTGTAATTAAAATTGCTACCCAAGTTTATGTGTCAGGTACTTAGTTTTTTGTTGACTACCTAAATAGCCCTTTAAATAAAACAACCCCCCCCCCCACCGACACCCAAACCCGTATACATCCAGAATCCCTGTTACGGGACTATGGAGAAATATGCAGATCACCATAAAATCTCACTGATTGACCTAAAATTGGAAATACATATTTTTTGGGTGTTTTAATGGCTTTACATATAACTTTACATAAACATGTTGAGTTTGTGTTTACCCAGTTGTCCCCATTAAATTAGGAAAATTCATTCAATATTAAACCAAAAATATGATGTCTCATTTATTTAGAACATTTTGTGCTGTCCTGGGGTCAAAAATGACCCCAGGATAGCACAAGGGATAAAGAACCATTTATCACAACAGAACATGTGCAATAATCATACACAGAGAGCCACGGCGGGCCACAGAGCGAGCAGGGATGAGGAGGAAGGTTATTTAAATCAGCACCTACCCGGTTTCTGCAGAGGAAGAGCCATGGATGTAGACAATGTCCTTAAAGGCAGCAAAAAGCCACATTCCCACATCGGATTACGTGAACTTCGTCACAAATAATAACGTTCCTCCGCTGATATTTCGGCGAGGTTAATCTGTAAGTGTCTCCACAGTTTTGACGTCCATTACGTAACGTACTTTAGGCCTCCCGTCCGATTATCCGTTTTCGGTCTGCGGTAATTTTGGGAACTTGTTTTTCAACAAAACTCCAGATATCGTTGCAACATCACTGCTACATTCATTTGGATGAGGTTACGTTCTGGTCTGTTGACAGGTGAGCGTTCTGCTGCAGCATGACGACACGTGGACACACGTGATTAGTTGAAACGTGCTTGTTTGTTAGTTGAAGGCTACTTTCACCTGGCTCACCTTGGGCACACTTGTTAGGTGCAATATCCTGTTTCAACACCCAAACTGAATGACATTCACTGCAGTCCAGAGGGGCGCAGTTTTACCAAGTTAAAGGAACCCAATTGCAAATGTGGAGGAAATGGTCGTGGCAATGCAATACAAAAAATGAATCACGTGGCAAAGAAAATGTATAATATTAGCTTTTAAAAAAATGTATTATCACGCTTTATGAAACTTACAATAATAACTTAGACTGTCTCTCCTGCTCTTATTGGGCAAAACACAATGGGAGTGACGAGTGCTGTGAGAAGCACACAAAGGGCCCAAACGGTCAAATGGAGGGCCCTAAGCCTGGAGCCACAGTGTGAAGGGTCCAAATTGAATCAAATAAAACATCTTCGCTTTGATGTTTTCGTAACAAAGAGCCCATCAAGACACCGTTATGAGTTTGAGATTCAATTTCGGTTCTATCTGGCGATACCGGACATTCGGAGATCACAGAGGCGTTAAAAGACTGGGTTGCAAGTCTACAGTTCAGTTTACTTCATTTCACCAGGATGATCTCCTCAGTATTAATAATGCTTTGCAGGGAGTCCAACTCATAATAAAAGTACACAACACAAGTGCAGTATTGTTCAATCTGATGAACACAGTATGGATACCTAAATGTAGGAGTTTGAGGAAAAAAAGCAAAAAGACGCATTTATGAGAAAAGGTCATGACATTTAATAGGAAAAAATATACAACAAGTCAGAGTGAAATGAATGCTACTTTTTGAAATGTCACCTTTCTCGAGCTCAGGGTGTCATAATATGTGCTTTGGAGATTCTCCTCCCCTCAAAATTCAGTCCACATCAGTCTCAAAGACTGTGCTCCTCAGCTCAAATGACTGTTTGATTCATCAAAGAAGAAGAACTTTTGCTTTTTGTTATGTCTTGTTGCCAACGACTGCTTGCCTGTACCGGTTGTGCATATTACAACAAATAACTTGAAACTTACTTTTGCTGACACGGTCACATCTACATTTAATTGATTATATCTGGCTAATCGTGTCCAGTGTTAACCCCTGGGGCTTCTAGTACTCTCTACCTAAGCATTTCTCTCCCTTGGTTCAGTGGAGAAGGAGAGGTAAACGGATTGGAAGGTGCTTTATCTCCTTTTCAGTCAACCTCTTCTTTTTCTACCCCCTCCTTCTTCTCCGGCTCCTGCTTCACCTCCTTAGCTTCTCCTCCAGAATGCAGACGAGTCAGGTGAAATGAGTAATGGCTGGCCGTTTCTGCTAGATCGACATACGTTACCAAACCATCCATCAAGCTGCTGACAGCTCTCTGATGCCTTCTCCAGAGGAAGGGCCTTACCATTATGCACACACACACACACACACACACACACACTCAACCACAAACTCCCACAAAACCTCCCAAAAATGGCCTAAAAGTAAATTAAGGACTGTTTTTGGTTATTTACAACATGATTGGTGTCTATGTAAACAGTAAACATTATTGGCTGACACTGTAAGTATACCATATGGTATAAGATGAAGATGTAATACTTAACAGAAATCGAGGTGCTCATCAGAATCAACCAGGAAAAAGGGAGGAAATGTTTTGTACATGCCCAATTTGTATTAACACTGTGTTTACTGGACCTTTCATCCATTCATATTTATGACGGCACGGGGCAGACATCATCAAATAATATCAAAATACTCGAGTTCTAGTTTGTGACACATTTCTTCAGATTGTCCGGGTGTGAAACATTGGTCCTGCTAAACAACCACAGCAAGCAGCAATGTGTCATCCTATTTGACAACCAAAATAAATGAAATTGTGCATTCTTCACTGGCAGGATCTTAGTTGGGTCCTTCGTTTTTATTTACTTCAGTGTTTTTTTAATTTTTTTATTGACGTTTTAATAAATCTTGCATCGCTATAAAAAAAAAACGTATACGGATTTTTATCCTATAAAGACTCATGTTTAGATGAATTATGGAGCTCAAGCAACTTTTCTGAGGTAGAGAACACTTTTCCCTTCCAGTAAAGGGTTCTGCAGACACCTGCTACAACATGGATCGCTGTCTCTGACTCCTGCCTTTCATGTAAAATCCTGCAGATAAAATAAGCATGTGGTGGGTGTTAATCAAAAAACTGCCTTCAAATAGCTAAGTGTATCGTTTATAGCAGCTTTTATTCCAGTCTTGCTTGAATGAATGACTTGACATGTTGTTCACCATTCCTTTTACAAAGCCATGCAACAGATTTCTGCAGTGTTAGTGGTGAATAATAATAAATATCTCATCTATTGTACTTCTCCCTGCTGCTGGTTTGCTTTTTCTCTCCTGTTTTGCTTTGTTTATTCAGCTCCTTAGTTTTGGCCTTTGTTCACGCCTGAGTTCTTTGTTTCGATACTTTCGAAAATTGTTTTAACTTTGTAAACACTTTATTCTGACTTGATTACATTCACAATTTCAAGTATTTTTTACTGTCGTCTGTCTTTTTTGTATTTTAACTTTCAAACTAATCTTTAGTCACCAAAGTGTTGAAGTTTTTTTATCATGACTCACGTCAAATCATTTCTAGTCTGCACATGCTTTGTGTTGTACCTTGATGCAGGTGAAGGTTTTGGTGCACACCGTTTTTTCTAATTAAAATAAAATGTCAAAGTCGTGGTCCAATCTCGGCTCACAACCAATTCTCTGGCTGAAAGCACATCGGAAAATTAAACTGCTGGGTCTCATCCAGCAGCTGAGATAACCTCCTCCACTCCAGACTTCATGCTAATGCTAGGGTTTGAGTGAAAACATCAAGATACAAAATAATCAACGAGGCCACAACAACTCATCTCAAATCATCCTTTTCACATAATAAATAATACATGTATGACTATGAATACAACAAATGTAGTCAACATAGCTGCTCAAAACCATCTTGAAGTATATTTGTATAACTTATTTTATATACCCAGTGTACAAATACACAGGCCATGCAGTACAGACATAATAGTGAGAGGCAATAAGATAATTCATCGGGCTAAAGCATCACTGTGTTGCAGTATATCAGTGTTGTTAGGTATTTTACGATGTCCACCCTCCTGGAGAAAGAAGAGTCCTCCCTTTTGGAAATGAGGGGATAATCCCTCTCCATATTATTTAACGTCTGCATCGGTCACTCTGGCACATTATCGATTTGACTTAAAGCCTAAAGAGATGTGTGCTATAATAATAACCAGAGGGATTCCCATGTGCCGCTTTTGATGGACAGAATCCTGGCAGTGGATTAGAGTCTAAAGTGCAGAAGACAGTAATCACAGCTGCACAGGGAGATCATTATTTGGTGAGCCAGTTCAATTATCTGCAGGATATCTTTAAGGGCCAGGGCTGTAAGTCTCCATTTCCTTTTTTTGAGACACACAGCTTTGTCCATGACTGAGGCGTTACATTGACACTGTGGGTTCACAGAGCAGGAAGAAAGGAAAGAGTGGATATGTGTTGTGGATTTGACCCGCTGGGGGGGCCCTGGGGCAAAAATGAGTTGTGGGCCCCTGTTGACCCCCACATTCATCCCACTCTCTCTGCATTGCCTATGAACCCTGTCATGTTCAAGTACTCATCAAATGCAGTTCAGACAGGGGACTGCGCATCGCAGCTTCATTTTATTTCGCCTTAAGGCCGAAAAACCAATCTGTACTCTTGTGCTGGAGTACTACCTGCCTCCAGATTGACTATGTGTCAGTTTGTGCTTGTTTGATTAGACACACTTTTATTTTGGAATATGGACCATGTAAACAAAAATAATCTGTCCATCCCTTTTCTACAGCTTATTCAGTCGCTGTGACAACAGGCTGAACATGGTGCAGACATCCTCCGGCTCTTGCTGGGGGATCTCAAGGTGCTCCCAATCCAGCTGCGACATGTAATCCCTCTTGTGTATTTGGGGTCCCTCCCGTCGTCTTCTCATGGTTGGAAACAAGCTGAACCACGTTATCCACAAAAAACAGAACTGTAATCCTGAGGCAACCATACCAGACTGTGTCCATGGAAATCACAAAGAAAGGATCCACCTCTTTTTCTTTTTTCTTGGTTATATTTCCAAACAGCTCTACAATTAATCACAGTGCCAAACTAACTGTCGCACACTGAACCTGGAGCCATCAAAATCACCTGAGGGTCTTGAGCCAGGGCAGCAGCCCGCTTCTTCCACCCGATAGTCCAGTCTGTCTCGGTTCTGACAGAAGCAAAGATCATGTAAGGGGACCCAACATGTTTGGCTTAATCATCGTCATCCTCAGTTTATGTTTCTGGTGATGCCTCAGAAGCACCCAGGGTCCTGACTTGGAGACTCATTCTTTGTTTCCCCTACTATCTGAGGAACCAACCTGGCTTCTGTGACTGTGCAATATTTAAAAGTTAATAAAAAAATATTAGTTCTAAAACTTGTCTTTGGTTCTTCACCTCTCTGTGGAAACCCACAGAGAGGTGTCTATTCGTCACCCCCTAAATGATCCTATGTGCACAGCGTGGGTGTGTTGAAGAACTGCCGAGCAGTAAACTCCTGCTCTAATGCAGGGCGGCTGCAGCAGTAACAATATGCATCCTTGGAGACTGTGTGTTCGTTATATAGCCAGCATCACAAACACCCCACTGTGAGTCTGACAGGTGGGACGTGAGATTAATGGTGTCTTCTTACTCTCACAGAAAGCCCCCGAAGGCCGTGCTGGTTGGCAGAGAGATTCCAGGTTATGTACGTAGTTCTTCTGCATGTCAAAGGTGAGATGAGGCTTAGGATGTAAAGTGAAAAGCAATTCTAAATCAACTGATGAACTGTGTACTCTGAACAACTGTTAGTTAGAGTAAATGTGCATTACAGCAGATAGCGGTATTGGAGGTCAACAAACTTATCTTCAATACTGATAAAAGGGCACAGAATCCATCCTATGTTGTAAATTTGGACCTAACTGTAGCAAAGTCAGTCTATCTTACTGTAAAAATAAGAATAAAAACATACAGTACAGAGCAGCAGTGTAACACAGGGACGCGTCTCCCCACAGCTCACAGTGCCAGGGTCTATTCTTGCCATGTTGTGTAGTTTGCCTGTTGCCCTCCTGGTCAGAATACCTTAATGTGCTTCGCTTCCCTATCCTTCCAAGATGAAAAGACAGCCTTTTAATGTGCTTCGCTTCCCGATCCTTCCAAGATGAAAAGACAGCCTTGAAATTGCCCAAAGGTATAAATGTGAGTGTGAGTGATAGTCTGTCTACTTGTATTAGCCCTGCGATGGATGCGTGACCTATCCAGGGAGTTAGCTGTGCTTCATGGCCATTGTGTGCTCAAGCTACACCTTGTTCCTGGAGAGAAATAGGTAAAGAAAATAATTGATATACTTGGTATATAAATTGAGGATATATTTTCTCAAGAGATCAAGTTTTAATGTGACTTACATTTGGTTTCTGCTGACTTTCAGCCTCATGGGAATAGCTAGCTAGCAAGTCAGACGTATTTTTACTTTGAATTCAAAGCTTCTTAGATCATACATATACTGCTTTATTCATACACAATTCCTAACTTGTGGGGAATCAGGGTCACAACAGGAAATGACAGAGAAAGCCTTGATGATACATTGTGCCACTGTGTAATTTGTCACAGCGTGACAGATCATACTGCATTAATCAGTGTGATAGTATCCTTGTCTAAGGAATGTCTGTGCTGCTGGGAAGCACGAAAGCATTAACAGATATTAAGCTCTGACATCTGTAACCATCTTCGTCATGATGAAAAGTGAACACCACAAACCAGTGCTGTTCATTTAGCATTGTTGAATGATCGTTTCGCAGCTGTTTTTCCCTTTACATTTATTTCTGAATCCTTTGTGTTTTGTTGTAAATTAAGCTTTAAAGTTTAGTGCCTGTGCATCCGATTAAGACTTCAAACTGCTGTTTAAGCCCAGCTGAGAAGCAGTCCACAGCCAACTCCCGTCAGATTCCCTCCCGCCTTTGAAACGCAGCCCGTGCCAGGGTCATAATGGCTGTGGGCTTTGGCCGACAAAAGGCCTCTCTGGATGCGTGAAGCTCATAGATCCTGCAGCCGATGAGCACATGGGTGTCAGGAGGAGGCACTTTCCTGGGATTTATACGCCAGCTGTCTGGCAGATGAGGGCTATAGTTGAAACTGGGTGAGTCCATGATGTAGTCAAATCGATGTCTGTGTGAAAGGGACAGCCAGCGTGGCAGGACTATACGCGCACACACACACACACACACTCTAGATGCCAATGCTGTTGTGGTAAACTAGGTATATGCTCACCATAGAATCCCCGGCATTAGTGAGTTTGGTCCTGGGCAGGTAGCCTGCACTTGCTCGATATGAGAGGCGGATGAGAGCAGTGAGAGTGAAACAGAACAGTATAAGGTTATGAGTCAAAAAGCAAAACAATCAGCTGAAAGATGATCTCCATAGATCTGAGGGGGTTAGCTTCATCACTACAAAGGACCCCTTTCACATACAAGTCATCATCAGATCCATTTTCAAAACAAGAATATTGATTACAGCTGCTTAGGATCATTTAAATTATTTACAGTGTTGAACTCATAGCTTGTACCAATTACTTCACGCTGTTGAACTACAGCAAAGCTACTCTTGGGAGAAATCTAGTTTGGTTAACGAGAGCAACTTAGAAAACAAATGATAACAACATGTAATGCAAAAAAAGTCACATGCTGGCAATAAATGCAACTCAGTTCATTGCCCCATATATTTTCCCACATGTTCACAGGTCATTAATTAACCAATTATATAGAACACCACACTAAAAGAAATATGTAACTTTACACATTATTAGATTGTTGGACAGGCTCTCCTGTTGTCTTACTCGTCAGTTTGTAACATCTGACAATCTTAACAACTAAAACAGTCCTCAACTTACTAACGTTGATGATGCTGTCCCTTTGTGAGCAATCAGCAATCCACGCCCTTTCACAGATGTAGGCACTACACAAAGGTGAAAGGTCAAGTATCATAGCTGCCTGACAAAATTATCGAAAGGAAAAAGGGTCAAAAGCGGTTCAATTACACTGGAGAAGCAATGGTAAAATGGTAAAAATATCATTCCTCTGCTTTTATGGCCCAAAACTATTTGTAGTTTCACTAGTACAAAAAAAATTGTAATTTAACAACTTGAATCTGCAAATATGAATATAGTCGAACCACTACTACTCGCAGGCTGTTGGAAAATGTAGTTAAACGTCTAGTTAAATTACATGTAGTTCACTACTGCTTATTTAGCACAATCAAAAGTACAACATATGTACAGTGTGTACTCAGAGTTTTCCTCCATCCATTTGCAAACACACAATGGTGTTAACAGATGGAGCGTGTTTGAATTCAACCACTTTAAATCATGTACAGTATTCCCCTGACACTGTGAGAAACCACAAAAATCCATCTTTCAGGACAGAGAGCACTTCAGAAAAGCTGACTGGACGATGTGGATGAGACGCCAGATTGGTGGATTCGAGCAGCAAGAAGCTGAGCTCAGGAGAAACCCGATAATCCTGTAAAGCGTGAATTTTGTTTATGTAGTGATTTCAATGTAATATTAATGTGCTTGAGCATTCGGTGATTTCATTGTTTGTCATCTTTGTCAGGGTGACAAGAGAGCAGCTATATGTGTCATTGTCTCTATAGACACGACAGTTAACGACAGTCTCTCAAATCAATGTGCACTTTGAGAATATAGACACATACTGTTGTGCACTATTGTAGGAGGAAGTAGATCCTAGATTTAATTTATTTTATTTTTCTCAGGCGGCATATAAATGCCACGTCAGCGACATTTTCAGTGTTCATTAATCTGGAAAATTAAATATGTTTTTACAAATCTTTCTATCATGACTGATCTTATTTTCAATGTATTACCCATATTACTGTCTTCAGGTTGTCGTATTGTCATAATTGAAAATTTAGTTTTGTATTTTTGTGCAATCCTGGCATCCTCAGGGCCAGATCTAGTCCATATGTGTCCTGATTTAATTCATGGTCACGGTCAAATGCATTATCACAACAAAGTGTTTTCAGATGGTTTCAAATAAATGCAATATTGGTGAAAGCATAAAACATCGTGGGATGAAAAGACATTGACAGATCATTGAACAAAACCATTAATGAAGGGGTACCAATTTTACAAATAAAGTTCTGTTTACTCATCACAAGGAGCAGTACTCATGATTTTGCCTTTTGTGTTTTATCCATTAAGTACTGCAAATATAAAGATGAAAAGGAAAATGGACAGGAAGACATTGATGGGCGAATTCACATGAGGATTACCGGCTTTTGCGGCCGCTAAACCTGCACAATGAGACAAAAAGAAACCGTGTAATTCTCAAAGCACCCGCAAAGCGTGAAATGCACCCATAACTGCACTGCCAAGCATATAGTGTCTTGGTGCTCCTGTGCTGTTTGAACATGTTTAAATTAGGTAATATCCATACATGTGGCGCAAAATTGTCCCCTATGCAAATAAGCCTCAAAATACATTTTGGATTATTATTCCATAATGAATGAAAAGATTCATTATATAAACAAAGAAGCAAATTATGTCTTCCCTTGACTTCCTTTCCCTAATCCAGACCTCTGGCTCAGGCCGACTCTCTTGAAGAGCAGTTATTCTTTGCCACACGGGTAATTGCAAAAAGGACTGTGTGTGTTTGCGATCTAACATCATTAGCGCGATATCTTTTGTGAATCAGATCTTGAAATGTGGCAGATAGCGGTTGACAATCCATTCTTTGTGAACTCCCAGAGTGAGGGAGTGATGGAGCCTCACAGATAAGAGGCTAAGGTAGTTCAATAGTCCGAACTCACAGAATTTGTGCCAGTTTGTCTCTGACAGGCTGTGAGAAACGACATACTCTTTGTGTTTTAGGGAGCGCTCACGAGGATGCTCAAGATATTTTTAAGTTGATGGAAGGCCTTGAAAATCAATGTGAGGTGGTTAAATTTCCCCTGGGTGGTGTGGAGGAGTGCTGCTCATCAAGTAAGTAACTGCAGAGCCCAAATGAATACCGCAGAAATACGTGGAGAAAATGAGAGCTCCTCCAACTGTGCATGCCGCCCATAATGTGAAGCGGTAATGACGACAGAGGAGAAGCGTGAACTCACTCCATCGCTGGCCCGCAGGGCTTCCAACCGTGAAGGTGAATGAATGAATGCTGTGTGAGTCAAATAAAGGACATTGGAGTGAATTCCAAATTTGGCAGCCACTGAAGCTTATCTGTTTTAGTATTTTTGAGGAAAATGGCATTTAGTTCACATGTTTCTGCACAAAAAAATGGCAATCAGAGCTGATTGTTTCTGAGACCTACGTCGTATTGAGAGTGAATTCAGTCTCAATACGACTTTCAGAGCATATCTAGTGCCTCCCAATGGCCCAATGATGGCGTGTGTTGAGCTCCAGCGTAAGTTCAGTCAGGAAGACTATACAGCTAAGCTATGTCAACAAAGCACAGAGAAGCTTGGATTACAACACACGCAGAGGGAGAGCAGCTTCATGCTCTGCTCAGGTAGACATCACTCCTCCATATCGTTATATAGCAAATAGTTGTTTGCTATTATATCAACGCTCTGGATGTCGTAGGGAACCTTTAATTACTGCAGGGTTTTCTCTGTGGTGTGTCATTCCCTGTTCCCCGGTCCACCTGGCTCTGTTTGTCTCTCTTTAATTGACTCTCTTTTTCGCTCTCCCTCCCTTCCTTCCTGTCAAGTCTGTACTGGATAAATGAAAGCCCATCAAGAAGATATCACGATGAACATTAAAGTAGTCTAAGGTTGACAAGAAAATAAGAGTCATCCATCAAAGGGCTTGGCTACTTACACAGCATGTCAGAGAACCCCTGGGGTTTTCAACAAACTGCCTGGCTCTCTTAAATTCAGGATCACCGTAAGACAGCGGGACGGCAAGCTGAGATATAATAAAGTCTCAAATGTGCTGTAGTTTTTGTTAACATTTCTGAACAGTTTGGAGTCACAGCTTTGGTAGAGGTAGGAGGTATGGTAGAGGAGAAAGTCTTCATCTTCATATCACACCTCTGGAATCTGCATCATCCTTCTTTGTCCAGGCTTCCCCTGACTTATCAGACGTCACAGTTTTTAGTTTTTTTACACCATCAAACTAACGCTCCGTTTCGCTTGCAAAGGTCAATGAATATTTGTCGGCCACATCAGTTGTTGTCCATTCCTTTGTCACAGATAAGCTAATATTTATACAGTTTTGTCCTCCCGTCGTGATAAACATCACCTAAATGAAACCTTGTGCACATCGTTATATCACCTTTTATTTGTTGTTGTTAATCATTCTTTGTACTGTATAAAGCTACCATGTAAAGCTACCATTTGCTTCACACTGTTGGACATAAAAAAGACAAGTATACATTTCCCACTAATCAATTCAAGGGCAATGAAACAAATCAATTGAGAGGGTAATGATGCAATATATTAGGTTTTGCTACTTTTGAATTCATTATGATATGATGATGTCAGTAAAGGAGGAAGTCACATCATTTTATAATTTCCTTCAACTTAGTCAATAGTTCATTATGAGGAAGGGGTGAAGCTGCCACTGTGGACAAGATAAGCAAGTAGCTTAGTAGACAGGTAAAGTGCAGCATAGTGTCTGTTTGCTGCTGCTGCATTCTGACTTAACAAAAATAACTTGACCTTTATGAGGTTGTCATCATTTAATAAATCACATCGGAGTGTAAGTTAAAAATACCTCCAAATGAATTATTTGAATGCTGAATGTGTCTGGCAAAAATAGTTTGTATCGTGAGCAGACCTGCTGTGTCCCATAGATGTACATACTATCATTGACATAACGTAATGTAATGTGATACATACAAACCCTGCACATTTACTCAAATACATACTGGGAGAGCATAACAACGTATAGGAATGGGGACATACTGAAGTGAGAAACACAGTGGTGCTTTGAGCTAAATACTAATGTCAGCATATTCAGTGACAATACATTATGCTGATGTTAACGTAGCAATCCTTAAAGGTCCCATATTGTAGGTTTAGAAACACTCAATCCACGGAGTAATATGCACAGCCTTTAAATGAGCCGTCAG
Organism: Anarrhichthys ocellatus; assembly: GCF_004355925.1. Lineage (NCBI taxonomy): Eukaryota > Metazoa > Chordata > Actinopteri > Perciformes > Anarhichadidae > Anarrhichthys > Anarrhichthys ocellatus. The sequence goes on along the minus strand of NW_022280062.1, from coordinate 5,665,047 downwards.
GATCTTCATACAGTTGTGGTGTCACAACTATACAATACATAGACCATTTCACAGTTTTAAACTTAAATTCTAAATGTGCCCCAGTTTATTATGAGTACCCAAGCTGTTGCCTAGCAAGCACAAAGTTTCAGACAGAAGGCGAATACAGGTGCTGTATATTCAGACTGACAGAGAAAAATGAAGAGGATTTTCAACATTAAAGCATGTAAACAAAGCATAAAATGAGCACAACATCCTTTAAGATTTTCGTCCTGCAGATGAAGGCAGTAGGCTACCTGAAAATCTAAAAAGCTTCCTTGATTTCCTGGAAAAGTTTATGTGGTTGGCAAGAGTCATTCATTCTTAGCATAAACTAAAGCTATGTCAGCATTTAATCTCATGCCTCTAAGGACTAAGGAAACCACTTGTATGACATTTATTTCTTTGGTATCTTTGATATCAGTTTGTATTCCTCTCTGGGGAAATGTTTAAGAGCAGAATGAAAGGTTATGAGTGAATACCACAGAAGTCTGCTTCTCTAATTGGACTGCTTATTACGGTTACAAATCGCAGTCAAGAGAGAGAGACAGAGCCAGGTTATTCACATCGTGACTCTTTGGCATCGGACAAAAGGCTTCTGCCACCGTCAGGAAACGATGTTGGCAGAGACACACAGTAACCTTGTGACCTCCGCTCTGTTCAGCTCTCAACTGTAAAGAGCTCCTGGATGTACCAATTCACATGCACTTAAAGTTATGTTAGGTAACACCTAGATCAGTCACATCTGGCATCATAACACACCCTGGACCCTGATGATAATGAAATTGGCTTCAGCTGACACAGAGCAGCAATCCTGCTTCCAGTCATGTGAAGATAACCTGGCTTGTTGCCACGTTCGGCCAGCACATCACACAGGGCCGACAAAAAAAACAACCTGGATGGCAACACAGGATTTGCTGGCTGAACACATGCTTGAGTGTAGTCCCAGAATCCTCAAACTACAGCGTGATAATCCTAAAACCACAGCAGAGACCTACAGCACAATTTATCACTGCCAAGTTGTAGGCCACAACCCATTCGTTTGAAAGCGTTTTCCCTTCCACGCCAATACTAACCACTGAGAACAGCACAAGCATCTAGTAGTCAAACTGCTGCGTTTGAGGCCACACGACCTGCAAACAATTGTACAAAAAAGGGGCCGAGGTAACATGCTGCTTTCTCTTCCATTCTGGTCAAAAATCGAATAATAAAAACTAAAGCTTTTCTCACACATTGTCGCCACACCAGCATCCCAATCACTGGATCACATCCTGCCAGGAGAAACAATTGGTTATTGAGCGAGCCATGCATTCATCTATAATTAGATATCCAACATAATCAGTTAAGAGGCAGATAGAATTAACTGGGGCTAATTAATCAACCGTTCCCTTATTCGTGTGTTTGCTACAAAAAGAGCTTTTTGCGTGGAAGTTCAATTCAGGCAGCCAAGCAAATGAGATCTTGCTTTCCAGTGAGCTTTTTAAAATTTTTTTATCTATTTTGCTGTCGACACGAAAAAGCCAGCATAAAAAGAATGAAGATGTATGGCTTCTATTAGCTGTTGTGATTTGAGGTAATACATCAACAAAACAAAAAAAGCGTGGCACTTTAAATAAAGAGGAGGTCAAAGGTGGTATTGTGTAACTACAGCGATCATTAAATGAGGTGGAAGCTGCACTTCTTTTTCTTCTCCGTTGTGTGAGCAGTGATCCGAGTGCCGTTTGGAGAATGGATCGTGTCTGTGTGTGTGTGTGTGAAATGGGAGGGTGGGGGGAACTTGCAATGCCCTCTTTTTTGCTTAATATTGGTTCAGTTCTTTTCTCCTCTGTTTGTCATAATTAGTTATCTTCAGTAAATTCGGTGGAAAAAAAGGTGATTGAGACCGAAACAGTGTTTTGGGATCTTCCTGTCTGTCTGCAGGAGGAATCTTGAGGTCTGAAAACTGTAACTGTGCTGATTAAAAAAACAAAATCACTAATTATGGTGAGTAAAATGACTCAGATGGTTCAAACTAATTTGCTGACACTTTCTCATGCAATCCATTATTACTAGCATCACTTCCACGAATGAAGATGAAATGAAATGAATAGAACTGACAAGAAAATTGTCTCCAGACCACTAAAACACAGAAACTCAGTTATTGGAATATGAGTAATGATCCAATTTACGTCAAGATACAAGGAAGGCTTCTTTTTATAGCCCATATCCATTCTACTTAGCCAAGAATTATTATGAACACAAAGTTAGGCGCTGATGGTTGACCAGTGGTGGTCCACGAAATCTTTCAACTACGGCTCACCCAGTAGACCACTTTGAACTCTTACCCATGTCTTTCCATTACATGTAATTGCATCACTGTAGTCCATAATTAATGTATAAGTGCCTTATATTTGCAAAGTTTTATTATTATATTTTATTGTTATTTATTATTCTCAGGCATCTTCATTTTTCCTCATTATCACCTCTAAAGCAATTATGGTGTACAGCGAGTGCAGCATAATTGCTCCACAAAGATAACTTTGTTATGGCTGAAATCAAAAGCATTACCCAGAAATCAAATCAATGTCTGCATTCAAATGTTTTCATTCCATTTTCAGTCATTTTGCTCTCAACAAACAATTTCCCCATGTGAAATAGCATATATTTTTAGTAAGTATTGATGTGCATTTGGCAGAAAGACACAGAAGTGGCCTCAGTGCAATTAAGCTAAGCACACCACGGATTGTCTTCAGCCGCTGACAGGATTAGTTATAATGAGGACCAGTAGGGAAACGATAGAGAGGTGGACAGAAGAGCTATTTCCTCGTGGCGATGTCCTTTGAATATATTCAGTGTTGAGGCTGAGGAGGTGAGCCATATTCATCCTCGGGTCCAAGTAAACAATCGAAATCCTGGGACTTTGCTGTATACGTTTTCTCCAGCTGTTCTCAATTTGTAATTCAGGGTGCATACGACATCCTCTGTCCCTGGAAACTCCAATAAACTCCAATAAACACACAAACATCTGCAGGCAGGAGATGATGGGATCTTGAGTAAGTGCTGCAATTGAGTAAACCAGACCATTTGTTATGTGTTGTGTTGTGTGTACACTCCGATGGCAGACGGTAAATTTAGAAGAGCATCCATTCTGGGTTTACCTTGAGCTCCTGATTCAATTTTTCCTGTTTGTCACGTGAGATGAACACAGAATCGCTGGCTGCTGGGCCAGATTTACAGCGTAATTTACACTCACTGCCTTTTCAAGCGACTGGGACATTGGTGTTTCTTTCACGTCTGGATTATGGAGGGAAACTACACGGGGATTCTGCTTTTTTTTTCAGGCAGTCGGCATCCTCATCTTCAGCTCAGCTCGTATCATTGAAGCGATGTAGTGGACAACAGAGAGATCCACTCTACGAGGGAAAGCGAACCCTAAACACAGGGGACAGCCACCTCCTCTTCTTCTTTACCTCCCTTTACATGCGCACATTTGTTCTGCAAGGCTCCCAGTTCGGGGGAGATCAATACTTAATTTAGTTGAGCATTGAACCATCTTTAAAAGTACAAACATCATTCGATTATCAGTGTGTCATTACAACAGTGTGATTCTTATCAACGTGAATTACTCCCACAGTGTAAGAAGTTAATTTGTTGTTCTTTTCTCTCCGATATCTCTGTTTGTAGAGAATATTCTGAAATGGCATTTAAAGTATCTCACCGTGGTCAGATGTCTTAGTAAAAGGAAGGAAATGACGAAACCATATCAGAAACCATAAATCCATCAGTTTATTTTAATTGAAAAGAAAAAGTGCCAGCATTGTTTTACACTTAAAAGATGTAAATGCTGGTAAACCAGGGGAACACTCACACTTTATCAATAAAACACAGAAACAAGAAGAGCAGGTGAAGGAGCACAATCTCTCCTCCAACAATAGACCCTGTAAGTCCTATATTTAACATCGCTTTGACTTTCCTCCCATTCACTAAACTTAATTTTGTCAAGTGACGCTGATGCTGGCGGGGTCAGAGGTCAAGAAGCACGTCAAAAGTATCTTCACGCTGTGATACGCGTCTTGTTGTTCTGCAAAGTGTTTCTCGGAATCAAAATTGGCTTCATCAGACGTTTGTCGTGCAGACCATCTAATTTGGCATCGGGACTGGATGCTAATCCATTCCCCTCTGAATAAGACGCGTCACAATGAATCTGCATTTAAAGTTGTTTTGTCAAATAATCAGAAAGCGCACACGCACCAAAGAAGCAAACTAAATTATGCAGCCATTTTTGTTTTTCTCTTTCCACCTTGGCTCTGGTTTAGTGTTGCCAGAGAACAAATCACAAAGGGAAATGTTTGCCAGCAGGGCCAACAATTCTCATTGTGGAGGGCATTGTATCATCAAGACAGGCTACGCACTCTCTCGGCTCAAAAAAATAACACAATCTTCCTCTAAAAAATGAAATGTTGAAGCATTTAAACACTCTTTTTAACACTTTTCAGGAGAGAGATTTGTCAATTCAACAGACTCTTTGGTCTTTTGCTCCTACAGCTTTGGTTGGTATGGTATGACCATGGATGTATTAAACTAGATAAAATGATGCCACTCAATCTTGCTGCCAATTTGTCCCAGTGGCCCTCGCGGTATTGCATTGAAAAAAATAATTTACCCCATAGATCATTATTATAAAAGAGGTGTCTGTAAAACTGTTGGAGAGGTGCCTCAAACTACAAACAGGGTCAATTATTACTCTTTCTATTATGATTAGTTAATCCATTAAGGTTTTATATTTGTACAAATTTCAAAGAGCCTAGAGCAGAGATTTTCATCCCAATGTAAAGTGTATTGGCCGAGAGAAAAAGCGTGGAGAAACACTCCTCCGCTACTGCAGCGCACCGCACAACAAGGAAGAAAACCCTGAAGCTAGAAAACAAATGTCTGGTTGATGAGCTCTGTTACTGCCCTGCTCAAACTCTAGAGGCCCACTGATGAGGCAGCATACTATTGGCTGTTTGAAGCACTTATTTACGCTGCTTCCAAAATAAAAGCCCCATGAGCTGTACAAAAGTGCTGTAACTATTTGAAACAATAAGAGTTTTGCCATGCAATTATCCCCAAGCGGATTGGCCATTGTTCTCAGAAGGCTAACTGGTCTGGTCTCACGGTGCTCCAAGCTGTCTGAGGATTTCTTAGTTATTTATTGTTATCAAGCATTAACATTTAAAGTCCAGCCGTAGGGTACAATGTCATGGCATTTTCAGTTTAATTTATGCACCTCTGGTGGATATTGTCAGCGCAGGGCGTTTTAAAATGACACGCTCTCTTGGCCTGGTAGAATGAGATTATTGGGTTTTTGAAAGAGCTAATTGTTAATGACAATTGTTTTTTACAGTACATCTGTTGCTTTAATCCAAATTCTTAGTTGACGAGGTTCGAGCTTTACAGTGAAATTGCAAAAAAAGGAAGTGGACAGAGTTCTCATATAGGAATACAGGCTAGTCGGCCCGTGCAAAAGCCAGTTCACAAGGAGCAAAAAGGGGAGTTGTTGAAGAATTATTAAAAAGAAAACACAAATGACCTTCTTATAAAACCCCCTTTGGAAAGGTTAGGAAAATGCCACATATCTGGCTTACAATTATCCACACTATGTTGCACTGAAAAGTTTCTTCTTCTTTAATGTTAGAGTATTGGTGGATAAGAAAATATGTAAATGTCAATATGAAGGCTGGCTCATGGTGGCTGGAGGAAACCATGCAAATCTATAAGTACCCAACTCCATCCTTCCTAGCTTAGAGTCATGCATTACCTTGACAGATAGTCAATGTAAGTGAGAAATAGCTTGCTAAGACAAGAGAAAGATATGCAGCACAATATGTAAAACAAAAGGATAATTGTTTCTGATAACTTGAAATGCTTTGAATAACTAAGCAATATATTCATAGTTATGCAAACGCTGTAATTGGTGTAACTAAATGAAGAAGAGGAATATCATCAGGTTTGTTAAGCAGGCCTGTCCAGTCAACACAATAAATAATTGCATAGTTAATTGCAATGCTCAAACCCATACACTTCCAACAGTTGAAGCCTGCACCTACAGTACACTATATACTGCACAAATATGACCCCTATTAATGCACCAGTTTCATCCATAAGACCAGGGAGCTTGCAACAACCAACCAAATAGTTACAAAACTATGCAGCATAAGTAAACAGTCTTAAACTCTAGAGGCAGTTAAGACAATGGAGGCCCTATACTTCGGACCCAATGGTGCATCCCTGTCGTTTCAGTCGGAGTTTTTGGCTGCTTCAGTAACTTCTCTAATGGTCTTAATTTGTAAGTCTCGCTGGGCTGCCTGCCATAAGCCCCAACCAGGAATCCTCCAATGAGAGTGAGGTGGTAATAACAGTAATTCAGATCAACAGCAACCTACAGCAACCGACTTTCCAGCTTCACTGTTCAGATTTGTCTGGTTTCATAAAAATTCAACCTCTTTCCATCCACCGCTATCTTTTTGTAGGTTTATACCAAAGGCCAAAGAACAAAAGAACGATATTCCAATACAACAATCTTTGACCCTTTCTTTTGTCTCCTATATAGAAACCATCATTCTTAGTCTACCAAATATTAAGGATGCATCTAATAAATGGCTAAATATTTCAATGTTTATTGCTTTTACTTGATGTGGTTAAAGCACTTATTTGCGTCATTGGACTCACACTAGGATCAAAGCAGCCCACCAGGAGCTCCTTTTCTGAGACTTCATCAGTCGGCCTGACCCTGACTAACAGCACTCCCTTGTGGTAGGTCTGTATTGTTACAGTTCCTCGCTGTCCTAATGAGACTGCCAAGACCAATATCTTGCACAGTTGTTGCCTTCCTCCATTTATATATGTGCCTATGTGGATTTTTATTCATATATATGCATTATGTGTATCACCTATCTTGCACACAGCTAGGACTAATGTATAAATACGCAGGTTTGTGTCAGGTGGTCATATTTATCTGACTGACAGGTAAAGCAATCCATTGCTACTCTAAATTGCTCACTACCTCTGCTTCGTAGATCTTTTGAGATCTAACTTATTATTCAGAGATGTCTTTGCAAATACATCTTGCCACTGTGATTTCTACACAAGCTATTCTTACGAGGATGACCGCCTGGTTACGCAACATAATTATTCTGTGCAATCATCAGCTCTCCAAAATAATTATGTTTTTTATGCATTCTGTGTGCAAGTCATTTAAGAGATGAGCAATCACAGTATAGATGGACCGGTTTCAGATGTCCCCGGGCTGGAAAATGTAGATTAATATAATAAGAAAAGATGCATACAGGCACTTGTGGAAAGGCAATTCCAACTGTGAGTGCGTTCGTTATAATTTTGAGGTTCACTGTCGCAGAGAGGATGAGTTGTGATTTGAATAGTTTATGAGGCAATGTTTCCTCTGGTAAATGACACATCTCCCATGGTGCTGCAGAGATCACTCAGTGCTTGAAAACGGTCTTTTCCAGGTTTGAGTGGGTTACACTTAAGGCATTGTTAACAGCGTGTGGCCTATTGCAACACTACTTTCTTGCTACTTTCAATGCAACTTGTGAATCATTGTGATCTCAAAGCCCCTGAAAGCTGGGTTGATATCTTGCGTATTTCTCTTTAATAGTAAATATCACTGACTAATAAGCAAAATTAGGGAACTGCAGAGTCAGATGATTCTGCTAAATCCCCATTGGTGCACAGAAATAAGTGACATGTGATGTCACATAGTTTCCAACAGAGCGCCATCTACTTCAAACCAGCGAGAAAAGCACGTAAACCTCTCAGGTACAATAACAGAAATGTTGGGCTCATGAAGGAACCCATGGCTCTTTGAAAATATCTTTCTTCAGGGCCCCCTTCGATGTTAAGTTCAGTTTGAGGGGGGGGGGGATCGGTCACCGATAGAGCGATAGAGAAACAAGGAGAAAAGGGTGAGAAGAGGAGGATAAGCCAAGAGGGTGAGATAAGAAGAAAGGCGGACAGAGGTGGGGTGGAGAGGGAACGGGCCTAACTGAAGAGAGGAGGAGCGGTGAGTAGAGGAACGAGGGTAATGGCCAAAGCCCACAGCTGGCTCACTTGGATTAGTGGGGACTCATAAATAAACCTGTGACAGCGATAAATATAGTATGGCTGGTCATCAGCACATTACCCCACGTCCCCCAAGGACATGGCGACTGCCCAGTGTCTCACACACACACCGTGACTGATGAGCGGCTGATTGAGGATCAACATTACAAAAATCCTCAGAGGAGAAAAAAAACTGAACACTAAAAGGTAAGAGTAGATGAAGATGACCTTTAACCTGCGCTGGATGAAATGAACAGTGAGGGATCGAAGACAGCGGCGATGGAATCTATCACTCACCCGGTGTGGAGATATATTGGTTCTTATATAAGGTGTCAGTGATAAAGCCTATCAGGGTTTAAGGAATGATATGAAGTGCAATGTTTCTGAGCTGCCTCATGGGCCTAAAGGGCAATATCTCGTCCAGAGTGCCTTTGACAGAATTTTAAATTCCTGCTGACATTAGAAAAATAGTTCAAACTTGTAATAACAGAATGATGAAATTCAAACCAAAGGGATTATATGAATACAATCTGTCACTGTTGTAAATGTTCTGCAAACACACACAAGAAAAACTATTTACAACAACTGATTGTCTCCGCGATAGTTTGGGGAGGTTTGTCAAACTGACGTAGTATTTCAGCTCATAATACTCATGTATAGCAGTCAGATAAAGATAAATAAACAAGATAAATAAAGTCTTTATTATCTCAGGTCAGACTAATCCTGAAAACGAATGGTTCCACTCAGAGTCGTATATCACATCATGACACAGAGGGGGTTTTAAATTGCGTTTACTGCTCTGCTAGTGGTGAAGCTGACACGATAGAGACGGGTGCAGATTGGTTTGTAATGAGAGCAGCACACTGTAAATATCTGCCCTCTGATAATACTGAGGAAAAATGAAGCACATATAGCTGCTGATGCATCAATTTAAAGGTCTCAGGTGCAGACTCTCTCGCGCTTTAATTAAATGCTTGTAATGAAATCGGGGCTGAGTTTTAAATACACTATAAGCAGTTTTAGGAAAGTATTAAAAGAAGGATTTGCTCCAAATGTGAAAGGGGCCGATGATGCTGACCAGTGCTTATAGAGGTGTTCCTTTGTTCCTAAACTTTCCCCGCAGCATTGCTGGTTCTCCACTATACTGAGTTCTTCTACTTGGTGCGTTGGCACTTTGCTCGCGCGCATTCTTGCAATGAATTGAAATCGAAGGTATCAAGACGCGCCTTTCAACATGAGACGCAAATTAAACATTTCAAACGCATCTAATCCTCAAAGCCGACCAAGCTCAGAACAAGAATCCTCCAGCGCAGCGTTTGGTTTGCTTGATATGTTAAAGGAAGAAAACAAACACTTCTGAAGTTCATCGGCGCGCATACTTTATAAGTTGAATGACGTGATTGAGTTTATATGCAAACATAATTAAGAGGAGAAACATCGACACCAAAGCGTATCTGCCGTCTGTGGGTCTCTGGATGTTCTCTTCAAAGGGTCGGTTCACTGCAATGACTAATAAACATAATATATATATTTTATATATATTTTCTCAGTGGTTGAGTTATCCGTCTCTTAGATCCCCGCCAACACTATGATCAAAGTAAATGGATTTGTTTTTTTTGTGGTGCTTCTGGCATTGAAAAACCAAATCATTGATTCTTATTCATTGATTTATCTATACTGCCATTTTAAATGCTGGTGTGACCAGGCGTTACAGTTTGTCTCCTAGAAGACACTCACAAGCTCAAACTCTAAATGTCCTGCTCAGTACACATATTGTTTATACCTACATACATATCGATGTAGGTATTGGCCTTCTACAATCCAGTATCCCTCAGGCTATGATCACTAAAGTATATTTTAATATATTAAGCACAGCTGTGTCAGTATGGCTCTGAAAGACTGTGGAGCTGTTGTGTTCTAAACTAAAGGCCAAGTTTAATGTCATCCTGGATACACCACTGTGGGTGTAGTATGTTGACTTTTTAAACTTTTTTTTAACCTTGTGCTTTAGTCTCGTCTATCAGCAGCTGTTTTATTATCGTCCATCATCTTTGTACTTATTGGCCTAGATTAAAACACGGCTCAACTCCGTTTTGATTTCATCCAGCCTTCTGCTTTGGTTAAGGCTACATTTTACACGACGACATGTTCAGCAGTTTTTAATTTGATAGAGCTGAGAGAACAACGCACACAGCAGAACCAGACTCATGGTAAGATTGCTCGACGTCACCTTCTTGTGGCCATAGATGGAGCTGCACTCCTTCAGACATTACAAATACTCAACATTAATGTGCCAACAGTGCATCTGTGCGACCGTGGAGACAGCGACAAAGTGTATAGTCTGATCCCAACGCACATACACCTCCCACAGATGTCAGCCTAACCCTCCCCTAGCTGCATAATTACAAACTTTCATTTAGAAAAATTACAAAATGCATTATTCATCGGGAAATGTACTCATGGCATTCAGCGCGCACACACACACTTTCTAGAACAGCTGAACAGTGAGTCAAGAGGTGTGGTATAATATTTTATTCTCATATTTTATGGAATACAAAGCCTCCAACCCCCCCTCCCCCCCAAAGAGTGTGCACATCAGATCTGGTGGAAACTATCGGGACAAGGAAAAGAACAGGCGAGAGACAAAAGGAAGTCGTTTCATGGGCGTGGAAGTGTGTGACTGCGATTCAATGTGTTCATATAAAAAGTATACCCTCTCATCATGAATGAACCCTTTTAAAAAAAAGCAGCCATATCTGGCTCGAGTCAGTTGATAAAAGGGCTGCAGCCATGACAGCTGAACAGAGAAAAAAAAACAAAAAACTATTTAACAAAACACGAGTTTCTTTTTTGTAAAAATAAAACTTCTTTCCATTGAGCTTTCCCATTATGACTACAGGTTAAGTGTTCAATCATGTGCAACAATAATTTAGCTTTACATGACTGTAGATTCAGTCGCCTTTTCATTCTTTTACAAAGTCTCTCGCTAAGCTGCACAACAGGAATGAAATATTTCCCCAATCTGACTTGGGAGAGAAACAAAATTATAATTACCAAAAAAAAAAAAAAAAAAAAAAAAAAAAAAA
>NW_022280062.1:5649717-5653764 GCF_004355925.1 Anarrhichthys ocellatus | reverse complement strand
AAAAAAAAAAAAAAAAAAAAAAAAAAAAAAGAGACAAATAGCAGAAGGGATACGAAAACAGCCAGCAGGGCTGCAAATGAATGCTAGCCTCATATGTACTAGCAGCCAACCCTAGGTCCAATAATGTAAGCTTCTTCAAAATGGCTCTGAAAACTCTGGAGTGTGTTTTGACAGCTAGCCAAACCCCCCCCTCCAGTGAATCTGTACCACTGGAACCATAACGCAGCAGACTCCCATCAACTCGGACAAAACGACTGAAGCACATTTAAGTATTGTCAGAAAAGGTCTTCACTAATCTCATGACATGTAAAAACCAACCAGCTCGTAGACACACTGGGATGGCAAAAAACCACGGACAAGTATAGTGAATTAAAAATAACATTAGTAACATCACTGCCATTGAATCCATACATTTCATTGAATTACTAAGTCCATTTCAGAAGATTGGGGAACCCCAGAACTGTGTCACACCAATTATCATGACACGGTTTGTTTCAGTTCATTCCCCCCCCCCCCCTCAAGATTGAATTGTAATCTTTTCCTGACCACTACACATCAAAACACACCAGAAAACAAGTTAACCCAATACAATACACACAATCCAAGGTTCACAGTCCGAGAAGGTGCTGTTTGAAAAGAGCCTCAGGTCCTCTATGTCCACGTGTTAAAGTGTCCGAATCGGTGAACCGGCAGTTTCACCTTTCAGCAAGAGCAATTCATGTGGTGGACACTGAAAAAAGACATTAAAAAAAAAAAAAAAAGAGAATAAAAAGACATGTTCAGGATAATGGCGCTTCACCTTGTCAGCCACGTCTTTATTCGTCTTCTAACAGCTCTTTCTCAGTTGCTCTGGTCGGGAGAATAAACAGGCTGTAGCAGCTTGCCGTCCATGTCTACTCCTCTTCTTCAATCTGTATTTCAATCCGTCCGTCCCAGGTCCTCACACCATGTAGGAGTTCTGGTTCTTCAGCTTGTCCAGCTCTTTGCTCTGCTGCCTCAGAAACAGGATTCTGCAGTTGAGGAGAGAATGAGTGTGTGAATAATGGTTGGGGGGACAGTGAAATTGAGGGTTGATTTCTCACAGCGGTAGGAGTTTTTTGTCCACGCTGCTCTTTGTGGATAGAGTCGGTGGCAGACTTACGTATTCTGTTGGATGGTGAGGTTTTTAAAGATGGAAAGCAGAGATTTGTGATGTTTCTATCCTCAATCCCAACTTGTTTGTTGCACGGCTCTCATTTTGTCAAAAAAACCAAAGAATCGACAAACAGGTGCAATTGCATTCAGAGGACATCTTTCCAGCTGGAGTTAGGGCTCCACGGGTAATTACTCGGGCTGTACCGAATAGTTTGACGCTTCATTCATAACGTTGACATTCAAATTATTAAATATCTCTCTCTCTCTCTCTCTCTCTCTCTCTCTCTCTCTCTCTCTCTCTAAAAGTCAAGATTAATTGAACCAAGATAGATGAAATCTATTCTGCTTCAATCCATACTTTCTGGTGTTTTGCATTTCAAAAACTACCTTTTCACTCTCCTGCATGCTCTTGTATGAATAGGGTGGTCTAGCAGCAATCTAACAGCACCATAAACTACATTTCTACGACAATAACACAAACTCAGACACACATTTTTTTGACTCGTTACAACAATGTGGCGAAGCAAGAGAAGAAGAGAGGGAGAGCGCACAATTCATAACTGGCGATGCAGAATTGAATATGTTCCGTTATTGTGGCACAACAATATGAACGTGTGATGCGAGCGTGGGTGAAGATGTAACGGTCGCCTCACCTCTGTTCCCTCAGTGTGGCTTGGATTTCACACACTCTGACCAGGGAGCGGAGGTTTTTCATCTCTGTGCAGATCTCAGACATGTACAAGCTGCCCATGTTGTGGATGTCCTCCCGCAACCGAGCCGCCTGACGGAGAGGGATGAGCGCTTATTGTCAAGTCAGGACTATAGATGTTATTTTTTTAAATCACACAAACATCAATGTTTTGAAAACAAAGATCAACATTGGCTCACTGATACTGAATTCATCGAGCTGAAGGTTTATTCTTGAGAAAAATCACCATCACAAGGACCACTTACTTGGTCTTTACAAAGCTTTCAACCACAACTTCCTCTGAGCTTCCTCTTCAAAAGGAAGATGATTTAGCGATTATGGTTTATTGCAACCTCTGAGAAAAAGGCCACGAGATGAGCCTGAAAGCTTCGGAAACAACAAGTAAGCGGACCCTGCGATGACTTCAAGTCTCTATTTGGGCCGGCAGCCCCGTGAAGCGGTTGTGCTTCAGTAGCTCCGCAATGATGCTACTGCTAGAAAATACAGAGGTAACCAACTTGTAACACTTAAACACTGCTACGTAACGTGTGTGTGTGTGTGTGTGTGTGTGTGTGTGTGTGTGAATCTCTGTGGTGGACAATACCTGTTTCTCAGTGTTCTCTGAAGGCCATCCTTGGATATGTTTGATGAGGCTCTCATCGAAATGAGACGCCAGGGAGGGGGTGAAGGTGCAGGGGTTGTCGGCCTGGGTTTGGCTGCTGCCGGAGGGGACATGAGCCAACGCGGCACCAGATGCGTTTGATCCCGTGCACAGAATCTCCTGGCTGATGGAGGGAGACAACTTGAGACAACTTCTTTCTCCCTTTTTATTATCATAGAATATTTCAAACACAGCTCATCATATTTTGATTCAATTTGGGTGAATAACAAACGTCACCAATGTATTCAACAATGTCATGAGAAGTCAAAGTGAGGCCCTATGATAGAACATAACATACTTCTGGTCCAGAGAACTACAGATTAAATAATTACATATTAAAAGTAGGCGCTCTGGACAGGCACCCCGCTAACAGGCACTGCACTTGTTACTCTAGATAATACACAGACGTCTTTGGAATAACTTCTACCAAAACAAATGGTCTGTTTGAAACCTGACGCATGCTGCTACTGAAGTTTGTAATGTGTTTTTTGTAATTCAGATGTGAAAAGCCTTCTCGCTTTTTATTCCTTTGCTTTACCTCCAAGCAATTTGTCATCACAAACAAAACAATGTCTTCTACCTTCTCTGCTGGAGAGTTCTGGGGTCCTCTGGGCGCTTCTCTGCGGTCTGAGAGAGGGGCACTGATCCTTGTTTACCTGAAGACATGCTGCCCTGAAGACGGAAGAACAGACGGCAAGAGACAAATAAATAGGAATGAAGACAGGAGGAGGGACGAAACCGGGACGAAAAAACGTTACAGTCATAACGAAGTGGAGAAGAATGAGAAAGTGAGGGTGAGAAGTACTACTCCATTCTTCAAATTATTGGACTTTTCGGCTACTTTTGGTTCTGCGACTCACCCTCGTTTGTGAAGATGTGATGCTGCCGGGGTGCACGCCCAGAAGAGACTTCTGGCTGCTCTGTGGCGTGCCGTTCCGCGGTGAGACATACGGCCGCGGTGATGACGCATCAGACGTCAGGGAGACGGGGGACTGACTGGAGTGCTGGGCTGAAGGGGGGAGAAGAGGTTCATTACTACGCTTTCCTTTCGTTTCGATCATCTTACACATGACGAATATCAAGAAATTAAAACAAAACAAAGCCTGCAGTCATTTTCCTTATTCGGAGTGAAGAATAGCACACATACGAATAATCAGTTTAGCAACAAGGCCGTCACAAATCTGACGACAGCAAGCAATTTAGAAGACGACATTTTTTGTTTTGCCATAGACACTTAAGGCATAAAATGAAGAACTTCATTGACTGAAGGTCAACAACACATTGTGTCTTACACTGCATTTAAAAACCTGATATGCAGGAACAGGGAGACCAAATAAAATAATAATGTGTTTGTGTAGCAGATGGTGAGAAACATCGAGGCGGCCGTACCTTGATTGGAGTGCTGAGCAGCTGAGAGCAGAGCGGTGATGTTGAAAGCAGGTCCAGCAGTGAGGAGCTTATGAAGCACAGACCGCAAGGATGCTTGGGTGACAGCAGCTGCCAAGACTGGAGGGAATACACACACACACACACACACACACACACACACACACACACACACACA
>NW_022280062.1:5579175-5649707 GCF_004355925.1 Anarrhichthys ocellatus | reverse complement strand
ACACACACACACACACACACACACACACACACACACACACACACACAGGTGAGTGCACAAACACACACAGTTAAGGCAGAAAACAAAAATCAATGGTAAGATTCATCTTTTCACCGGCACAGGAATTGGTTCACGTTTGTGTCATTTTACCAGCAAACCGCTATCAAACAATGAGCACACATGTAAGTCAGCCTCCCACAGAATAGAAGAACTTCATCATGAATGACAAGTGCACGTCCTGGTTAGTAACAGCAGAACACAGTCACCCATTAATAACAGGATCAAAACACACACACACACACACACAGATAAGGGATGGAAAGATATTGACTTTTTTTCCCGTACGTGTAGTGCGTTGCTGCGTGACGCACTACAAATCAAGACTCCACAGCAGACAGCTGGGTTAAAAGTGACACCTGGCGTGTCTCTGATCTGTTGAGCGCTCACCCTCGTTGAGTTTAGCCATGTCCATGCTGCCGTTGTTCATCTGCAGAGCGGCCTGCAGCGCCGGGAGGAGCTGATGCAGGAGGGCCGGGTCCTGCAGCAGCGCTGGTGACGGGGACTGGACAGACTGAGGCACCTGCCCCGAAGAGGAGGAAGAGGAGGAGGACATGGCGGAGGGGGTGGAGCCTAAAGCACCGGGAGCAGAGTTCAGGCTCTGAGAAGAAGAGGAAGAGGAGGAATGGCCGGAGTTGGATGCTGTGGACTGGTCCCCTGATGTGGTCTCTGTGGAGAGGAGCAGAGCAGGAGGGCAAAGCATTACTTAACACTATATTTGTAGTAAATTACAGTAAAAAAACAACAACAATCTGTCTGTATATTAAATATTTCTCCAGACATTCTGCCATACTTACTTGTTGAGGCTTTGTCCTGCAAGGCCTCTTGTCTGTAGTCCATGTCCCTGGGGAAACTATTTGCCGCCATCTTGACTGGGTCTTTCTGTCGTTGTTCCCTGAAGCAGATTAAGCAGAAAGCAACAGTGACAATGTGCAGGTTGCAGTTAGACTCTGAATCCTAAGGTAATGATATTCTGTGGAGACCGGTGCGCTGTGTGATCTAATGTCTGACTCTGCATGACAATGAGCAACTTGAATACCGTTTCCGGTTAAATATTGAATTGTCTCTCAGTGTACGTATGTGGTAATGTGATTTTAAGAGGGCTTGCCTCTCCAACAGGTCCTTGGGCTTCTCCCACTGGGACACCTCAGTTCTACAGTTGTAGTAGTACTTCTTCCCAGAGGAGCTGATGTGTTCTGTCCAGTCATCTGCTGGGTCCTGGTGCTGAGAGAGACAAGACATGGGACATTATCAAGACCAATAGTTTATATACACTAGAAGACTTTCAAAAGACTAAAGACAACTCTATCTCTCCTCTTTGGTATGTGCGAGGCAGGCAGGAGGATGTCACTCGTCTCAGGAACGGGAGTTAATATAATATAATATGCACACCACAGTCTGGAGTGAGCGCACCTATTGGATGTTCCTGTCATTGACATTCACTATCTGCATGAGCCAAGACTAAAAACGTTTGGTAAACATATTTGATTTGATCTCAAGACGAGACAAAGACCGACTTAAGACGGCTCGAACTACCTAATACCAAACAATCGAGATCACAGGAGCTGGCCACAACTCTCAAAATTCTTAAGTGTGAGACTGGCATAAGAGATATTAGGATAAGTTGAAGAGTACGACTAAAAAAAAAAATAATAATAATTACCAAGCTGAAAGCAGACTTGACATTCTCTGCGATGGAGTAAATTGTTTTACAAGCCTTAGATGTTCATACTTCATGGAAAACATGGCAACACATTTAAAAATTGTAATGACTTGCAGATAAATGGGCTATGCTCCACTAGGGATACTTTAAAAAAAGTATTACAACATGAGACAATGCAAAAGTATGAATGAAGCATACATACGTCTATGTTCCCTTAATAAGTAAGCATACGTGCTCCTGTCTTAGGGCAGCATCCCTGACTTTCCGCCCTCAGTAATGGACAACAGCTGTTCAGTATGGATCGGTCCTGGTATGTTTAATATTCATGATCACGTATATGCCGACAATTCTAGTCATTACAACAATTCCAGGAAGACAATGTACTTTGCCTCATCTCGTTTTTCCTATTTACGATTGCACTGATTTCAAAAGAGACTTCAGCAGAAGAGGCTTGAGCCACAACAACATGATGTCATGCTATCTGGGAAGAAAATAAAGCTAGGTGTCCTTAATTAGGATACATATGGACATTAGTAGTAATTGTTGATTATAGTAGGGTTTTGGCATTACAACAAACAAAAAGGGATACGAATTTACATCAACTACTGCCACAAAAACAGGTTTTTAAATTGCAGTTTAAAATTTTACATTACAGCTCATACATGTTTATGGGTGATCAGCTACCCGGAGTATAGCATAGAGGTGGTGAGGGGGGTTCTGAGTCAATAAACTACAACAAAAGTTATTTTTGCAGCAGCTAACGGCCTGTTAACCTTAAAGTAGAGAAGAGCAAGAAGGCATAAGTATCTGTCGGCCTACGTAGCAAAAGCTAATGTTTAATAACTTAATCTGGGTCTCTTTGATCTTTCCCTGTGTGGATTTCATGATGGAAGCACCAAGGTGAACAAATGAGGAAAAACCTGCCTTTTGGCTACACGTTTGTCACAGTATACATCAACACCATCAGTTAGATGGCCTGTATCCATTAGGCTGATGAGCCAATGCCCAACTAGACAATGATGAACATCCGAGTATCTTGATTCATTGCTCAGGTCAACCAGATTCTGAGTGTGAATAATTCAACATTTCAATGAGGAAGTCTTAAATCAAATAAGACCTTTTACTCTATAAAGGGAGCCCGTTACATAAATGTGACGTTTTAATCATGCGTTGTTCTTGAGACAAAAAGAGAGAGACGGCGCTACATAATGACCCAATGCTGTGTTCCGAGGTAGCGCGACAGCGATTTCTACAGGAAATGCTGAGGGTATATCATCAGATAACACTGGACAACGTCTTACCCTGTCTGCAGGCTTGCTCTGAGTCGCATGCGAGTCGGAGCCATGGTGGGAGCTGTTGTTGTGAGAGTTCTCCTGAGGAGAGCTGCTGGTCCCTGAAACAAAGACACTTATCAGGTCACAGAAGATACACAAAGTTCTGCAGAGGGCTGAATCTTAGTAACAGCTGCAATTGCCAAATAATAAACACTCTGCTTGAGATTGTTCTAGGTTTGCATTGTTCACATTCACACGGCAGTAATAGCTATAATGTGATCTGATGGCAGCGAGATGACAATAATCTAAAGCTTCACTTTGTTCTCCATCAAAGTTTTAGTGTAAATACTTGTTTTTTTGTCAACCTCTGCACACACGTGTGCTGAAAATGAATATGGGTTAGAGTGGATATTTGACAAAAGAAGTCCACACAGTATGTCAGAGATTAACAAAATTGATTACAGCGAGCTGAGACTGAGAACCATTAGTTTGCCTGCATCCACAAAGATCTGATGTTTATTTGTATTGGTCTGAGGTTATTGCAGGACCAAGATGCTAACTATTCCTTATCACAACCCTTTAGGATAACGACTTGCAAGCATGTGTAAGATGACCGGATCCGGGCTTACCATTTTTCCCTCTAACTGCGTGAGAGGTTTTGGCCTTTCCATGCCCCGCGCCGTCTCCATGTCTGCTGACAGGACTTTCGTCTGAGCGTCGCAGCATCTTGAAAGGGGGTGTGGGGTCCGATGAGCCATCGCGCACCTTGTCATAGCGGTGAAGGCTGCTGGACTGGCTCTTTGGCTGAGATTTATGGGTCTAAATCGAAGAAAGAAAATGGCAAAAAGACTTGTTGGGATGGGTAGTTTTAGTCATCTTTTCCTTGTTTTGTTTGAGTGAATATGTGTGTGAACTGTGTCTGTAATTAACATTACACTGTGAGTATAGAGCAAAGGTTCTCTGCATTTCTTGACAGTTTTTAGGGTTGCTGCATCTACAACATAACTTCATGAATTTTCCAATATGTCACTCTAATGGGAAATACTACACCTTGATTGGCTACTTTAGTGGGAAATAATGACAGGTGACTGTTAACAATTAAATGTGTCGTACCTGATAGGATTGTGAATCCCTTCTGTCGTTGCACCTGTAAACACATAGAACAAACGGCAATTTAACGGCGACACACTGTATGGAGCATAACGTCATTTAGCTACTGATAAATAGCTGCCGTTAGCTAGGTTAGCTTGATTTGCCACCTTAGCAACAGCTGTTTGCTCATTATGTCACTAGTAGAAAATAATAAATCGTGTTTAAATCACATCGTACATACTGTGGCCTATACACTGACGGTAACCATTACCACGTTAGTTAGCTAAGGTTACGTTCACATTTAGTTAGTCGATAAGCTAAATATCCGGAACCCAGAGCTAATTACAGGAAAAGCTGTTAGCTCGTAGCACTGACAGCTAATGTTAACGGTTAACGTTACAGGAAAACATGAGTCACTAATCCACACACAAAAAAGGTAAACCACACGAATAACTTTGACAACGTTATGGTTTGTGCTTGATTTACCCATCGCTGACTCTTGTTGGTTTCCTTGCATACATCACCATCAAGGCCGTGGTGATGTGTGTGTGTGTATGTGTGAGGGGGAACCGTGGCCTCCTGTCTATCTGCTCTCTCAGTTCTCTTTTTCTTCAGCTTCCTGATATATCTGGGCTCAATCTATCCTACCAAACAGATACCTACAAGCTGTGCACCAGCACTGCATAGCGGGTGGTCTTTATCGCAAACCACCCTCAGTGCATCACCTGACATGTAGATATACGGTATACGCTTTTAGCTCGGCCGATGTTGCTCAGCGAAAAGCAGCAGAGTCAGGAGGAAGCGGTGCAGGCGAACTCCTCGGTGATGTTTAGCTAGAAAAAGGGGGTACCGGTTGCATCTTTCAAATTAAAATTATTATCGAGTCGACTACAGCTCCAACCGTATTGAGGAAAGAAAAGTACCACAATGAAGAAAGATTACATTAGGTACACTTCATTGCGTTTTAGACAACCCAATGGATAGCTGTAAACTAACAAATCCGACCAACAAAAAAGACAAATGGTATCACTAAATGAGAAGGAATGAGCACTGACACATTGCTGCGGTTGTTTGAAAAGTCCCTCGTATAGAAAAAACCCGAATATGATAATGAAATGATAATCATTACAACACGGGAAACTTCCTTGAACACAGAGCTTTGACGCAGAGACACATTTTTATGTTAAATTGACAAGTAATGTAAAGTTGGTAGCTGGACTTGCCTTTAAGAAAACAACGTTGTATGTTATGTTATATTTTTCTACTTTTTATATAATTTCATTTTAGCATGACAAAGCAGAACAAAAAAACGACACGACCTCGTTACAACAAATGTGACATTTGTGTTACCACAGTTGTAAGTCTGAGCTCTTATTTTGAAGTAAGTCGCTTCATTTCCGAAAGAGCCGTGAGAGTCGTGTCACCTCCGTTCACTAGACCTTTTTTGCTTTTTACAGCAATGGCGGATCATGGTGCCTCTGTGCCCGGAAGTTAGCGGCGTTATTATGGATCCCACTGCTCTTCTTGGCAAGACCCGCCCTGCGTAGCATTCAAGCGTTGTGATTGGCCAGTGCCACATAGTTACAGCCTTTTTATATGCAGTCTATGGTGGCAACGGAGAGAACCGACGAGTGATGCACTTTAAAAAGGCGTTTAAAAAGAGACATTTTATTATCAGCACAACTGATTTAAATTAGCCTATGAAATGCAAATTCAATTTTCTTAAGACCATTTTATTAAACGGTGTATGATTAAAAGGGAAAAGTTAGATTTGAAATATTAATATTAAATATATATTATTATATGACAAAAGTATAATAACAAAGTAAAACAATATTTAAGAAAGATTTATTTTTATGATACATCTATCTGTTGTGATACATCTATTGATATGGATTTAGAGTGCATATTTGAGACTTCGAGACACTAATCACAAAGGTAACATTTATTTTAGGCTTTGTGAATTTGTCTATATTATCTTGCAGCTCAGCTGATTTTATTAATGGATATGGGGGAGGGAAGTTGTAAGACCTATGTGAGGTTAAAAACAAGGTCAATTTACAATAGGCCAATGATTCTGAAAAAGATATCATACCAGACTAACTGGGGAATGTTACTCAGTACAAAAACTATACTGTATATAAATACTTATATTTTATACATATATTCATACTTTGTCTACAAAGCTCTCCCTGGCTGCCTGTCTCAGTTTAGCAGAATAAAGTGTTCAGAGAATAACATCTCAGCATGTCTATCGTCATTCTAGCTGGTAACCAGTCATCGCTCTCCAGGATTAATCT
This sequence comes from Anarrhichthys ocellatus, assembly GCF_004355925.1. Classification (NCBI taxonomy): domain Eukaryota; kingdom Metazoa; phylum Chordata; class Actinopteri; order Perciformes; family Anarhichadidae; genus Anarrhichthys; species Anarrhichthys ocellatus. The sequence continues at coordinate 5,643,321 of NW_022280062.1, read as the reverse complement.
GGATTAATTGGCATCAACACCTTCCATTCATGCCCTCAGCACCACATGTTCCCTGGCCTCTCACATCTCTACCTGCAACCCTGACTCCTCCAAAAAGAAGTACCCATGAAACTAAACTGCACTCTTAATTAAAAATTTAAAATGCTTTAGTTTTAGACCTTTGACATTTGATGGTTGCGACCATCCCACTCGTGCCACGATTTGCTGGGAAGCAGCTTTCTTGCTGAGAGTTAGTAGAGAAGAGCGACACCAACCTCATATCTGTTAGCTTAGTTTATGGGAGCAGGAGGAAACTGCCTGAATCTGTCAGAGGCAGCTGTCGGTAGACTCCATGAGGTCACTGTGCCCAGCCAGGGAATAGTCCAGCACTCAAACTCAAACGTTTTGTTTTTTATACGGATTAAACCAGAACACCCTGGTAATTTATCACAACAGAGAAGTCCAAGTGTGAAATTAAAATGAAATGACAACCAAATAAAAGGTTACTGAAAGGATGTAACTGCTGGCCTCAGATTCATCTGTGTGACATATGTGCAAAGTGAACATGGTGAACATTACGCCCCATGCTCTTTGATTGTTGTATTGATTGCCCGTCGGCTTGATTTAGGTCAGACCTAGCACATATTCACTGAACGAGGGACGGTTTCTTTTACAATCTGACCAGCAGAACACAACCTCTCTCTACAAGTGGAGGTGTAAATGTTGCTCATGAGGCACTAAGCGATATGGCCTGCCTGAATTTATGGAATGCAATGTCTCTGGTGAGTGCAACTTCAATTTTGATTGATTGTGCTGAGCTGCTTTTCCTACTTAAAATGTGTTGGAATGGACATAAACATATGTGTTACACTCCTAATCTGTACCCCAGATTAGGTGTATTAGATCAAATAATTATTTTCTCACAATATTTTCACTTATCTGCTATTTAGACATTAGAATATAAAACAAACAGATATTTCTGTGGATATAGTATTGTATTTCTGTAGATGTGCTAATTGAGGGATTCTGCACAATATTTCTTTACATGTTCTATTATATAACAAGTGCATTTCTGTTGAACCAATCCTCGTGTTTTTCCACGGAATTCTGCATATTTGCATATATTTTCTTAAATGTATCAAACTATGGTCTGAGAAAGGGTAAAAATCTATTCATTTTATGCAGAGGACATCCAATATTTATCTATAGTTATGTTTTCATCTTCTGCTTAATGTAATTTTAGGTAATTAATACTGGCCAGTCATTCATGCAGACGTGTTAAGTGAAGACAAAGAACCCTGAATATTATTGATACAACATTAATTGATTGAATAGTTTACCAATTTAGCTGTATGGAAAGAGGAACATTGTTTTAACGTAATGTTTAAATACCTCATACCAGCATTAGGGGGCGGTAATATCTCAGAAGAAGCATCTTCCCTTCTTTCCTTTCTCTCATCATTTCTCCACCTTCTTTGTCATGCTCTAGTCTCCCTATCTGCCAGTAAAAACAAGAAATCTGGATTAAGTTACTATATATATATATCAAGGATTTCGATATTGGTTGAATTCTTCTTCTCTGTTCTCAGAGTGAGGAAGATGCTAAGCCGAACTGAACACAGAGGTACATCCAAAGTGTAGCAGGTTAACAGGTTGTATGTACACGAGAGGCAATGTGTATGCAATTTGAGCACATTAGGTTTCTTTTCTTTTCACCTCCCTTATAGATAACATATCTGTAATACTGGAAAATAAAGCAATGATCCCCATAACAGTACCCATTTAGGGCTTCCCTTGGAGTCTTTCTTTTTTGTTATCACACCCTCTGTTTAACCTTTGATTTCTATCTCTGGGTTCTTGACCTCACCTCATAACCTTAAAAACAAGCTCTCTGAGTTAGAACCAGGTGCAGGTGGGGTATGTATGTGTGTGTGTGTGTGTGTGTGTGTGTGTGTGTGTGTGTGTGTGTGTTTATACATGTGGTTGTGCTCTGCTCCTCCTCCTGCAGGTGTGTGCAGGCTGCTATCTTCAGTGATGTCTGGAACAGAGTCTCATACAGACAGAGAAGAGGACTACAGGTTCCTCCACAGCATGTTGATGGAGAAGAAGCTTCATCTGCTCTTTAAGGTGAAGACACGTTTGTGCTACAAGGATTCATGCTTTATTACATCCACTCATTTCAGTGACAGCATCTATTTTCAAACTTGTTTTAGGAGCAAAATACAGATCTTAATTTTTAGGATACCAGTGTAAAAATACTGCATTGCAACTAAATGTAATCAAAGCTTTACTGAAGCAAAATTCATTAGTATTATCAGCGAAATAATCCAAAGTAACAGCAAAACACCATACGTGTTATAGTACAGGACGAATGGCTGCTGTCACTGTTAATTTATTATATATTTTAGATATTATTACTAATGCATTAATATGCAAGTGGCACTTCAATATTGCAGCTTTTCTGGATGCAGCTAATTTGAACAACTGGACTGTGTTGTATTTACTGTTACTGTCAAATATTAATCTCTATAGTAAGTCATATACAATTCCTCAACATTTTGTACAATATTTTAATAAATGTACTTAGTTGAGTTAGTATTTTCTTCTTTTTTGTTTTTAAAGAAACATGTCACGTAAATGCACTTTCACATTAATTGAACTACAATACATCCTTGCATTTATTTTGTGGTTGTGTTGTAGCCATGGTACCATTGCAGTTATTTCAATAAACAATATTTTATCATTATGAATATTATTAGCAGTATAAGTATTAGGTGTATTTGGAGTTTTACTGCAGAGAAAACCTTTATTGTGATACTTTCCTGACTTGACAGATCCATGAACGGCTGAGGCGTTTTGAGAAGCGTAGCCCCGTCCCCGTCCAAGAGCACGCAGCGAGTCTGGCCTCAGATGTAAGTGACTCTCTCCAAACATCTTTTGCAGATGGACGCGCCGCCAAGGATGACAGTTTGATAGCAGAGGGAACGAGGAGGATTATTTCGTCTTTCAAATTGTTTCCTTCTCATACAGACGCCTTTGCCTGTCACACAGAAGCATGAATGGAACGCACAGTCCTACTTATGTGTCGTGAACTATGAAACCTCATATCAAAACTCTGTGACCGCTGATATTATCACTTGAAAGGCTGCGTTTTATAGCAGATATCGTTTTGCATTTACATGCCAGGACTTAGGTCAACAAGGACAGTGCCGAGCAAAAAGCTGCTCAAATCATTTTGTGTGGAGTCTAAAACTGCAACGTACCAGTATATTCCCTTCAGTTGTGCTTCATATTTCATGTACCAGTCCTCTTCAATCCTGTTACCAACCAATCACTCCTGTATCTCCATCTCATCCCAATACCTTCCCCGAACCATTTTGGTCACGTTCCACTTTCATTCCCTGATGTCCCCATCTTGTTCCTGGACAACGTGTTGAACAAGGATGTTCTTTTTTAGACTTTTCACCTTACTCTACGCTTCCATCTGTTCTTGTCTCCATCCCCAAACCACACTCCCCTTCCATTATCTCTATTCTTCCTTATCCTGTCACCTCTCTCTCTCTCTCTCTCTCTTATACCCCGTGTATTGTAATTCCTGCCATGTTTCCATGCCGTCTATCTAGCCCTATCCTCTCCCCCAAACTCCTCTCCATCTCCTTCTCTTCACTCCCTTTGCTTCAGATTCTTTGAGACAGCAACTCTCCGCCTGGCTTAAATCATCAGGGCCTACTGAAGGGCCAAACCATGGGTCTGTTTCCCCTCAGAGAGGCTTCTGTTTGCTCACAGTGGAAACTAATGACCTTCATGCATTGTGTCTCTGGAGTGTGCCTCGACATCTTGAAGCAGTAGAAGTCATTACAGTAATATGCTTGACAAGACGGTGCGACTGTACACAGTCAATCGCCGCCTCTTCACTTGCCGATGACGGTCAAGGCTGCTTTGTTTTAGCCGTCGCCGCAGCCGTCGTGTAGCCTTGAACATTTGGGAGCTTTTTTTTTTTTTCCCCGATGTTGGCTAAGAGGCACAAAACAGGAACACAGAAAAAAAAAGTTATCATCAAGAAGAAACAAGCATTTCTTTGTGAGGTGAACGAGCCGAGGTCACATGAAAGTGTAGAAAATAAGGACAGTATGTGTCACTGCAGTCTGAACTCTTTTTGTCTTTCTGCATGTTTCTCCGTCTCTCTTGGCTCGTACAGTGTAGACTAGAGCAAACCTCTGAGGCCATGATATAAATGTACACCTCTAATTATAAAAAAATACATATCCTGCCGCTCCTCTTTTTCTTTGCTTCCAGTTGGCGGAGGAGCTGATATACCAAGACTGGAGAGACGAAGTCAAAGAACTGGTTGCCCTCTTTTCCAAACCCAACTTTAAGGTGAAGAGTATTTCCTTCCATGTGTTCTCTGTAGCTTCACACATGTGTGTCAACCTAAAACTCCCCCAGCCAATTCCTTTGTCCAGTTTAATCACATCATTTCTACCAATGGAATACACACACAAACCTTTGGGGAAATACGCTTGTTTGCTTTCTTGCCAAGAGTTATCAGAGAAAATGGATACCACTCTTTTGCCTGTAAGTAACGGCCCTCAGCCGGTAAGCTTAGCTTAGCACAAAGACTAGAATAGAGGGAAGAAACTAAAGCCTGGCTGTCATGGTTGGAGAGCAGGCAGCAGGGGATGGACCCAAACGCAGACAAAAACGGCTAAGGAGCCAAAACAATGCAGTGATTTATTTCTAAAATAAAGCTTCCAATTCAATTCAAGCTTACAAGCTGGAGTTCAACATAACAGACAGGAAACAGCAGGCAAGACAATATGGTACAGAACTCCCAACATAACGGAAGACAAACCGATGAAGAACAAAATAACTGGGCTGGTATAAACAGGGACTGAGTAATGGGGAAGTGGGAACAGGTGAGCAGGAGCATAAGACCTAAAACATGGAAATTTTCTGCCGACAGAAAGATGCAACACAGTCCAGTCTCAAAATAAAAAGTCAGAGTGAGTGACGCTGGCTTTTCCAGGGTTTCCTCATGAAACTGCAACTTGACATTTTTACACTTCATTATATGTAACAAAAATGAGATACAACTAGTTAAGGTAGCTATTTCCTCCTTTGTCCAGTCTTTGAACTAAGCTAAACCATTAAAAATGAAGCTACAGACAGGAGACGGTTATAGCCATACAAGCCGTTTCCATCTTTTTAGGCCACTTTCTTGCTGAGAGTTAGACAAGAAGTATCAATATTGCTTTCAAATCTACACATTAAATATGAAACTACAGCCAGGGGATGGTTAGCTTATCTTAGCAATTAGCATAATGATGGGTGCAGTGGGAAACAACAAGCTCTGTTATGTCCAAAGGTTAAAAGAAACAGCTTTACTCTCGCAAAAGCCACAATCTCTCCTTTTTTTTACACTTTAGTTTTTGTACGAATCAAACAAACGAGATGTAATGTGTTACAGAGTGGGGTTTAGAGGTGTCAGTGGACAAACCATTGTTACAGAGCCAGGCTAATGTTTCCCTCTGCTAACTCTAGCTTCATATTCAACAGAGAGCGGTATCGCTCCTCTCATCTAGCTCTTGGCAAGAAAGTGAATTTACAAACGATTCCCTTAAGTGACTTCCTAAAATCTGTAATATTACCGCACACTCACACTGACTTGAACATTCCCCAAACTGTGCAAGAGTGCAGTTTTCTGTCCCTGAAGCGTAGCCTATGATTCCCATTCACACGGACCATTCATGAAGCAAGAATGTAATTAGCTCGGAAGATGTTTTGCTTCCTACTACTTCAGCGCCCCGATGGATCATTAACAATAAAAGAAACCTACTCATGAGTGATGTGGTTACATGTTCAGTCATATATCCTGTTTGACCTAACACTAGAAGTGTAATCTGAGGAACTATATAAATCCATGCAGGAATGCTTCATCTGAGCTATTCTGATGCTGTTCAGGCGACTAAACATAGGAGCTGATGCGCACATCAAAAGGCCTTTATGGCTCACACAAAGTGACAAATTCTACTGCAAATTCTAATGAAATGTATTTCACCTAATCATTTTGCCCTCTGAGAGGTGCTGACATATATTAACCACACTGGAATTGAAGCTAATCTACTCTCTAATCATGTTTATTAGTGTTCACTCATGTAGAGGCCCAGACTACTCAAATGCATGTTTCCTTATTTTAGTTCTGCTGACAGTCATATTTCAGACACAGACACACACACACACACACACACACACGCACACACACACACACACACACACACACACACATCGTTTGGTTTTCCAGAAGGCTGCAGGAGTCGTGGTTCTTCTTAATGAGGAGGCAAAGCCAGCCGAGAACTAACAGGTTTGTTTAAAGAGTCTTAATGACCTGTTTGTTCTTGGCCCGAACGCAGGAGCTCACACATACTTATGAGAATCTCGGGGTAAAACGTTCTGTGAATGAATGTTTGTTTTTGAAAGCCCGTCTCTGAAAGTGTCCAGAGACACATTGCTCACGCGTTGGCAGCTTCTGAGCGGGCCAACTGTTGATGGACAACATGGATAAGCAGACGAACTGACAGATGGATTGGCTGATTGTTAAAAGGATGAGCAGATGTACGCGCCCCCCCCCCCCTCTTCTCATTGTTTCTTACTACATTAAATGCCCTTCTTTGTTTTTGTACCCTGTGCAGGCTGACAGTGAGAGATTAACGTTTAACCGGAATATTGTTTTTCTGCAAACAAAGCTGGAGCTTTGGTACAGCCAAAGTTAACAAAGAATGAACTTAAATGAACTGTCTGGGCATTGATAGTGAGTCGTATATCAATTCCAAGTCCCATCACTGGAAAAAAACTTCTTCTAAGACGTGTGTGATGTTTGAGGAGAGCCAGTATGACTGTCAGCAGTATAGGGGTTGCTTTCAGGTGGCCCACAGGCTGGCAGTACATTCCAGACTAAAATTTGGCATGTTGGCACCTATCAAAACTGAAGGTTTGCAACCAAAAGGGAAGTGTTGTATTTCGATTCAATCGCTGTAGTGAGTGTGAGCAGGCCAGTCACACTTAATGGAATGTTTGCGCAGTCTCAGTCACCTTTGATTAGTCAACAGTGATTGGTGGCATGTTTGTTTGAGTGCTTAGCATTTTTCAACCTTACATTTACATTTAACCATCTCTAGCCTAACCAGTTGGCCTAAAGTGTTTGAACCTGCACTGGTAAATCTGGTGACAGTGGTTCTTCAGTGCACTTCCATCTGGAATGGACGCCAATAAATGAGCAGACTCTTGCAGTGATTACACTGGCATTTGTTCACAATGCTGAATTTGAGTGGCTTGGCAGCTAACAGTTTTTTTTTTAACCTTTTGTTGATCTTATCCAGCACCATTTTTCCAAACAGAGTGATTAAAGGATACTATCCCTGTGCCACATCTTTTCACAACACCTACAATTCAAAGTTCCACACCTGAATACAGATCAGCATCCTCACTGTATTTCTGTTTCCTTCACAGAGTCTCCTGTCTGTCCATGACGCTGTAGCTCAGAGAGACTTTGAGCCTAGTCTGCCACCAATACCCGATAACGCACTGGAGGACGGCGAGGATTCGGTCAAAATCGTCAGTCTGGTCAAAACTAAAGCCCCCTTGGTCAGTAAACATGTCTTCATCTTCCAGAAGTCAAGATAGAAATTAGATTTGTCTCAGGCTCAACTTTAATAATTCAACATTTTGGGAAATACACTAAAATGCTTTCTTTGGGAGAGTTAATGAGAAGATTGTTACAGTATCACTCTCGTGCCTGTATGCTAAATGTGCAGCTAAAGCCAGCAGACAGTTAGCTTAGCTTTGAATGAAGACTGTAAACAGGAGGAAACTAGCCTTGTTCTGTTGAGAGATTTGTAGATTTTTAAAATTTTTTAATTGTCTCAGCACAACAGGAATGAGATATAACATGTTAATTAATAAGTTCTGGAGCTGTCCGAAGGCCAGGCCATCTGTTTCCTGCTGTTTCCATCCTAAGCTACGATAACCTGCTGGCTCTTGCTGCATATAATCATGAGGGTGGTATCACTCTTCTCATCTAACTCTCGGCAGGAAAGCAAGGAACTATATTTTCTGTATGCCTCTAAAAACAAGCACAACTGTACTTTCGGCCTGTCAGCCTGTTTCTAATTTGGTCTACCTGGCCTTGTAGGCTAATGAACACAAAACAATCTAAAATGTAAGTATTTAAGTTAAGACAACCATGTAACAGGGCAACTGCACTCAGCAATGTGTAATTTGTCCAGTGGCAATATCTGACACACACACATACACACATGCAGTTCAGAGCAATAAACATATCCAAGAGACAGCTGATTTTTTTTCTCTGGTGACTGAATGTATGTCATGTTGTCAAACTGCGTGACTGCTCAAGTATGCCAAAGTGTAGCAGGACTCACAATGAATGATAGGACACACAAGGAAAAGGTTCCTGCAGCAGCCAGGAATTTACAGTCAATTCTTCCACATCTTTGTTGCCATATATCTGCTGTGACGCACAACATACTGTCAGCATTGTTCTGTGTGTGTGTGTGTGTGTGTGTGTGTGCATATTTACTCATGTGTGTTTGTATATCCACAGCAAAACTATAAACGAGTCCTTTTAAGCCGTATTGAGCATTAAAATGGGAGAATTTCTTTTCTGTTTCTGATGTAAATCAACTTGTTTCAAGATCTTTAATCAGAGCTCATTTTCTTGATACTACCGGAATGATCTGCCTTTTTCCACCTTGTTCCAAGCCATTCTCACTTATTTCTGGAAATTTCCTGGATCAAGTGTAACTGGACTGAAAACAAACCAAACTATAAAGAGTGCATGCCTCTGCCAAGGCCGCAAAATCCTCTAAAGTTTGTTATTTTAATAATAAAAACGAGGTTCTGATTTTTTTTTTTGATCTGCATCAAGATCTTCATAAAATACATATAGAGATGGACAGCTGTGGGGTACATGTGCTAGATTTTATTCCACTTAAGTAGATCCAGTAGTTCATTAGAAAATAGTAAAAATAAAAAAATAATTTAAAAAAGAAAAAGAAAAAAGGCCTTCATGCACAAAATGTTGGATCCACATCAAAAACATTTGTCTCTTAGACTGTGTGGACTTACTTTTCACCAAATTTCATTGAAAACTGTTTTAAAGTGTTTGAGATATCCTGGTAAATAAAACACAAACAAATGGTGCCAAATACATAACCCCTATGTCAGAGAATAAATGAGAATATTTGGTGGACATTTTTGTGTGTGTAGCTCGTGTGTTGGTGTTTGAGCTTTGAGAGTGGAACGTGCTCCTGACCAATAATAGAGAACACACTTTTGTATTGATCCCAAAACTAGATTGCAAAGGGACTGACCTTTTTCTGACATGGTCTCTTTGATCGATCTAACATGTTCCCGTTTTCCAGACAACAGGGTTACACCCGAGCATGAGCTTATTGTAGTCAGCAGCATAAGATGCTTTTTCCATCAATAACATCTGTTGAAAATAAAGCTGATTTGGATAACCTTTTCCAGCGCTTTGTGTGTTACATGAAGGCAGCCCGCTAAATGATCTCGTCTTGATACAAATGACCTTCACTGGAATGAAATGACTCCGAAGAAGAAGCTCGTCTCGACTGTGATAAAACCGGCATGTTATTTCCACTCTCCATCGCTTGACCTCTCTGCCTCTGTGCATCTGCTCGTCTGTTTGTTTATCATCCTTTCATTCACTAATCATCCTCAAGGGGGCAACAATTAAGAGGGATAAATCCACTGGGGCTATTGTTGTGGCGAGGATCATGCGAGGAGGTGCAGCTGATAGAAGCGGTAAGATTATGCATTTCTGTTTCTACAGTGTATTGTTGTGCCCACTCTACTCTCTCGCTCTACCTTTGTACTGTATTAGGTTGTAGTAAGATTATGATGGCACATAGTAAATGCACATGTTACAAGGAAGAGAATGTGGTACAAATGTCCATATGTATTTCCAACACGTTGAAGGCCTGATCCATGAAGGAGATGAGCTGAAAGAGGTGAATGGAGTCTCACTGGAGCACAGGAAACCAAAGGAAATCCTTCCTCTTCTGGTTAGTCTCACACACGTTTGATTCTGTCTCCTCATTGGATGGTTCTGTTTCTCTCTTTCCTCTTGCTCTCAACTTTTTCTTTCTTCTCTTCAGTGTTGTAACTTAGAATAATGTCGACATTTTTTGGGGGATATTTTTCTTATTGTCAGCAAAGAACAAAACCAAACAAAGCATCAGTCTGTCTGTCAATATCATTCAATGTCCCTACCATGTCTGTGGCTCTCAGCTCCAACCCTTACCCTAATCATTTTATTGTTCCTATCAAAGACTGTTTCAGAAAAGATCTCAGTAATTCTTCAAAACAACATGTCACCGTAGTTTTTTGTTAATTAATATCCAGTTTAGGATTAATCCACATTTGGTGGACTCGAGAGTTTGTACAGGTGCAGTATTTTGTTCTACTTTGTTTTTACACATTGCTTTTTGTACCGATTAAAAACAAGATCAACATTTAAATGACTGGACTGATAGGTGGTAGGCTGGCTTTGTTACCTTTGGACAGAACTCAGCCAGCCGCTTCGTCTTGCTCTTATGTTAAGCTAAGCTAATCGACTGCTGGGTGTAGCGTCGTATTCACCATACAGACATTTATGAGAGTGGCATCATTCTTCTCATCTAACCCTTGGCGAGAACATAAATAAGAATTTTCTAAAATATCTAACAACTGTTTTTGCACAGACTCGTTCTCAGGGTGAAGTTACATTCACCATAGTTCCTGCCTCCTCCAAGGAAGAAATGTCACCAAATAGGAAGGTACAGTGAATATTAACTATACATATATTTCTGCACCATGTGTTTTTTAAAGTTAGCATGCAATCTGGCTGCATGAGGAAAGCTACCCAGCTGGTTTCAGTAAAAACAGATGAAATCAGTGGATTCTTGTGTGTTTGGTTATATTTTTGTGTTTTTGCCACGGTGCTGTCACTACCGCAGCACATTGTCATGAAGTAAATCTTGCTCAGACAGTCAAGGATAAGACACTCACTAACTTCATTACAAAATATATCTTTTTATCATTTAAACACTTGGTTTATCATTTTCCACATCACATGTATTGAACCGCACCAACTTAATTTAACATTAACAATGAATCAGCACACCTGATGTGGAAAATAAGTTCCACAATCCTTTTTTGGGGGGTGGTTAGGAAGCAGTCATGGCCACAACCACCACATACATAAAGTGGATGTCCAAGCTGGAAACTGTTAGCGCAGGGAGCATTTGCAATGGATTAAGACAAATTATTTTCTATGATCATGGTCATTTCTCAAAAATGACACCAACATATGTGAAAAAGCACCAGACAAAAATGTTGTGTCCACATCTAGGATTCAGAAGAACTTCACAAAGCGGCATTAGGAAAAGAGAAGGATGAATCAATCGATTACATAGAATGTGCATTTTCCCTTTGTCACCTGTTTGTCTGTTTGAAGGCAAACACATGAAACTCTTTTCTCTCCTCAGCTGTTCATGCGGGCTCTGTTTGACTACGATCCTAACGAGGACCCCACCGTTCCGTGCAAGGATGCAGCAGTAGCCTTTAAACGAGGGGACGTCCTTCAGATTGTCAGCACGGAGGATGACACCTGGTGGCAGGCATGTCACCTCGGGGACAGCAACACACGGGCAGGGCTCATCCCCTCGCAGCAGCTCCATGAGAGGTCGGCAATAGCGACACGTTTACTCACTTGAAAACACCTGTTGATCAAATCCTGTTTGCACGCAGCCCTGTTCTATTTACTTGTGTGTGTGTTATTTGTCTATCTTCAGGAGAGTTGCCCTACAGCGACCTAAAGCCCTGTTCACGCCTCGACGAGTCAAACCACCAGGTGATGAGCCAACGTTGGTTCGTAAAATCACCACACCTGAAAAGAATAAAATGCTTTTTTAACACTTCCCAATAAACATATTGGGGCTCCTTTAGCGCGAAGCTGAGAGGTGACAGGTCATGTCTGAAGAACCCGGTCAAGGTCATGGGTGAGCTCTGCTGCCACCCCGTTGTACTCACTGCTTTTGTTTTCTCCACATGCTCCACAGATGAGGGGGAAGGTACTGTCTGTTTGAATTTGCTTATGAAACTTACCTTGAGAGTAGTTTACATGATAAAATACATACATATTATTTTAGGTTTTCTGTTTGGTGTTTTCAAAGATTTAAAAGGATGCATTATCCAAAAATAATAACCTTATGATTCTCCGTTCACTGTCTTTCCAACATGGAAAGGATTCTGTTAAATGTTCCTCAAAACAGGTTATCTGGCCTTCTGCAGTGTGCTAGTTTCTAGCTAACAATCAATTTGCAAGAGTAAGGTAGTTATTAATATTTCTAAATTGTGGATATCATTTCTAAATAAGACCATTATTTGATTTTCCAAAGCAAAACATTAGGACATTTGGGTCAGTACATATGCTAATACTTTGAGTATGACATTTCAGAGCAGTGCACGTGTCATCCCTTTGTGGTTTGTGTCCACAATTTCCTCACTCTTTCCTCTTCCCTCTTCCTATTTTTTTTCCAGTCATGGAGGATGTAGACTACGGAGCGATAACAGGGATCCACATTGGTGAGATGTTTGTTGTTCCACTCTAATCCGACTGATACTAGAGAATGGACCAATATGATACAAGACGAGAAAACTCACGGCAATTGGACATGACAGCTCGCAACAACACACACATATTAAATATGTATTGAACTTAGCAATAAAAATAGATGGAGCAAAAACAGTCACAAAAGGAGACCCTGGTTATAGTTACAGCACAAACCAATTCATATGATGATGTCGTTTCGTGGTTTGGGGATTTGAGGGAGAAGACTGGAACAGCAATTGTGGTTCCAGCCTTGCCATTTATCCCATTTGTCTTGATCTCGTGGATTGGATATGATGTGCTGTGTTTGCGTGTGTGCAAATGAGCAGTGCAGGATGTTCATATGGGGGCGTGCACTTATGGCTGATTGTAAAAAGGCTCCTTGCGTCTGTACAAGGCAAGGTAATTACAGATGTTGCACTGTATCAGTTCCAAAAGTCATGTGCATTTAATAATGTGTATTTCATCTTATCTCAGGCCAGCTTTCACCTGATGACGTGGTTCAGACTCTGTGTTTCCTCTTTGTCTGGCATGTAAACTTTTATCAATGCTGCACAAACAAATGACAGCATGCAGAGTAATCAGAGCAGAGAGTGGCTGAAAGAGAAGGGAAATAGTGGTAATAGTTTTCATACTGAATGTTCTTGTCCACTCTTTTGGACTGCAGGTTAAGGCTCATATCAGATGATCTTAACATGAAGGGCCCAGGTCCAGTTCATGACATGCATTGCATGTATTCACTCTCCTCGCGGTCTTATCTCTACTCTTACCCTTATTTCATACTGTTGAGTGAAGCAGAAATATCTTGCAGCATTTCCAAAAATGTACTACAGTTTTACAGCTGAGAGCTTTTTCAGCAACACATGATGAATTCCACTGCCAGAATTACTCAAGATTGACATTTCCGATATGTTTTCCCCTAGACCTTATTTCATTCTAGGAAATAAGATACATCATATGCTGTATAACATATGTTTAGTACAGTATGTATTACTCTCTGTTAGTGAAATCATCAGTTTCAATCCTGTGTAAACAAAAGTTTGAAATCTCTACTCATAGTGCCATGTCTCTTAGAATGAAGCCCAGAAAGGAAATAGACAGATATGCTTACAAAGTGAAATTGCAGCTGACGTGACGTCAAAGAAAGCCTGGCAGCATCACTTAGCAGCAGTTAACATCATGAAAGAGAGCGTGCGCCTGCAAGCCAGGCCAGACCACAGTCGCATGGCAGACGCTGGCTGTCAGACGGCATACAAGCAACGCGTGACAGTCTGAGTGGTCGTCTGTTGACTGAGATTTGTGCCGTTCAGGATGGTGCTTGACACCAGAGTTTGGGTGGCGGTGTTGATGTATAGCTCTCCCTTCTGTCACGACCCTTGTGGTCATCTGAGTACCTTGTGTGCCTTTTAATGTTGAAGAGTTTTAATGTTCACACTTTCAATCAAGTGTTGACAAAGTGGTGCACAAAGGGAAGCAATGTTGGTGTTTCGTGGAAGTATCTTAAAAATAAATCAAGCCTTACAAGCCTTTGGAGCTTAATAACGTATGATGGCATGCAAGTTATCTCAAAATTATGAAGCTAAATAACATGAAAATGAACCAAATACATTGTCATGATGGATTAATATGGCCTGGATTTAGCATTCTTGAGTCAAGTTAAAGTGTTTAAGTGTTTTAAAGCTTCACTGATCAAATCTTTTAATATTTACAAAGGATCAAATGAGTATGTTTAATGTGACAAACTCACAGAGAATTATCACGTGTCTCTGCTGCTCCCCTCGGCTTTGCTGCACAAACCATTTTAGCCTCGTTCAGCTTATTGTTTGAATTTCATAGCCTTCGATTTTATTGTGTTGATTCACTCTCACCGCTCTTATCATACTCAATTCCATTCACAGCAGGCAGCTGTTATCAGCAAAAAATCTCTAAAGAAACGAAACAAAAAAACCTGTACGCATACGTGCCCAGCAGCAAATGAAAGTTAGCTATAGCTGGTGAACTTTAGTGGAGCATTTAGCGGCTAAAGGGACAGATATTTCATTGGTAGAGACTAAAAACTGAACTAAAAGGAAAGTGAATATTAGTCTTGCATTCACCAGTTGAGTGAATGTCACTCTGTACCTGCTCAATGTGTAAATTAGTAGGGGATTGTTTCCGACCTCATTAACCACATCAACTTCATAAAGCGCCACAATGCCAGATGTTGTGTCGCACTGCTGTCAAATGGCCTAATCAAATCAATGAATGCAGGTCTTAGGACTGTCTGTCCTCCAGCTAGATCTTCAGCAATACAACTAGCAGGTCTGAGGTCCCTCTCTTTATTTTCCAGCCGGTCTAAGAAGGAGTTTTCGACTCGGGACAAAGAGCAGCTGGGACAGAGAGGTGGCTCAGTCCAAGAGGTGGAGCACAGGGGTACGCAGCTCAATTCGTCCCCCTACCTACAAAGAGGTGATCCCTTACCACAGAGACCCCAAAGACAGACACCGTCTGGTTGTTCTGGTTGGTACGTATGAGCTAAAAACACCGAAAGAAACCGGCACGCTCCATCTTGTGTGGAAAGTTTGTTTTGAAAGCACAATGCCAAAAGCTTGGAAAATAGGTTCCAATGCTATGAATTAGTCCATGAGCAACTGATGTGATACATGCACAGCATTCAACATTGCTACACAAAGCAAGGTAGCTACAGTGGTTATATGCACAACATTTTTTGGTCCATATAAAACACTAAAAACAACACTCATCCCATGAATCCCATTCATTAAAGGGACAATATTATAGAAGCTGTTGTTGATCAAAAGAAAAAGTAATGCATTGATGAAGATTTATGTCCCCACTGAGTGCAAGAACGATCTTTTCCCATCAGAACCACGTAAACACTGTCAGAGAAATCAAAGTCAGAATATATTGTGTTCTCTTAAGTTACCAAGTGGCCCACCCCAGATTCACATCTCTGCCAATCCTGCAGGCCTGCTCTATGTATTTCTGGGCTATATCTCTCCACTGGGACTTCTACATTGAGCCCTGCTGAAGGTCTTTTTAATGTCACATTATGACACAACTGTAGGTCATATGTGACCAAGGGAAATCAAAGAAAGAGGAGAAGGGGAGAGATGCAAAAAGAGGGGCAGAAAATCGAAAGTGGAAGGCTGAAAGGAGAGAAACACGGTGAACTGAAGAGGTGCAAAAACAAAACCAGATAGAGAGGAGATAAATAGGCGAATGTAGAGGAAGGGATGATTGGATTGTGAATAAGATCCTTCATAATGTCAGCCAAGTGCTCCATCTTCAAACTGGAACAGTTAAGACAGCTTGGATTTAGATTTAGACTTCTTTAATTCAGTTGGAGCTTACCTCGACTCTGGATTATGTTTTACTGTCTGCTGTGAAGGCTCTTCATTGTCCGGAGGTCATCATTAAGAATATACAATATAGCTTATTGGCAATAAAAGGTATAGACGGTAAAACCAAAACCTGGATCCGCTAAAACAGGACCTGCTTGATAATGTTTGATCAGGTTGGAAATGTGTCTGTTTTTACGCATTTACGCACTTTTAATGAAACAATAGACCGTTATACCCCAGGACAGCTGGTGAAAGGGACTGCCAGCCGTTTTCAGTCCTACGGATTGTGTAAAAAAGGTTAGGGGAAAGTATCCTCAGAGCTCGATGATGCTCCTCTCCAGTTCTATGGAGCAGCTGTGAAAGAGATCACCAGTGTAACAGTGTAGAGTCTATAAACTTGATATTTGGTAATGTATCAAGCTCATGCAACGCTGTGATGGAAAAGGCAGGTATGTCAAGAATCCTACTTTCAGACACCGCTCCATTAGTCTGATGCAATCTGGGGCTGCAGAAACCTGCTTTAGAAGAAAATCCCAGATGCTGCAGTATGTGTGTGTGTGTGTGTGTGTGTGTGTGTGTGTGTGTGTGTGTGTGTGCTTCATCCTGTACACCCTACACTATAATGACACTGATACTGTGTGCCTTTGCAGATGTCACGTTTAATTGTGATGCTATGTATTTTCCAGAGGGCATAGGAGCATTTGACGTTCAACAGAGAGACACGGGAGGAGGGAGAAAAAGAGCGAGGTTGAATCATTTTCAGACTGAAATCAGTATGAAATCAGAGCTCTGTCTGTCTGACTCTCTCTCTCTCTCGCTCCCTTTCTGCTTCTCTGACGATAAAGACAGATGTGTCACCAGATCACTAAGCCTATTTGACGTCGGACTTGTCGTGAGGAAAACATTAGTGCACAGAGATATTGGGAATGAATACCCACATACAGAACGCAGTGTTTTCATCTCTGTCTCAAGGGCCCAGCGGCGTTGGCGTTAATGAACTGAAGAGGAGGCTCCTGATCTCCGACCCCGACCATTTTGGCGTCACTGTGCCGTGTAAGACAGACATCCAAAAGTGTCCCCTTTACCTCCCGCCCACACGATAATTTCTCACATTTTTACAGCTGCCGTCTTGTTCTCTTTCAGACACCACACGTGAGAGGAGAAGGCGGGAGACTGAAGGGGTGGATTATCATTTTGTGTCAATTCACATGTTTGAAGAGGATATTCTCAACCATAGGTACATAAACAGGTGTCACCCTTGTGGTTTCCTTTCCCATGGTGTTAAAAAATAGTCCCACTCACTCTCCCTTTTCATTAGAGTGATGTCCCCCATTTCTACTGCTGTCTGATAACCATTTGACGCTGCCTTACCGTCTTTCCTGTCTGTTCTTGTCCGTTCCTGTCCCTGTTTCTGTTCGGCCTCTAGGTTTGCAGAATATGGGAGATACAGAGGACACTACTATGGAACAAGTCTAGACTCTGTGGACAGAGTGATGGCTGAAGGCAAGGTGTGCCTCTTGGATGTGCCCCCTAATGTGAGTATTATGTCATTAAAAAGTTCATGTTCACATAGCCAACTGAATTTGGTAGATAAGAAGGAAGGTTTTTTTTAAACAAAATAATTCACATGTCCCTGGTAAATCATTCACACTGATGTTTCATACCAAATGTTAATTTCATGTCACCACCACAGGGTTTAGTTCCTGGCAGTGGCGCTTCCCTCCTGGCCCCTCCATCGAACACAATTGGCAGTGGTGTGGTGGTGGGAAGCCAGTGAGGGATTGCATGCTACTGGTTTGTTGGGGTCCCCGAGTAGAGGTGGGATAACATGAACCTCCACTTGTTTCGCCCTGCCAATTAAAGTACTTGCTAACATATAGCGTCGGGTGACTCCGTGTGTGTTGGAAGAAGCATGGAGCACTCTTAACACTCTCTGCGTCAACAATGAGAGTTAGCAGTTAATTAGTACCGTGGTGCATGAGGATAGTCCAAAATTAAAAAATAAGGAGATAAAATGCAAAACAAAGACATTTATGAAATGGATACAGTAGGCTGTTACACATTATTACCTGTACAGCATTAATACAGCTGGAAAGTAATCCCTCATGGATTCTTCATTCTACACAAAACTAACATATTCGGTTGCAACATTTGAGATTATTCAACTTCAAGAGAT
This sequence comes from Anarrhichthys ocellatus, assembly GCF_004355925.1. Lineage (NCBI taxonomy): Eukaryota > Metazoa > Chordata > Actinopteri > Perciformes > Anarhichadidae > Anarrhichthys > Anarrhichthys ocellatus. Next base: position 5,625,137 of record NW_022280062.1, on the reverse strand, counting down.
GGGCTCTTCACCTTATTGTTTTAATATGTGGATCACAACCAGGGTCAGGGGATCCGGGGGTCCTTGAGGGAGTTGTGGGGGAAAATGGGGTATAGTTTATTTTCACTATTTAATTCACTCCAGAGGCGAGCTGAGTAAGAGTCATGAGAGAAACTATTGTGATCACAGGTTTCACTTCCACAGTTATCTCCTCAACTGTAGTTGACGACTATACAATTCTGGTCTTAATCATATCTAACAACCAAAATATTTTCAGATGGAGGTCCCTGAAGCGAAGGCTTGTGAAATGGAAGTCCATGACCTAATGGGTATCAATTTATGAACCATGAATATTGCTGCCTACATCTAATCTTCTTTTTTGTTCTCCATCACCACAGAAAATAAAGCACGTGTACACATCTGAATTCAAACCATACGTGGTGTTCGTGAAGCCCCCACGTATAGAGGAGCTACGCCTCACCAGACGGAGAGCTAAATTCATCTGCGATGAGGACAATAAGAACTCAGTCAGGATCTTTTCAGTAAGATAAACCACAACATTAACACACAAAACACATGCCACCAGGTCCATGTGTGAAGTCAGGTGCTTGTTCTGTGTCTGGTAACATGAAGGGCGGTGTGAGGTCAAACACCCTGGCCTTATTGCACCCACCCAACCCCACAGACGTACACACACGACCCTGTGGTTTGCATTTAAGAGATGTTTAAGAGACAGGGGGAGTTACAAGGCTGCTCGGTGGGTGGCTTCTTGGTCCATAACTAACATGCAGGTGAGTACTTTTTGTCCAGGAGATGAAGGGTTACATCTTGTGTGTACATGTGATGGATTGAAATAATGACTTAATGAGGTGATCGAAACAGATCTCAAAACGAGAGCATGTACGTTTGATGGTAGATGTGTGACAAAAAGATGCTAGGTCACTCTTAAAACACCCATCTGGCTTCTCCTTCACTGTCTGACCCCGGCGGCCGATGTTGCCCTTATTAAACCCATGAGGTCACACACCTGTGTTGCAGCATGGCTGGGGGGGATGTCCAGTGCCAAGCACCACAACCATTAGATGGTTCAGGCCATAGAAATAGAATAGGAGCAGAACGGACTTTCCCATTCAAATCAATGTAGCCAGATGGTCAGAGTGGCAGCCATTTTTTTATGTGTTCCGATGCCATTGCAACCGTTCTAGTGGGCTGACTTCCATATAAACTGAAGTGACAAACAGCAAGTCAAAGACTCACTGAAACATTCAATGGAGTATTAAAAGAGAGAAGCACAGAGAGCCAGAGTAACGTTAGCATTTAATCATGGTGGAATTAGCAGCAGCCAACAAGCAGGCAGCTAGGCTAACTAGCTTGTCAATTCCACCATGCTTTAATGCTACACTGGTTACAGAAAATGAGCCAAACAGCAGCGATGGGTTTAAGTGTCCCACCGGCTCACTCCCCGCCGCTCCAGATAAGGACAAGCTACCGAGCCGTCCGTCTCTGGAGCTGCGTCCGCTCTCTTCCCGGCGAGCACACACTTTACGACCACACTGGCTTGTTTTGTCATCATAACAACTGACAACAATTGACATTTTCTTTTGTGCTCGTCAAATGACCACAGAAAACAGTTCAATGTCCGATCTACTCCTACTCTATTTCTACGCACGAGGCATATCTTATGGGGCTGTGCTTTCAACCTGTTCGACAGCTGGTGTGAAAAGTCCTCCTCCGCTCAGCATGTAACGATGTGTTACGCCTTGGTAACTATAGCTGAATAGGATCCATTCCATATCCTGTTATGTTAAAGTATGTGCAGATTATTGCAAAACAACTTCTTGGAGGATGTCACCATATGCTCAGAGTTTAGCTTTTCTGTTTCCAGCAACAGCATTTGTCAGATTTACACTAAAATCATAATTAATCATCAATTGCTTTTTTTTTAGTTACTTCTTTTCTGTGCAGATTCGTCTCATCTTTTACTAGATGGATTATCAAAGGAAACCCAAATCAAACGATGAAAAGAGCTGACTAGAGGTATTACAACATCACGATACTGCATTGTATTAACCCAGTCGTTCTCTTTTCACAGGAGGAGGATCTTGAGGACATGATTAACTTGGCTGAAACCATAGAAAGCCAGTGCGGTCACTTGTTTGACAAGGTGATCGTTAACGGAGATATCGCTGTGGCGTTCAGAGAGCTGAAGGTGGACCTCGAGAAGATGGAAGAGGTAGAAGTCCAGTGGATTCCTGCAAAGTGGATTTGCTCTTCACCAACAAACGCATGGAGAAGTTGTGGTCATTTGGAGGGCTGGATTTGAACTTTGAACTCACAAAGAAACAAAGAAGAAAGGAATCATTTCTTGATTGTATGTTAGAATTCAACACCTTGAACCTTGAACATTTAATTTTTGTCATATTTCAAATTTTTTTCCTGTCTTGTGATTACCACAGTTTTCCATGGTGTCCCTTAGTGTGTATCGAATTAAGCAAACAGAATCCATTTCTCTCTCTCTCCCTCCGTCTGTCCAAGAGCCAGATTTTCTATTGGCATTTGACTGAAATAACGTCGGCTTGCAGCAGGGAGAAGAAATAGAAAAAAAAGGAAACTGTCCAGAGAAACTCTACTTGTGGCTGAGTGTAATCCCTCCCTGCCAAATTGCAAACATCAGCATCTAATTATTCTGACAGCTGCTGCACTTCAATTAACTGTAATGTACACCAGAGAAATATTATTAGTTGCAGTCAGGGAGGCATTTTGCCAAAATGCTGTACAAAATAGGGACACAAACAAGATATCAGTCAATTAAAGACTGTAGATGAAGAAAAGCTAGTTTTATGGCAGCAAGTTTCAGAATGTGTACATATTGTAGATGAGCCTTTTAAATGCTTTAACCAGTGTGTATGTTTCCCAACTGTACTGTAGTCACTGTAGCTTGGTTCTTGAAGATTTCTAAGGGTTGGAATTGTGTATTTTTAAGCACCCTATGCTAAAAAGCTACACCATCATGGACCCTGGATGTTAAAGAAGCCATTTTTATTCACAATCATATTGAGACAATTAAGAATAATTGGCAGAGTCACCGTTAGAGACACTCCATTAACAAATACTCATATTTGAGCAACACAGCTGCCTGTTGGTTGCAGATTAAACTGTTCTCCTTCACACAAGCTGCTTCATCCAATTCTTTTAAATGATTGCATTCCTCCACATTCATGGTGTTTCCTTCCCCCATTTTGGATGCTGTGCTCAATTGGGTGTGAAGGAGTGTTAATGTGTCTGTCATGTTGTGTTTGTGAGGAAGAGGGAACAGCGTGATGCGTGGAGACGGTAATGGCTTTCTAGGGACTTGGGCCATCGCAGACGTACGCAGAGAAAGTAACGACCGCACATAAAAGCTTACTGTAAAAGCACGGTGAGGCTTTATACATCGTGGATTAGGCTGCAGGGATAAAGAGCACACCATTTTGTCTCAGGTATTTATTTTAGTTTGGCAGGCTTATTGTCAGTGTCACAAATAGACGGGTAGAGATGCAAACATTAGTGTGTGGACATGTTCCCTGGGCATCAAAACGTACATAACAGACTGTCAGGGAATAACAGTCGCACTTCTGCCAGGCCTGAAGCCCGACCTCAGACAAGCAGTATAACTTCATCACATCACTGAGAATCTGCAGGCACCCTCTGAGATCATAACGATGCCATTTAAGACACCGGAGTGATCCAATGAAAACCCACCGTTTTATGTTCACTGCAGCTCCCACTTCAAACATTACACAGAAGTATGATGTCAATTGGTCTCGGATAATTTGGCTCAATCATCTAACTGTCTATTCGAAGTATGTAAAAATAAATATGACTGATGTTAAACAATACCTTCATCTTTGCGTGAGAAATGCATAACTTTTAAACAAGCAGCACAGTAACGTACATGCTGAAAGTATTTGGGAGTTAATTATACAAAACTGAAGCAGGAAGGCCAAAAGGTTTTTAGTTCATTACAGAGAAAAATTGAAGGAGTCATCTACTGATTTGTATTTCCTGATATTGACACATTAAAGCCAGACTGTGGAACTTTTGAAAGAAGAAATAACAATCTTCCTCTTATGAATAAAAAGTTGCTCAATTCAATACACTCAGAGCTCAGCAAACTTACCGCTGTAAGACTAACATTACTAACTCAGATCATTATCATAACGACACAGTTGGCTTTGACATGCTAACTTGTAGTTTATCTTTTAAATGACATGTTAGCAAGTCAGAGGGAAACACTTCGCTGGTTTGATCACAAAAGTAAAACAGGAAGGGAACACACCTGACCTAACTAGAAGACAGACTTGTTGTTTTCGGCTTGTGGTCGTCTCGCTATCAGTGAGGTCACCTAAAGATAACGATGCCTGTAAACCTGCAAAGTTCATGACACATTGATATTCTATCACCTTAAAGTTATTAAAGTGAAAGTATTTGCAAACAATTGGCTATATCTCTAGTAGACATGAGCAGTCCAATATTCTCACCTTTTAGCTCTGTTTTGGTCTCCGCCAACTCCTGAGGTAAATATCTTGTTCTTCAGTCGCTAACTGTTCAAGCTAGTTGCAAACTTTGTCCGTTTTCTGTCTGAAGCTGGGCGGGGACTATCCAGTAGTGTTTTGCTAAAAAAAAAAAAAAGAACTTTGTCAAGTATTAGGCAACAATCTCCTACTCTAATCTGCTAAATGTAACATATTCAAGATCTACATTTGGCAAAAGCTACTTCTTCAAGATACTTGAGAACACAATAAATTTCTCCATCTCACACTTTGGCCCTTTGGATAGGCCTGGAGTTTGTGAACCTGCAACACACACACACTCACACACACACACACACTCTTGCCAAACTACCCAAACAAGAGGAGATATATGTCCTTCCACAGAGCTTTTTACAGGTCTCCAGGCAGCCGAATGAAGGTGTGTTCCCAGCTAATATCAACAGTTGAACCGGTGAACATATCGCAGAGGGACGGGAGTAAATGGTGTGTGATAGCATGTAGCATTCTCTGACTACTGCTGAGGAATGTGAGCAAGGAATTTACTGCACCTAACGGGGATGCTTCTGGTCCATGTGTTTTTCAGCTTTGACACCATTGAAACTCAACCTGCCCACCAATACAGCTGAACTATGAACAGGGACGAGAGTTATGGAGCCCTTTAATATGTTTAACGGTTGAACAAGTGCTGCACGGATTTGAGCCATAACCCTTTAAAAGTTTCAATTGCAGGCAGGACAATTGCATTGTATCACATGTTTGAATAAAGATGATCAAGTTATGATTATGCATGGCAAAGTCATTACTGCACATCCAAACAGTCTTACATAAGACTGTTTGGATGTCAGGAGGAAAAACATGCATGGATGTCAGCTCAAGTTGAACCACAGAGTCTCTGAATACTGGGCCAAGTGCCAGCATGTTGTCATGTAGTTACACTAATGACAACGCTAAGCTTCTGTCAGACCAACTTTTACATAATTGTTTACAGTCCTTGTTCCAAAATGGAGACAGACATTGACAAATGTGAGAATTATAGTTGGATTCGCCTCACACTGCAGAGAGCAAAAAAAAGATCCACATGTGCAACATTGTCTGAGGATTATATAGGCAAGGATCAAAATTCATTTTCCAGTGTCTGTGTTAACTACTCTATGAGCCAATTTGTACTGAAATCCATTTCAGCTCAGCAGGCATTACTGCCTATAACACGAGGCACAGTTTGGTGGTTTTGCTGGTTATTAGCAACCATGCAATTACACTCGTAAATTTCCAGAGTCCCCTGGTAAAACATGCATTAATATCTGCTGACATGATTTTTGGTAAAACCGCGAGAGATTCGTATGCTTCATGTAGAAAATATGAGTGCTTAGCACAGGCTGCAGACACAACGGGCAAAAATCTCACGAGTAAATCTAACGACCTTCTTTTTCTGATATTCAAGTTGCAATATTTTTCATATCCTGGAGTGCTACCGAGGTCCACGGCTGCCGTTCTGCAAGCTTCTCTTCACAGAGCTCTCCAGAGAAGTGATTGGATGGTGGGAGAGCCAATAGGCAGCTGAGCAGCAGGTTATTTGAACTCTCCTCACACAACTCAACTAAACCAGACAACATTCTCTGACTTTTAAAACATCATTCTCTCAGTCATCATCTGTCTGCTCAGTCACTGCTCCCGTGGGCACAGAAAGAAGAGGAAGGAACACTTTTAACCTTTTTTTTCTTGTTTTCTTTACCTTTACATCAAGTGTATCCAGGATGGGAACCTGCTACTTCTATTTACATCTGGAAGTCTACTGATGCACCTGTTGATCAAGGACAACTTTGTATGTTCAACAATGATCAAAGTTGCTGAGATGAAGTCTGAGACTCTGCTTCATTTTGAGGACAACATGAGAGCAGAGGAGAGGAGCAGACTGAACTGTGTAGACTTACCTCGGAGCAGTTTAACAGACGAGCAGAACACAGAACTGCTGCGATGCCAGGACACCACTGACGACAGCTCTCCGATCAAGTACAGAAGATACGGGTACGCCCTTTTTCTCTGTTGGAAATATTGTTTTGAACAGTTAAACAGGTGGTCCTATGAAATGATGAAATGTACCGTAAAATGCAATATTTTAAAGACATATAAAAAAGATAATTCTCAAACTAAAATGTAGTTTTATGTTCTTCCTTTTCATATATAGTTGAAAAGTTATTTGCAGTTTTTGCAGTTCTTTAGAAATGTCAGTCACAGACATTTGTTATTTATAAGTTTCATAGTTTGAACAGAAGTGATCGTGGGTGGTCTTTGTGAATCAACGAGGCAACTTGTGATTCCTCCAGGTCTCATCTAGGTGGTGTCAAAGTTCGCCACAAGAGACAGGTGCTGCAGGACATGGCCCGACCGTTGAAACATTGGCTGTACAAACACCGGGACAACCCGTACCCAACTAAGACAGAGAAGGTCCTGCTGGCTCTGGGCTCACACATGACGCTAGTGCAGGTGAGAGACGAGCTTGTGCAAGAGAGCATGGATGGAACGGATGAAGGAAAATCTACTTTAGGGATGTGTTGATTATGAGTGTTGTGGGTTAGTCCGTGCTGTTCTTTAACAAGGTGCATCTGTGCAGGTCTCAAACTGGTTTGCAAACGCCCGGCGGAGGCTGAAGAACACAGTGAGACAGCCAGACCTGAGCTGGGCGCTGAGGATCAAACTGTACAATAAATACATCCAGGGAAACGCTGAGAGACTGAGCGTGTGCAGCAATGACACTGACTCTGATGGTACGGGCTACAGCATAATTTCATAGTGTATTTAAGTTCATTACTCTGCATTTGTTGAATTATGAAAAAAAAAAGATTTGTATCTGAAACTTTTTCCACTAAAATAGCAGTATTTATCATAGATTGTGTCATCTTATATATTATATTTAGTTTCCTTTGCTGCAGATGAAGAGTGTCCCTTACAAACTCCTATCAGCCAATCAGACTTTGGCAGGTCATCTTCCCACAAGAGCGTGCCCGAGAAGCAGGGCAGCCTCCTCGCCATGGCGGACTCCGCCAACAGTGACGACGGCGCGTCACCTCCATCCAAGTACAAGAGCGGTTTACTGAACCGGTATCTGAATGACACCCTGCGGCACATGATGGCGGCGAAGGCCGAGGGCATCCCCTCGGCCCACAAGAGGAGGAGCCACTCCGAGTCATTCAGCTCCATTGAGTGTGATCGAGATGTCGTCTCTCCGGCGTCGTCCTACGAAACAGAGGCCAACTTCGTCTACCACATGGGTAAGAGATCTCGGTGTTTGTCACTGTGCAAGACAATATCACACAAAAAGCAAATAGATTAGAGGAACATTGAGCTTTAACACAAAATCTACACTGAACATGTCTAAGTAGAATCAGGGAAAGCACGTAATACTGCAACATTGAGGGTAATTTGGGAGGGAAATTGGTGCTAGCACCCCCTGTCCACAGAAATGATGAAAGCATATTCCTTGTTAATTGCAGATTTATGTTGAATTCGAGGCAAAATGACACTTTAACTACCCTGCTTCCCCTCGGTTCATCTTTAACACACCACAGCGTACAGTAAAATAAGAACAGACCGAACAGAAACTTCCACATGGCTCCTCAGAGCTCCCTGACATTAATAAATCTCTGCCTCGGAAGCTCTGCGAGATTCAATTATAAAGTTACAGCGAATCTGGGAGGGAGTTTGACACCTGGGTGCCCTTTCAGACCTATAGGGAGCCCAGCACACTGACAACACTCAATCCGCTAAAGGTACAGGAGCCAAAGCCTTTACAAACATTACTAATAAAGACTCAGGCAGAAATCTCTCCTTTTAAAATTGGACGCAGCTCACGCTGGCTGCCGCTTCACACCGCAAATATAATTTCCATATACTAGAATGTGCCATTTGTTCCGCTTCAGCTTCTTGCCATAGTGGAAATGTCCAGTCCAGTCTCAAGGACAATTACAGAATGTCTGAGACTTTATTCTTCCCAGGGTGAGAAGAGGGAACCTCAGCCAAATGTAGAAATGGAGCAGTCTGTCAGTAAAGCACTGAAGACGTCTCGTTGAGCGACTGTCAGAGCTGCCACTCATTTGTGAGACAACCCAGAGCAAGATCACTAATATCCATTTGGCTTTTCCAATTGCTGTTAGAGGGTGTAGCTTTGCTTCCCTGACTCATGTGTGCTGAGGCAGGCGGCTTCTCCCAAGTATTACTTTCCTACTCAAAATCTATCTAAATGGACATTATATTATAAGAGTTGTAAAAAGATTTTTGAAACCAGTTCTACTCTTTAGGATATTTCATCTAAAAATCAAACAGGGCATGTTTTAGTTACTTTTTTATTATTTCCAGGCAAACATTACAATCCTGGTCTTGGTCTAAAGACAAATGTTTAATGGATATTATGATTGACTGTGACAACACTTCTGATCTGTATCCGGGAAACTCAGTTTAACCTCAAATTGGCCTAGAGATTGGTAACTTGAATAATTAGATTAATTCATCATTTTAACAAGCTTGTACATTTAACCAGTGAGATGGTAAATTGTATAAAGTGTACTGTCATGCTTAAACATGCAAAATACGAGATTCAGAGCATATCTATAGCCTCCACAAGGTTCTCAACGTGGCGACTGATTAGCCGGCGGCTCGCAGCTAACGGTGCTAACAGCGCTAATGATGGAAACAGTGCTCACAGAGCTACCGGGGTTTACCTAATGGGGAACTGGTTTGAACAAATTGAACAAAAGAGATATAACATGTTAATTAGTGAGCTGTATAGGTTTCTTGACTGGTTAGTTGTTTTTTAACTTTTGAAAGCACTATGCTAGCTAGTTTTCTTTCTTTATGCTAAGCTAACTGTCTGCCGACTGCAGCTTCATATTTAGCATACAGATATTTGAGAAGTATCAATCTTCTCGTCTAGCTCAGAGCAAGAAAGCAAATAAGCGTATTTCCCAGAATGTTACACAATTTGAACATGTTATTGCTCTCTTAGTATTTGGGGGTTTTCTTGATGTTGTCATACACTATGTGGCCATCAGCACTCTTGAAATGTTTGTGCAAACTTTTAATGTATCCCTGCTGGTCACATTAACAGTGTTTGCAACCAAGTACGACTCCTCTATGAAAGTGAAGTGGAAAGTCAAGCTGCCAGATGCATGACAGGCACTAACACCATTAACACGTGTATACTCCACCCGGGAGACGGTTAAAAGTAAACCTCAACTGACGTGCTAATAAGTGATTCCACCACACAGTGTCTTACAAGGACGCTTTTTACACATATCAGTCTGAATACCACAGGCAGTAAAGTCTCATGGAATAGTGGCCTATATGTTAGTGATGTTACCATTCACTGTAGCCTGCAGGAATGTGAAGGTGTTTATTGTGGTACTCGCATCAACTTCAGTGTTTCGCTTAAAAAGACTGGAGAGCCATAAATGTGACCACAGTTGTGTTTTATTGGACGCAGAGCGACGAAAAGAATATCTGGACAAACGCCTTGCTGCGTTTTCCACCTATTTTGTTTCAAATGAAAACATGCATGCTGACAGGGTGTCTCTTGGTAGTGAATACATATCGGCATTGAGGAAACAAGGTGTTACAATATTTTCTCAGCACACAGTTGTTTTGCTGGCCTGGGAACGCCTCGGGATCCCCCAGAATGAGCTGGAACATGTTGCCGGTGAGAGGGAGGTCTGGGTCGGCCTGCTTGACCTGCTGCCACCGCGACCCGACCCCGGATAAGCGGTGGAAAATGGATGGATGGATGGACAGTTGTTTTGCAGTGTTGGTCCCAATGACACACTTGTGAGATGGGGGTTTAAACTGATATTTTGTGAGCACACCCAAATACTTAAATCCCCTCTAAATTGTAGTTTCGTAAACATTCAAATATTTGTTAGTTTTTTTGCCCAGAAGATTGATACCTCCCTCATGTTTGTCAACTAAATATGAAGCTGGAGCTAGCAGGCGGTTAGCTTTAGCTTAGCACAAAAAATGGAAGAAGGGGAAGACAGCTAGACTAGCTATTTTATGAGTGCAAACACGCAACTTGTTGTTTTTACACTTGAGTTTTTGTACAGATCAAACAAATGTAAATTGTTAGCTTCAGAGGTGCTGGTAAGGGAATTTAGTTTTGTTTGTTCTAACAGAGAAAGGCTAGCTGTTTCACTTCCAGTCTTCATGCTAATTTAAGCAAACTAGCTGCTTGCTATCATATTTAGCATACAAACATGAGAGAGCTATCAATTATCTCATCTGACTTTCGGCAAGAAAGTAAATAATAGTATTTTCGCAAACTATTCCCTATTTGTTAATAAATAAGGTAAGCTCTAATATAAAATTACAATACTGCAACTCAATGTAGGCTAATATAAAAAAGTGATCAGCTTCATTACCCCTCGTAAAATTCAGTTGTAACTGATCCGTGCTGTGAATTTGAGACTCACCAGAGGTAAAACAATGTTTTTTCTTGGTAATAAATACAACAGAGGTACTCAAGAACTTTCTTGGCAAAGCGCGTGATAAGAGAGAAATAATCAGGGACGTTCAGTAGCAAAAAAACATAAAAGCAAAATGATTTACTATCAGCAAGTAGTTGCTCTTGGCTCCCGCCTGGCTAAAGAAATCAGAAACGGGGATGTTTCAGGCTGTTAGGATTGAAAGACTGTGTTTCACAGTGGGCCTCTAATTTCCCTGTCTGTTGCTCTCTGAAGAAACATTGCCTTTGACCAGCTTTTATTTGCTTCAATGAAAAAAGGCAATATTCCAAAACTAAAATGAAAAATAAGTTCTACATATAATGCACGGACCTCAAACAGAGAGTGTGCATGCAATATAATATTACTCTAAATTTCTATTTATTCTGCTTCTTAAAATAGTCCGAGATACTGTAGTTTCATTTCAGCTGGCATTGTGAGAGAAAGACCGTTTCTTCTTCCACAGATGAGGCCCATAGGTATTCAATCATAAAACACTCCCCTGCCCGTTGGTATAATTTCACTTTGAGCTCAGGCCTTGGTCAAAAAAGATGGAGATGTGCAGGGACAGCTGTTGGAAGGGAATAACATGCAGTGGATCAACTTTATAGGTACAAGCAGAGCTTTGGAAACCTGAAAACACAGAGTCAGTCCTCATGACACATTGCAGATATTGTGCTTGTTTTTCCCACTCAAAAGCTCAAGAGAAACACTGCATTGCATTTGTTTTGGCAGGAGTAGTTGAGCACAGCCCGACTGGTGCACTTCAGTGAGTCAAACCTATCTGGCACTGTAAAACACATCCAGAGAGACACACTGGACGACGAGTAGCAACTGATATTTGTATTTGGGAGCAGCTTCACATGAACAACATAGATACTCACACACATGCTGCAAATTTAAAACTCATGTATTATCACTAAAATAAGGTCATGAAGCCAACATTGATTGTCCTGTGAATATTCTCTGTTCGCAATTTCATTGCCATCAAGAAAACTGATTCAAGTTACATTTAGGTGAGTCCTTTCCTTCTCTCTTGCAGACACGGCGGACTATGCTTCAAAATGTGACAGGTATGTGTAATTATTTATCGCTTAATCTGCAATCGAATTGCATGTTTTTTTTTGCATTCTTTCATCAGCTTGAAAAGTAATACTCGATATAATCCCCCTCTTGAAACTGAACCACCACCTCTAATTCATCCACATTATTCTGGCTGTATATCAGAAGGAGAAGCAAATCCACTATTTCTGCTTTGGATTTCTGAGATTGCTCTTTGGCTGATTTGGCTCTTTGTCTTTTTTTCATATAATCACAGGGAGCAGCAGAGAGGAGGCGATCAGACCTGGAGGGAGATCCACGCCGCCGTGGCTCTGACCAACTTGGCCCAGGGGCAGAGCTGCACAGCGGACCAGAGCAGCGCGACGGTGCCCGGATCTGGCACGGGGCAGAGCTGCACCCGAGGGCCCTTCTCGGGTACGAGGACCACTATCATGGACAGGATGTTTGTCGCAGGACCCACCGCCGCTCTGAGGCAGAGCTGCACCGCGGGGCCCACTCTCACCAGCCGCATCATCCAGAAGTCCTCTCATATCTCGGAGGTCCAGACTGTTAACGTGGCCCTGGCAAACAGTGTGTAGGCATGTCACTGGAGCATCTGGTCTATCGTTCCTTAGAATACCAGATGCTTAAGTGCCTTGCAGCCTCGGTTATTTTGTAATTCTGATCAACTTTGACATTTTAAATCTTTTTGACATAGTTAAATAGAAAAACTAACCTAATGCAGTTTAGTATTTTCTACTGTTTTTGCCATGTTTCCAATGTCTTCCTATTGTCGTCTGTTGCAGTAAGTTATATTAACTTCCATGAGACTGGATTATCATCCAATGTTTAAATTTGACAGCAGCTATTTGAATAAACCCAATGTGAAATCTTTTGACCAGTCATTTGCTTTAAATCATCACTTTGCAGTGGCTGGAGCTGCATACTTATGTTTTACTGAACTGTATTTAGTGGTAGTTTTCATGTGTGCAATTGTGGCTCTCGCAGTTTCATGATATACTTTGAAATTGCTTTTTAAACGGTTGTAATATGGGCAGAAGGGGTGGCATAGTGGACTGAGCATGGGGGGACATTTTTTATATTTGTTAGAAAGTAGGTCAGTAAATCAACAGTTTTCAGAGAAAAAGCTTTAAAAACCAACTGTAGGCTAACTTTGTAGCACAAAGCGGCTGACAGCTAGTCGGCAACTAGCTAGTGAAACCTGAGCGTGTAGAAGCTAAAGAAGCCAGAGTTAGCTTTGTGGTGACCAAAAACAGAGCTAAAAGGACAATTACCAGGTCACCATCAATGGGATTTGCAATTGACGGTTAAAAAAAAAATTCTCCAAAAGAAAATGTTTTCTCAAATTAAACGATGGTTACTGAATTTTCTATCCGTTTTTGAATTTACAAAAAAGACCTGCACACTGTATTAAAAGCTCCCGGAAATTTTGTTTTTGCAATGTTTCAATCTAACAGAGATCTCCGTCAGGCATTATTAAAATATAAAACAAGTACCTGTGTTTTTGACCAGCTTTTCTGTTAAAATTGTTTTTTACGATATTTCTGAAATCCCGCCAAATGTTGACAAAAGCAGCCCAAATTTCCTCTCCCACCCAACTTAATCACAACTAGTCCAAATGGGCAGAAACCAACCCAAATTGGGAAGACTGGCTCCATGCATGTATATCTACTGTATGTGTAGACAGGCTGCTGGTAGCGAACAGCTTCCCATGAAATAATAAGGTAAATTACAACAGGATGTCTTTCTGGGGAACAAACTCACAGCAAACGTCGTTATGATAAGTGTCGTCTGTTTTTGATGTAAAAACATAAAATCAAAGCTCAGGAATCGTCTGACTTCAATATGGGGTCATCTGTCCAAAACGTATGTTGTTTGTTTCTCTCTCTCTCACACTCACACTCACACACACACACACACACACAAATAAGCCGAGGGAGGATGCCTGGTACACTTGTGGTGAGCTTCCTACATCTGGGGACATCCTGACACCAAACATAAGCTTGTAATCACACTCAGTCCTCTGGGACTAATTCACAAAACATGATTACCAAGATTTTTCCACTCCCTGTTTTGGTCTGTTTTTTGACATTTTGTGCAAAGAATGTTTTTTAGTCTTGCATGTGCAACAGGCTAGTCATCAACAAAGTATTATGGAAAGAGCACCTCACTCCTGTTCCCACTGTAAAGCTGCTCTTGATTAGACGGGCTTCTGCACCACATGGACACGTCATGGCAGCTCTCAAATGGCAATTAAACAGTAATTAGTCTTGAGGGGACGGCATCTTGAGGTTGTCATTTATTTCAGTTTGAAACAATACAACGGTCACCGGACCATAACTCCAACACATGTCATTCCCTCTTAAGGCAGATATCAATTTAACATATCGCTGAATATGATTCAAGTAGGCGCACAGCAAAAGCAACAGGAAGAAGTACAGGAATAAAAAGGTTGACAGGATTTCAAACAAGAAAAAGGAATTTGAACAAACAGCAACAATACATGAAATCAATACTAGACCGTGGACAGGAAGCTCTTAGGAATGCTCTCATACTATAATGTGTATAATGCCTTCAATAAGTCAGTGGGACATCGCACCACACAGAAACTGATAAATAAACGGGTAAGAGAGCCAAGCTGAGATTAAATGTACAAACGGCTTGCTGTTTTACCAGGCATCAGAGAGGCAAAAGAAAGTTGTGCATTAAAGTGAGTAAGAGAGCATATGTTATCGAGCTCTTATTACCGTAAACCTTATACTTGTGGAAGTTATGGTCCAGGTCAGACATGCAAAGACAAAGAAAAGGTTTAGTTGCAACAAATCCTATGAGATCCAGATGGCTACTTGTCTTGCATATTTCAATGTAAAGAGGAAGAGAGAAAGAAACAAATAGGCTCATTTGAAAGCCTCTATAGGTTCTGAAGCGCTGGACTGGATTAACAGTGAAAAATAAACTGGTTTCAGGAACCGGGGTCCATCGTGAAAGGTCTTGTTTGGGAGCATTCACAGTGTTGTGGTGCATTATGACAGATCACTCATGAAAAGAAGTCTCTTCCACCACTATCTGCAATCCAAGTGATGTGTTGTTTGTGTAATAATGCTTAGAAAGATAGGTCTTCTAGAACATTTTAACTGTAACTCTGCCGCTAGATTTAGACCTTCAGGGGACTCCTGTCTTGATTATAATGAACTATTTTGGGTAAAATTTGGAACGCTGTGTACTGTAACCTACAAATTGGTTCATGTAATAGGCACTACGCTATTAACCTGATGCCTTAATGCACAACAGAATCACCGCTGCCATTAAGTTAAATTCAAACCAGACGTGCACTTGGCGTTGTTATGTCAATTTAAAAGGCTATACTTCCTCAGGCAAGAGGTTGTGTTTGCATGATCCTTTCGTTCATGTTAGACAGAAAGTAGTGACAGATGATAGTAGAAAAGGAAGTGTGCAAACAGCAAAGTTCTTTAGATGGACAGAACTACTCCAACAATAAACCTTTTTAAAGTAAAAGAAGTACTCATCCAGTTCATTCACACCCCCCCCATCCTCCTCCTCCCCTCCTCCTCTCTCTCTCCCCCTCTCTCTCTCCGTTTCTGGTCTGTAGTCATTCCCATCACTTTAGTGCTTTTTTTTCCTTCCGTCCAGTTTCAGGGTATGGAACAGTATCCTCCACATGCCCGGCCACTGCCCGGCTCCTGTTCCCCCAGACGGACCTTCTGACCCTGGCTTTCACTCTCCCAGAGCCCCGGAGTCTGGAGGATCTTCTCCACAAGCTCCTCAAAGGCACACTGGACGCCATCTTTGGTCTTTGCACTGGCCTCTGTACAAAGGAAAGAGGGTTACCAAGATTTATAAGATCAGCTACAAAAAAAAAACAAACTGGTACCACACTTTCCAAAATGTTACAAAAAAAACAAAACACTACATGTCAGCTTTTAAATCCCAAACGGAGCCAAACAGCCTTCTTTTTACATTACAGTCACTAATGATAGAGATTTTAAAAATACCCATGTGTTGACAAACATGACATATAAAGTATGACATGACTTCAGTTAAGGAGCCGTGGGGTGAAAACATCCTCACAGCGGATCAAATCCACGACATCTTCTTGCCCAGCCCTTTTCAAAACCCCGTAATTTAGCCCATTCTAAAATGGAAACTCCATAAACGTTAACGAAATTTCCCAGAGAGGGGCAGATTGGAGATGAGAATCAGCAGCACATGTAGACATGGATGGGATAAATGAAAGCCCGCTATAGATTTTAATCATAATGCAGTTCTTCTGGAGCGGCCGCATCTTTCAGCGCGAGAGTCTCGGTAATGCCAAAGCAGTATAAACAACGCAACAAACCCAAACTAAACGCACGACTTACTAAGTGATGTCTTTAATGTTCCAGCGGTGCAAAAATACCGTTCTGACTTTCAAGTACAGTACGGTAGGTTTTAGTGGCTCGACACAGGAAGTTACACGTCACGGCTCTAGTAGTTTAAGTGACCACGTCTAATTCGGACTCTTACCAATAAAAAGCATGGAGTGTTTCCGAGCAAATTTCAGTCCCTCATTTCTGTCCACTTCATGGTCGTCCTGAAAAACAAAAAGACATCCTATGTGCTTTTTCTCTATGCGGAATACACACGGTAAAGGATAAAACACCAAAAGGGAATAACACCAGTGGACGGTGAACACATTTATTAAACACTTCCAGGACTTCCAGGTATTGTACAAGTCAAACCGGCACAAACAGGACTCACCCGGTCGATTTTGTTCCCGACGAGCATCTTTACGATGTCATTGCGTGTCGTGTAGGTTTCCAGTTCATTCAGCCAGTTTTCGAGCTTTGTGAAAGTCTCGCGCTTCGTGACGTCATATACTGCCAAAAGCAAGCAAAAGGAGAAAAAGGAGTTAATGGGAATATTTGACACGAGCGTAATTACATCTTTGTGAAATCTATAACTCATTTTAACAGGAAGCTGCAGCTGTCCGACAGCCGTTGATTTACAGTTTTTATCCAAAGTGACTTGCAGGATAATGTGTAATGAGTAAGTGAGGATGTGATTCTTTCACTGGAGAGAGAACATGGCCTCTAGGTCTGGAGTGGAACATGGTATGTGGCTTTATAAGCATCGCTGTTTACCAAGTATGACTCCCTGTGCACCGCGGTAGTAGCTGGGCGTCAGGGTGCGAAACCTTTCCTGTCCGGCGGTGTCCTGCAAAAGTAAAATACACTTAAAATCAAAAGGCAGCAAAAGCATCCATGACACACCAAGCTTCAGAGCAACAGGTACACTAGCCAGCGTCCCCTTTCACAGACTCTGACTTTAAAAAGTGTTCCCGATAAATCTGCAAGGTTGCAGGACCGTCCCGCAGTGGAATCGACCATTGATTGAGAACTCCGCACAGATATTCTGCTTGAGGGAATTCTTCCTCAGAACACGGTTAACATGTTACATTTCCATGCATTATGAAATGTACGCAATTATTTTCTAGTAGTATATTTCTATAAGTATTTTGAGACTTGGCATGTATTTGGGCCTAGGTTATGGCCTCACCATGCATGTTGTGTTGTCATTGGACATTTATGCCTCAGGTAAGGAAGTTTAATCTGTTTTTCAGTTTCTTTCAGTGACTCTGTCTCTGCAATGTCGCCATCCTGTGGAGAAACCCTATAGTTCATCATGTTTTTCCTGACAACAAAGATTAAACTACAGACAACACCTAAGCCAGACTTCAGCCTTACCCATATGGCGAGCTTTGCTTTGTTCCCATCTATTGAGAGCGTCTTTACTTTGAAATCCACACCTGATCGGTCACGAGAGAAAGAGAGGAGAGAGAGAAAGGGGTCCATGTTAAAAACATCAGAAGCTTCCATACATCTGTATGTATGTGTGTGTGTGTGTGTGTGTGTGTGTATGTATATGTATGTATATATATATATATATATATATATATATATATATATATATTTATATATATATATATTTATATATATTTATATGTAAGTCTGTGTGTGAGTAAGTTAAAAACCTATCGTCGCAGACTGCTCTGGGTCAAAGGTATCTTCTGTGAACCTCAGGAGGAGACTGTTTGGGGAGATTAACAGCATGGAAATAAGCAGCATACAGTATAATAGGCTTTTGTGGGTAACAACAACTATACAGTTTATGTTGATAATTAAAAGATGATGAGCAGCAGCAAACAAAATACAGGTGAACATGTTTTAAACTGCCTCTGTGACGTTGAGGTTATTAGTCACCTTAATGGTCAACTTGTTACCAGTAAGTATTTGGCTTAAACTCAACAACACTACCGGCTAGCTGTAGCATCAACTGCTGAGCAACGGAGGAATAAACTTACATAACTAGGAGAATGTCAACATTCACGACAGGCTAACAGCTAACAGCGAGCTACAAACACACAGACGCACACCTGGACTTTCCGACTCCGCTTTCGCCAATTATCAACAGCTTCAGAGTCGTCAGCACGTCGTCCTCCATATTCCTGTCGGAGCTAGTCTGACTTTGCACTTTGCGGCGCTTTTTAACGGTGAATTTCACTTGTTGTTTTAGAGCAGCAGGCGGCTAAGCGGCTCCGATGACAGCCTGCTGGGGACGCAACTTCCGCCCGACCTGCCACGCGTGACGTCACGGAGGTTCGTCACGAGGTTTGAAATTAAATAAAACAAAATAGAAAACAAAAAATGAATATGTCGTCAGTATGTTATTGTATTATTGTAGACTTGACGTTGTACATCAATATAGATGAATAGAGTTTTAAATTAATTTAATTTAATTTAATGAAAAAATTCCGAGATCATTTACAAAATTACAAAAATGATACAATGTTTTACAATAATGAAAGAAATGTGTTTTATTTTATCAGGAGGCTACGTTGTGGATTTGTAAAAAGTAAGTTCCGTGACTATAAATACCTAAAACATTTACACAAAATGTGGTTTTGTGTTCATGGTTTGTATATTTTAAACAAAGCCACATATGCCTTTGCTAATGTGGGCCAGTTTACCCTGAAGCAGAGGTGGATGGGGGATTAGAGGGAAGTCTACCATAGAAAATGACTCTCAACTGACTGACTGAAAACAAAGTAAATAAAGATCCACATTGTAATAGGCCTTTGTTCTGTGCCTTTGTTACATTTCATCAATCTTCAAGGGCCCAAAAGTTGAATGTTACCTCACCCATGAGAAGGAATCACCTGGGGCTTAAGCAAAAGGAAACCATTGACAGTAAGTATTGAAATGGGACCAGTGAACCGTACTACACCAACTGTTCTACAATAGACTCTTTGACCGAGGCCCTCCTCAAACCTCATCAGTCTCTGTTCATTGCAGAGTAGCCAACCCTGTTATTATGCAAATGTAATTATGCAAATGTCATCTAATGATGGAGCAGAAAAGAGTCTGCAGCACAATAAATACAGCTGGTTGTGAATCCTCACAGCTCTCTCTAATGTTGAAATTCATGAGAAAAGGAGCATCTGTTCTATATTCCCCAAAGTTGTTGCAGCTATGGCCAGACTCCGCACAGATTGCATAGAGAGACCTCTAAGCATCTGTTATGAGATGATGGGTCATTTTATCGGTTCCCATCCCTGGTGGTTCTTGATCGCCCCAGTTATTCTCTCGGCGAGTCTGGGGAGCGGTTTCTATCTCCTGGAGGACAGAATGTCAAACGATATCGAAGAGCAGTTCACACCTGTCGACGGACAAGCCAAGCTGGAGAGGAAATACATCCAAGAAACTTTTCCAAGAAACGAGTCCACGTTTTCACGTTTACGACTGAGCACGGATGGGAATTATGCAACTCTCATAGCTGCGAGTGAGAGGAATATTCTGACTGCGGAGTCACTCCAGCACATCCTAGACTTGGACTTTAAAGTTAGGAGTATGGTACTGCATTTTGACAACCGGCTATTTGAATATGCAGATGTTTGTGCTGAGGTGATGGGATCCTGCACCTCTAATGACATTTTAGATATTATTGAACACAGTGCCGACAATATAGATACAGTCAATTTGACATATCCGTGGTATTACTCTGATTTTAGGAATATTCCTTTGTATTTAAGTCTGGGGAGCGTGAAAGTGTACGAGGAGAGCTCAGTTGTTGAAAGCGCTAAAGCCATACAGGTCCATTACTACTTACGTGAGGACAACAAAACAAAGACTGACCTTTGGTTGGAAAGCTTCATTGATTTGGTCTCAAACAAATCATCAACTTCCATTCAGGTAAGCAGAACTTTAACACGTTCCTTTGTTTAAATTAACAGCTTTTTGTTTAATTAATTAGCTTCTATTAAATGTATTAATCTTTTCTAGGTGTCATACTCCACCTCCATGTCAATGCAGTGGGAATTTAGAAAGTCTCCAGCATCCGTCATCTATTTATTCTCCATCACCTATGCCACTGCCATCACATTTTCAATCATTTCATGTTGGAGGTTGGTAGAACATCTGCTGAACATGTTACAAGATAGATTTTGTACGCATGGCTCTTTCTGATCTCAGATTTTCTTTTAGGTTGGATAACGTGAGGACGAAGGTGTGGGTGGCCTCCTGTGGGGTGCTCTCCACGGGTCTGGCAGTCCTGAGCGGTTTTGGTGCCCTGTTGTTGCTGGATCAAACTTTTGTCATGACAGTGGCCTCCTGTCCTTTCATGATACTAGGTAGGTTCTGTTTAACAGCCGGGTCCATGAGGCCCCAGGAACAATCAAAGTTATAGAGAACCCTCAAAACCAATATAACTTCCTGTTAACCTAAAAAGTAAAATATACTACATTGACATGACATTCTAATGAATTTCCTTTTTGGTGTTAGCATTTTTTAGACCAGATGTATTGTCATTAGAATCTTGACTTCTGATTATGTACATTATACTTCTTTTCATGTCACACAACCATTGCCGGATTAACCAGTTTGGGGCCCCCTGGGCAAACATTTGTTGTTGGGCCCCTAAAAACCAAAAGTAATGCAGAAGTAATTTGCACAGTGAGGGATTACGCAACTCCAGTTCAAAAGTCTTCCAATTGATTGTCATGATGAACAGAAATGAATGGAAAACAATGGCTGCTGCTGCATTGAACAGATGTAAAATCATACATCCTGCATTTAAAAAGGGTCAACAAAAACAAAGAAGTCTATACATCATTTGTAGTTAAAGAATTTTCAAACACGGTGGTATAGTCCTTTATAAGATCTTGACAAAGGCTTTTCAAAAAGTCACAAGTTAAGGCCCCACCTCAGTTTATTGTGTACTTTAGTGGCGCAAATTCCTAAACATTAGCCTTGCACACAAAACAGGAAAGAGTCACAGAAGCTAAAATCTCTCTCTCCTCTGACCTTCTACCTCAAGGTATTGGACTGGATGATATGTTCATCATGATCTCGTGCTGGCAGAGGACCAGCGTTCTGGACAGCGTCCCCGACCGGCTGGCCGACACCTACAAGGACGCTGCCGTCTCCATCTCCATCACCACCGTGACCGACGCTCTGGCTCTCTTTCTGGGCTACAGCTCGCCCTTTGGTTCAGTCCGGTCCTTCTGCCTCTACTCTGGGGTTTCTATCTGCTTCTGCTATCTGTACAGCATCACATTCCTGGGGGCGTGTATGGCTTTGAACGGACAGAGAGAGGCTGAGAACAAGCACTGGTTCACCTGTGCCAAAATCCCAGAAGATTTACCATCCAGGAGTTCAAAAGCCTTCAGTATGTGCTGTGTTGGGGGGAGCTACGATAGAATCACTGAGAAAGAGGAAACAGAGCCCTTGAGTCTCATGTTTGAGCGGTTCTATGGCCCATTTCTGACCCACAAATTGACAAAGGCGTGTGTTTTTGTCTTTTACGCAGGCTATTTAGCTGTTAGTATCTATGGTTGTTTAATCTTAAAGGAGGGACTTGACATCAGGAATCTGGCTTTGGATGATTCCTACATCGTCGATTACTACAACAATCAAAGGCAACACTTCTCTGAATATAGCTACAACACGATGGTAGCAGTGAAGCATCCCTTCCGGTACTGGGATGAAGATGAACAGAAGCATCTGCGTTCCTGCATTTCAAATTTTGAGAGTTTAAACTTTGTGAATGGGACTTTTGCTTGGTTTCTTTCCTTTCTACAGTACGCAAATGCAACCAATCTCAACATAGGTTCTCAAGAGGCTTTCCAAACACATCTGCCACATTTCTTAGACCTCAATTCCATGTTCAAACAAGACATCAACTTCACTGCAGACAATAAGATTCAGGCCTCTCGCTTTTTTATCCAGACGCTGAACAACACAACAACGAAGGACTTGATGATTGGACTCAGGGAAACAGCAGAGGAGTGTCCAGTAGAGCTCCTGGTGTACCACCCTGCTTTCATCTACTTTGACCAGTATACTGTCATTAAGGACAACACCATTCAAACTATCCTGGTGGCTGTGATTGTGATGCTGGTTGTCTCGCTTATCCTGATACCCAATCCTCTTTGTTCCCTGTGGGTGGCTTTTGCAGTTTGTTCAGTCATTGTTGGCGTGACGGGCTTCATGGCGCTGTGGGGTGTAAACCTGGACTCCATCTCTATGATCAACCTGGTCATGTGCATTGGTTTTTCTGTGGACTTCTCAGCACATATTTCTTACTCTTTTGTCTCCAGCTCCAAGAGTGACGTCAACGAGAAAGCCGTGGACGCTTTGGCCCATTTAGGCTATCCGATACTACAAGGAGCACTGTCCACTATTTTAGGTGTGGTGGTGCTGTCCATGTCTGGGAGTTACATCTTTAGGACGTTCTTCAAGATTGTGTTTCTCGTGATTACATTTGGGCTGCTCCACGGCTTAGTGTTCATTCCAGTGTTTCTGACTCTGGTTGGGGCCTGTGGGAAGTGCCGTTGAAGTGGGGATCAAGGGTGTGAAAATAGAGAGTGCAGGCATAGAGTTGCACCGGGGCCTGTGGTGGCGGGTCCACTATCATACTGTTGGGCAAAAAATAGGCCCCTGCGAGTGATTCAGATTGCCACCTCAGAAATACACCGTTCACAGAAGAATTATGAATAATCTTTTTTTTAACTGTTCAATAAATGAATAATTTCTTATTTTCTTTGGTATTTTTGTCATATAGAGAAACGCAATTAAGATTGCTGGGTAATATGCATGCTCATGTTGTCGTTGAAATTGTAACTCCACCTTTTGGCCACTATGTCAAATTTGCTCCAAAGCCGTAGTGCTCAATATACACAGATATTGGACCAATCATATTACAGTGCTGATGACACCATCAATCAAATGCAAAAATGTATGTGCTGTAGCTGTCATGGTGGGAAATTTCTCCTTTCTAGTAATTACAATTTTGTGCACACCAAGGAAATACTACTGATTTTGTAGTATCATAGTAAAATCATGTTTTGACTTCAGTTTGAGTTTAATAATTATTTTGTGATTTTCGTGTCGATCAAGTGTCAAACTAAACAATAGAATGATTCCTAATCTATTCTGTTTCGACGTGTCAAACTTTTTGTCTAATTTGTAACAGAGCCATGTTCTGCCTCATTTTATGCAACAATAAATCTTAAGAACATTCCGACTCACAGACCGAACACACAAGAAAACCACACGTTTTTATTTGGGCTTCTTTTTATTTATCTCAGCTCAACAAACATTCATTAACCACATCCATCGCATTGTTGAGAGATTTCGTCAATCAACAGCAGAGAGCCATTCATCAACAGTTCTCAGCATAAAAGCATCACTATACATCTATATACAATGTTCCCGTTACATCCCAATCATATATATACAGCTAAACATGGATAAAAGGCCAATAAACTGAAGGAATGGCGTCTCAATTCCAATGAAAAACTGAAAAGGTAACAACATGAAGCACATATGCTGGTGGTAATCTTAACATGAGTTACACTTTCAATAAAATGTTTAAAAGAGATAAAATATGGATTTCATACACTGCTGCTGAAAATTCACTTGAAAATTGGAACATTTTAAGAAGCATAACTGCATGTTTCTACCAAGATTTTCACTTTACAATTAGACATCTTAACGTCCTTTATACAGAGAGCCAGTAGGCATTGAAGATTGGCATCTTTCTTCCACTGCACACAATGTGTGGAAACAGAAAGGTAGAGAGCACGAGATGTGAGAAATATCTCTGCTTTGATATAATGACAAAGGAGACACCAGCGAACAATAACTGATAACTGGCCTTGTTGTTTGTCTGAATAATCTAAATATTAGAGTCTTTCACAAATTCATTTGCATTTTCAAGAAAATGCTGATATTCTGATGAGTCTTTTTCAGAAGCCAAACTCGGACTACTTAAATAAATTAGGCCAGAAATCCTAAAGATCACAAGATGAACACAGTTTGTATTTGTTGCATGCTTTGAGGCCGAGCATCAGTAATTGTTCCGTCTGTACACGCAGCATGAATGCAATAAAATTACATGAAGAGAGCACAAGTGCATTTTCAATTCTTACACCTGCATTGCCCAAAGTGCCGAGTTCACCTTTATTTGCTACATCTAACAGTACATTCCCCAAAAGGCCACCATTCAAGATAAGTAACAGGGACATATGCAGAGGGGGAGAGGCGAGTGTAGATACATACACGTGATCCTCAGATGGAAAGTCAAAGAGCAGCACGACATTGCGACACTTCTTGGAGCTTATTTAACAGAAGAAGTAGAGAGTGTCACCTGGCCTGGAAGACGTATACTAGAAAAATAACATATGAACACAAACCCTGGAGGAAAAGTGACAAATAGGAGTTGAGATTTAGTTAAAGTTTTATTACGATTGCACGGCAGCTCTTTGGGCTAAAGATCAGCATTTCCCATCGACGGGTCCAAACAGACCTGGCTCAACAGATTTCAAACAGATTTCAACTCCTCTTTCAACAATTAACACTATGTATCATGCTGCTCTTCTGTTTGAGGTGCATAATTACATTCATGTATTATTTCCTCCCAGCAACTGATTGAGTGACCTGAGCAACATACTTCACATTTAACATGTGACACAGGGAAGCTTTGTTTAAGTGCCACATGACAGAACTACCTATCTGGGAATATTGACGAGATTACACGAAGGGCACAGCGTGAGGATATGACATAGTCCCACATGAGCACTTATTCACTGCTCATGAATTGAGTGCGTCCCTCCTTCCACGACCCCTGAGCTCTACAAACCTGACCCCCTTCCGCCCTGTTGCTACCCTCTTGATTGTTGCTGTGCTTCGCAGTTTCATCTGGCCTCCAGGGCCTTGCCCTCCAGGACCAGCTGAATCTCTTTGGCATCCAGAGTCTCATACATGAGCAGAGCATCTGCTAGGTATTTGTGCTCCTTGGTATGAGACTTCAGCAGGGCTTTGGCACGCTCATACGACTCCTGGTGACAGCAAGAGAAAAGATGGTAAGAAACAAAAAAAGGTTTTACAAGGCTGGTTGGATTTGGAGTTTTTGGTTCAGCATCAAAAACATCACACAGACCTTCAATAATACTCTGATTTCATGCTCCACAGCTGCTTGTGTCTCCGGGCTCTGGGCTGTCATGTCAGTGTAGGTCATCACACCCAACTGGGAGACAGGAAGGGGGGGAAAAGAAAGAGTGACGCTTTGAAGGGTTTTGGAGCTTTTACGGAGTGGAGAACTGCTTTCTAAAGAAATCATCTCTAGTATAGTTTACACTGAGTAATGTAATGCAAAGTCTGTCACTTAGTTATAGCTGGAGCTGATCCGGAGCTTACCTTTCCACACATTCCAAATCTGGTCACCATCATTTTAGCAATCTTCGTGGCACCATCGAAGTCGCTTGATGCACCTGGAGAAGAAGACATATTGAGACTTCCAACCAGCCAACCACATTCCCTCATGTTAGAGAATCAGGAGTTCCCTTATGTCCAAACATGTTTTTGGGAACTCTTGTCTTACCGGTTGTTATGAACTCATTGCCAAATATAATCTCCTCTGCTACCCGGCCGCCCATGCTGACGTCCATCTGGGCCAGCAGCTGAGAGCGAGTCTCACTCCAGCGATCACTCTCTGGGAGCATGGACACCTGACGAGATACATTGAAAAAGACTGAGAGGAGGAATGAAAAAATGAAAGGGATGAGAGGATGTACGCAGTTTAAAGTAAGGACAGTTTGCACCGGACCTGGTATTCAGAACCTAATATGCAGAGTTTAACCGTTTCGTTTGGAAGCTCAGGGTTTCCTTACATGTCCCAGACTGTGGCCTCTGGGCATGATGGTGGCCTTGTTAATGGGCATGGCATCTTTGGTGTAGTAAGCCACGATGGCATGGCCCGATTCGTGGTACGCTGTGATGAGCTTGTTTTTCTTGTCTATTTCTGCACTTCTTCTCTCAGGGCCTTGGAGAAAAGAAAAGACGGTGTGAATTTCATTATTTTATAGTGACATTCTCAAAATTACTTTTATTACAGTGAAAGGAAGCCTTTGCCATGCAAGATGAAAAAAATAAATAAAAAAATCAGGATAAGGTATAGTAGAAAGATTAATCATAATTTAACAATTGCAGGGAAACAAGAAAAAATGTGCTAGTTGCCAACTAGCACATCTTCCCGATTACTCACCCATGAGGATTTTGTCTTTCGCAAACTCCAGCTCCTTCAGGGTGACCATGTCCTTGCCATCAACTGCTGCCTTCAGGGCAGCCTGGTTGACCAGATTTTCCAGGTCAGCGCCAGAGAAGCCCACTGTGCCCCGGGCAATGATAATGGCCTCAATAGCTGCAAGAGATAACACGCAACATCAAACAACAGTCCGTCTAGGCCTCAGACCGGGTCAGTAAAGTAGGCAAATATTCAGCCTATGATGGTAATGATGCTGATCTCACACCTGGATCCACTTTAATCTTCTTCAGATACCAGTTGATGATCTCTGTGCGTCCTTTCACGTCTGGTTTGGGTACAGTCACCTGCATGTCAAAACGTCCTGGGCGGATCAGGGCACTAAAAAAAAAGATCAGCTGGTTAGAAAAGGGCTGATACCGCGTCAGCATCTGGGTCACTGCATCCAAAACGGCCTCGGGGTTGGAGTCCAGTCTTTGTTATTATGAAGGAAAGCTGGGCGTGAATGTGGGTTGTAAGCTCTGACATGTTCACAGGCTACGTACAGCAAGAGACACAGAGGCAAACGTACTTATCCAAAGCTTCTGGGAAGTTGGTTGCTCCAATGATGATCACGCCTTCATTTGGTTTAAACCTACAAAATAATAGCACAATAATATGCAAGTCAGTGTCTGCAATTCAGCAGCTCTCCTCTTGCTTTCTGGTCTTTATTATCTGTAGGTGAAGAAGTCAACTGCGGGCCACACTTATTAAAGTGCTGCGACAGCCACAGATAACAGATTCATTTTTTTTTGTCTGTAACTGAACTGTAAAAATGCAACAGATACATTTAGAAATTACCCGTCCATCTCTGCAAGTAGTTGGTTGATAGTCTGTCTGGAGTAAGGGTGCATGGGAGACTCAATCCTTTTCCCTCCCACACTGTCCAGTTCATCAATGAAGACCACACAGGGAGCGTTGCCTTTAGCCTCCCCTACAAAACAGGAATGTTAGAAACAAATGTAAAAATGAACACATGTGTACCACAATATTCAGCACAACAATTATCATTAGAGAACAGGTGTGAATGCTGAAACTGCATTGCTGGTTTGTGTGTGTGTGTGTGTGTGTGTGTGTGAGTGTGAGAGAGAGAGAGAGAGAGAGAGATTTACAAAATTTAGAAATTTAAATTGGTCTTTCTACTCAAATGTAGGATTGAGTAGATAAGTTTAAAAGCATGAAGAAGTGTGAAAATGGGTTAAATTGAAAGGTTCACTTTGATCACTTGAATGAGGAAAATGTCCCAGAAAACATTGAATATTTGTGAGAGTATGGACGGTTTGACTGATAAAAGTAAATGTGGGCGTGTCCTAATGGAGCAGTACGTTTTGATGTTTGAATAACGTTTCTCTACTGGAAGGAGTTAAGTATCAAAAAGTAATAAATATAAATTCACACCAATTACTTTTGTTGCCACAATCATGCAGCCCTTGTATCAGTAGAGGTCAACTATACACACTAAGCAAGGAAAAACAAAAAATTAAAATGTTTTAAATTTAAATAATAATTTAAAAAATCCCACTGAAAAGGTTCCGGATGCGGCTGGCTCCCACTCCAACAAACATCTCGTCAAATTCGGACCCGGAGGCGTAGTAGAACGGTACATCGGCCTCTCCTGCCACAGCTCTGGCCAGGAGAGTCTTCCCGGTCCCCGGAGGACCAACCAGTAGAACACCTAAAGTAGAGGAAGGGATGAGGAAGAATGAGAGAGCGATGCAAAAACAAGATCCCTGAACAGAACTGAGGAAAAATGCAGTGTGAGAGATAGCAATTACCTTTTGGCAGCTTTCCTCCCAAGGCTGTGAACTTATCTGGGTTTTTCAGGAACTCCACTACTTCCTGCAGCTCGTTCTTAGCTTCTTCTACCCCTTTGACGTGCTCAAACGTCACATTCTTCATCTGGACGGGGTCCACAGCAGAGTCCAGGCCTGATGTGGTTCGGAACCGTACTATCCAAAATGGTTAGATTAAAGTTCGAAATCACACTGCATGGCACGGTTAATGAACTGACAAACAAGCTGCCTGTTACTGAGGATTATTTAAGAACCACGTCTGATTGCATATAGATTAGTGCTTCAATACTGCAGGTTAGAATATGCCTCTGTTGTTGCCTGCAAATAGCAGAACATGGCTCAGTTATACCAAGCTTAGTTCTTTCCTTTAAAGGGTTAATACATGTTCAAGATGCATAGATTAGTTTAGCAGGCAAATGCTGGGCTTTATTATTGACATTCACATGTTGACAGAATAAAATGTTAACATATTGGAGGTGATTTGGCGTGTGATATGAAATCAAAAAGCAGCTTTGGGTAGAAAAGGAGCCTTTACCCGATATGAAGGGGGTCTTGGAGATTCCATAGATCCCAACAAGAAGCAGCACCAGCAGGATTAGACGAGTCCTCCTGAGAGAGTCTGACCAGTTGGAGCACGAAAACTACACATCAGCAATGTTTTAATGCTTCTAATGGAACAACGGTTGTGTGACTCAATTTGAGTTTGTTTGTATTAAAACTCGCCTTGTGTGCGTTGTGTCAAGACTTGAGCTTTCATGAAACCCTCAGCGAAGCCCCTCTTGAACGCATCCTGCTGCCCCTCGGGTACGCTCTTGTTCTTAACCAGACCGTCGAGATTTTCAACTTCTATCCCCTTGTCCCGTGTTAGGAATCCCTACGGAACAAGGTAGGACTGGTCAGCAGTATCCACAAAGCCACAATACGCCTTCACTTTAACCTCAAGGCCAGCACACTGGACGAGATGTGTAGGGCCTGAAAACTTAAGGTGCACAGGCTCCGCCTTTATTCTTAAGATTCCTGTATGGGCAGAACAGCTGGAGGCCCCTTTTGTGTGGTCAGGCAAGTGCAAAGGCAGCTGCTGATAATTACTTAGCTAACATAACTGATCATATTAGCTAACTAAATCATTTTTAAAAACTTTATCTCTAACATGCTTATTACATTAAACATGTAAAGTATATGCTTAATACAATAAGCACATTAAGCATATAGCGTTACATGCTTAGGGATTTGCATAAGCATGTGGATATCTCGGAGTACTTACCTTCATAAAAGACGGCGTGAATCCTTCAGGGTCCAGGGAGTGGTCGGCGGCTGACTGCAGTCGTCTGGTTTTGCTCTTTAAAGTTTTAAAGCCTCTGTTTGGAACCCACGCTTGAAACACGAGGTAAGCGTAAGATGTTTAAATAGATTAAAGAGCTAACCATGTTTCCACCGCATATCATTTAACAAGATTAACATAAACATTGTGAATCTAGGCCACCACAGATAATATTGACAATTAACTGGAATATTTGTTGCTCCCTCAGTAATATTATTTACATTGTTGTCAAATAACATTACAACCCAACTCTAGTAATGCATTAGTAACAACTGAATGCAAAGCTTTGGATTAGTAATAAAATATTACATAATCTATAGTTACCAGGCCAGTGTTGAAGCTCTGTGCAGGCAGACTGAAGAGGAGAGGGGTGCTGCCTGGAATAAGGCATGGCAGCCCACGAGAAGCCTGGGAACAGAGAACAAGGCTTAACTGTTAACTCTGAGACACCCTGGGGGAATAAAGTGGCAGCAGAGGCCCTAGTTGATTGTTAAGACGATTAAATAGTAACTAAGCTCATCAAAAAAATTTGATGCTTTCCACCTACACTAACTAGAAACTCTGCAATTCTATGCAGTCAAGTGAAACACAATATTAACAATTCTATTTACATAGTACTATTTCCAGTATGGGAGACCCGTTTATAACAACGATGTACACTCTCACCATGCTTATTGTAGTAAAAGGAGTGTGTAGAAAGATGCGAGGTCCTCCAGGCCGTCTGTCCACCCGATCGAGGTGGCGTCTCCTGTGGACTCAGGCGTGGGAACACACTGCTCACCAGCTCATCCAGCTGCTGTGCTCCCAGGTCTGATAGGCCGAGCTCACGCAGGTTCCACGTGGGCTGCACAAATACATTACACCACCTTGTGTTTGACATTTGATTCATATTCCACACAAAGTTATTGTGGAACAGGTTTTTTTTGTTAAATACGTGGACTTGGAATACCACTGTCTCTGACTGATGCAGCAGTTACAGATGATATCTAATTAATGTTTACCTCTGTGTGGTGTAGCTCTGAGTCTGACGCGTGCTCCTTGTGTTTTCTTGATTTGCAGGGGGCACTGCTGCTGCTGCTGCTTCCCACTGCGCTCTTCATAGAGTGGAGGACATTGATGAGGTGGCTAAGAGGTACAGTCACCTGTGATCACATCAAACAGTGACAGTTCAACCGGCTAGCTGGTGTTACGAAGTCAACATGATGTAAATCAAGCTTACACGCCAGTTATTTCTAATTTTTAAAAAGTAGCAAGGTAATAACCACGTATTATTCGGGTTTGATATTCACCAGCAGCCCAACATATCGCTCATTAACGCAGTCTCCCACCTGGCAGGTTAATGAATGCTCATCGGAACAGTTAGGTTAACGTTAGCTAGCTTTAGGTTAAACTTCTCCCAACGGTCCGCACAGTCTTTATTTAATACAACAGAAAGATAACAATATTGACAGAATGTCCTCTGACGTTAAAATATATTTTAAGTCATTAAACTATAACAAACGCTCGACAGCAGTCTGGGTCACTTTAGAGAACAAGCTAAGGTTAGCTTCACTTAGCTAGCAGGAGTTAAGAACCAAAACAATAACAATGCTAATGTTACCTTGGCCTAGCGTCCCCTGCTTTCTTACCTGTGGTTGGACTGTCATTGACAAAGAAAACATGTTTTATCCTCTCTGGTACACAACGGCCGTTAAGCTGCACAAGTTGAGACACTGTCCTTGAGAGTTAAAGGACCGTATTTCTTTAACTTAGCTCACGGTAGCAGACATAGCAAGTGAAACTGCGAACTTCAGCGGTAGCTGAAAATAAACCCGGATGTGACCTCTATCGTGTTGTAACACATTGTAACCCTGATTAATGTTCTCCTTCTTCTAACCCAGTTTAAGTTCCGTTTGTCTATCTGCAGTTAATGTAAAACTTTAACATTATTATTCAGCAAATTCACACCAGTCTAAACTGAGATAATAATGACTTAGTATCTCATTGAGATACTAAGTCATTATTATGAGACACTAAGTCATTATAATGACTTACAGGATCTTAATTTTTTTCCTCAGTGGTGGAAATGGGCTTCCATATAAATGCGATTTAATAAACTATATTTAAAACCTATATTTCCCAGTTCATGGTTATAGCTGAAAGTAAGTATCCCCATTCCACAAGCTGTCACAGCTTTTCAGCCAATTATCTCAATTTTGAACATCAAAATCAAAGATTCACTACAATAAATGTGTTTGTCCAAATAATGCGTTTATTGCATGTCAAAATGTGCTTCTTGTACTTATGTTTAACAACTGTATATTTGAGAGCACCACACCCTTTCTTTGGATACATCTTAATTTTCACTGTACAGCTGACAAGAAACCAGAATGCATGTATGGATTGTCTTTTCTCTTTTTCTTCTTTATGCAAAGATGCAATCTTTGATACTATTGCACTAATGCCGTAAAATAAATAGATACTTACACATAAATACATTACATTACAGTCATTTAGCAGACGCTTTTATCCAAAGCGACTTACAATTCAGATTCTATCAAATTTCTACACCGTAGGCACAGCTACGGGAGCAATTTTGGGGTTGAGTGTTTTGCTCAAGGACACATCGACATGCAACTAGCAGAGCCGGAGCCAGGGATTGAACCGCTGACCCTCTGATTGAAAGACGGCCCTGCTATCCACTTAGCCACAGTTGCCTGCAATATTCGTTACCATCTCTATTTGGTCTAAAAGGAAATGAACCTCAAATATTTCTATATTTCTAACAATAAATATAAAAGTCCTTAGTAATCAGAAATAAATATTGTCTGACAAAACATGAAAGAAACCTAAAAAAAACTATTAAATGTACAATAAATAAAATAACTGGCAATGACGATGGGGAATCGCTTAAGGTCAACAGCGACTGCATAATCATTAATTAATTTCAATAAATAGTTGACTCAGTGATGTGAGTTATGTGTATATTGTGTTCCTGGTGGTCTGTGAGACATGTCATAAATAAGACCACCACCTAATATCACTACAACAAAGAAAATGTGCCAGCATTTATAATGCACAAATCTTCTGTTTCTTAAAACACGTAAAAAGTATCCATGAAGTCAAAATGCTACACTATATGGCAGAGTCTTACACACCTTTCTGACCATTCATTTATCTAAAGTAGCCTCTCCATTTCTACTGGAGCCTCATTATACTCCGTCTGTGAAGGGAATTGAAAAAGCCGCAAAGCAACAAAAGTGCAACAATTCCATCCGAGCTTCATGTTCTTTGATTGATGCCGACGGTTCACAGATAATTCAGGGGATTTTCCTGTGAGGGGGAAAGAGATGAAACTGAGTTTTGGTAGTTTGTAGTATGGCTATGAAGCTAAAGTAATACGTGATAATAGACCAGGACATTCTTGATCAGTGTTTTGCTCCTTACCTTCTCCTCCGTTGTAAATAAAGCTGGACAAGCCAATGGGCAACCAGAGGCCAGAGTGCAGTCAACACCACAGTGAGTGGAGAAACGTTAAAATGCCACCAAGATGGTCTCAGGAACTATAAAAACAGAAACTTGCATTAAAGCGACTGTTTGTTTTCCGATTGGATAAAACTTGGTCATAAAATGAAGTATAAAAAAACATGACCATATTCAGTTTGAAATAGAACTCTACAAGAACCTTTTGTGCTACAGCTAGGGAGTCCTCCTGCCTTGGCGAAGATGATCTTGACTGAAAAATTCAATAACGAAATATAGAAATCTATTAATTAATATATAATAAATTGTCACGCAACGGTACATTTCAGTAAAAACACTGTGGTGTAAAACCTCTGCTCTTTCACCTGTGACACCGCAACCGTCTCCAGAGCGTGCAGCCTCTGCAACACCGTGGCCATGTCATGCTGCAGCTGCAGCAGAGCTGTAGCTATTTGCTCATTGACGTTTCCTCTGGCAGAGCTGATTGGACGTCTACTCTGTGAAACACAGCAGCAGGCAGCATCGACACTGGCACACCGAAGAGCGCCGCAGGCAGTCCTTGGTGACCGTGAACCTGAAACAGGAGTCAGAATGCGACAGGTTAAAGGTCTAGTGTGTAGGATTTGGCAGTGATGTTGCAGATTGAAACAAACTGAAACTTCTTCAGGATGACAAGTATGTAGGAGAACTACGGTGGCCAACGCCAAAACACAAAAGTGTTTAGCTTGCCGTTCTGGGCTACCGTAGTAACATTTGGCGGCTCAGTGAAGAGGTGATTATACTCTCAAGAAAAGATACTATTATACTCCATTTCTGCCAATAAATCTCCCCTAAATGCTACACACTAGTCCTTCATTGCTACAAAGTGCAACTTTAGTGGAAAACTGCTGTGTTTTAGGGTATCAGATGCCTTTAAATGCTACAGGAGGATGACATAAGTACACATCTTAGAACAAGGCTAAATTAGGGATACAGTGTCAGTGTAAATCAAAGTCGACAGGCTCACCTCTCCCTCTTCTTGACAAGGAGCTGTTTGCACTCATCCCTTCTTTAAGGGTAGTGTTGCTGTCAAACACTGAGGCAGCTCCTGATCCAAGTGACAGTATTTTTGATGTAGAACGCCCCTTGATAGGAAAAGAAGAGAGTCGACCACAGCTTGAACGGGCATTATCAGGTCAGAACACATTACATTTATTGTATTGTATTTACTTTGCAACTCTTTATGACTTTATTTCAATAATGTTGATGTGATTAAAGGGATAGTTAGTATTTTATTTGCTTTCTTACCGAGGGTTACATGAGAAAAGAAGCTCATCTGGCTCTCGGAAAGAAAGTAAATAAGGATATTTCCCGCAATGTCGAAACTAATCCTTTGATGTGGTGCACACTATGGAGGAGGGACACCGCACCTCTTCCATGGCCAGATGCTCCATTGAGTCACAGAATTCCTCATTATCTGAGTCTGTGGATCGATGGTTCTTCTCAGGAAAAGCATCAGTATGACCTGCACACGGACAAAATGGTAAATTATATTGTTCTTCAATGTACATCTACATAAAAAACATTTAGTTTGTGATGTTTTTTATTTTCTTTGACAGTATTTTGCTGCTGCACCAATAACATTTTCCAAGACCGATAATTTATGCTATACATATATATAAAGTATATACACACAGTGTTATAAAAACATGTGTACACATTTTGCATTAATGTGTAATCTTACCACTCGGGTGTCCATTAAAGTGCATATAGGAGTTATACTGGACACTGGGCTCTATGCAACAGGCGAGCTCCTCCTCCTCCATCTCGCTGTTGAGGGAGCTGTGTGTCCCGTTGGTGAAGGAGGACATGCTGGGCTCCATGCTGCTGCTGGACCCCCTAGTGTCAGACCTCCACCTCTTGTCCACCATCAGCAGCCTCGGGTTAGGCCTCCAGTCTGAGAGTGAGAGTGAGAGAGTGAGAACAACAAATGCATTCAATC
This sequence comes from Anarrhichthys ocellatus, assembly GCF_004355925.1. Classification (NCBI taxonomy): domain Eukaryota; kingdom Metazoa; phylum Chordata; class Actinopteri; order Perciformes; family Anarhichadidae; genus Anarrhichthys; species Anarrhichthys ocellatus. Next base: position 5,589,885 of record NW_022280062.1, on the reverse strand, counting down.
AATTTACTTTCCTACACCCTTAAAATGACCTCAAGGGTGTCACATTGTGGGGAAAATGTTATTCTTAAAGAAAAAATAAAAGTGTGATGGCCAAGCGGCAACTCCTGATGCTGAAATATGAAGCCAAAAAATGCAGTTCCTCTAATGGCCACGCACTGGCTCCAAATGCGAGTCAATCCCCGTAGACCCCGATGTTACAATGCCGAACCTTTCAGCAGAATTAAACATGTAAACAGCCTGCTACAAAAAATGATTTTGGTCTCTATAGCTAATATACATTCATGACAACTGTAGCGAATATAGAATATCACCTGCCTAACCCTTTAAATCATGTAAATACTGTTGGTTAGTGTCTAACCTCTACAACACAGCACATTTCACAGCACAAAACAGCCAACAACTTCTACTACAGATGGTACCTTTTTCCTCCTCCTCTTCCTCCTCCTTGTCTTCATCGTCTGTATTGTCTTCTTCATCCCCATTCTCCTCTTCCTCACTTTTCCTCCAATCACTACTTTCCTCATTTCTCTCGATTTCACTATTTTCATTGCTTCCCTCTGCCTCCTCGCCACTTAGGACGCTTATGCAAGGAGCACTGCTGTCATTTTCTCCGAGGTTTTGTATATCAGCCCACAGATCCCCATAGCCTGAGCGGTGAGGGAAACACTCTTCATCAACTCTCTATCTAAGTAAATGTTGCACAATGTACATCTACACAAAGCAAAGACATAATCACAGTTGACAGTCGAACATTTTACAGCTTCTACACACTACACTTATACCACAAAGGCAACGATAAAGGGCAACAGCCAACACACTGACTAACTACAGCACATTCATGACAGATTACACAAGAACATTTCATCTAACAATCTCATTTCTTACAGTTCCTGCAATGTAAACCGAGGACAATGTACACGTATCACTCCTTTGTCAAATGAAACTGCATTGAAAGCAACTTAAAGAGGTTGAAATAAACGTATACAGCTACAGCGAACACCAAAGACTTGCCTTCCATTATCGGTTTGATAAACTGTTTGACCAGCTCGTCTAGTGATAAAAACACAGTAAGACAGGCTCAGTGTTAGAAAACATGTCCTCTGTGTGACCGACAAAGATGCTTAACAGCAGTACTTGAGCAGCAGTGCTCTCCTTGGAGTGTATTCTGCTCTTATTATGGCATCACTGATCGTGTGCATTACCTGCATGGTTCGCAAAAGGCCTGGTGAAGGGTCTGCTGTCCACCTCATCATCTTCTTCTCCTTCTCTGTCTACCTCTGCGTAGAAGTTGCCAAGCTTCTCGACCAGATCGGACACTTCATCTGAGACTGGGATGGTCTCCAGAATCTGACAACACATTAATAATACATGTGCATCCATATTCTTCCAATCCCTTTTAAAACTATTTGAAATGGTTACAATGAAGCACTTGCTTTTGCATTAAGAGGTTTGGTACAACTTTCAACAAGCCACCAGAAAACAGGTTAATTAGATGCAATTACACGTAGCAAAGGCTGACTGACTTATCTGCTGGACCATGTAATTAAAGCTGATTAAAAACAGCTGATAACTGGAGGACCGGATGCTGTGAGCTGAAAAATTCCAAATAACATTTGTAAAAGCAGTCTGTTGTTTAAAAGCATCTGTCATTGTTCAACAAATTGTTCAAATACATGAAGTGAGTCCTTTTCATATTAACAAGAGCAGCTGCTCTGTGAGGCTGTACGTAACATCAACATGCTAACATGCTCACAATAACAATGCTAATGCTGATGTTTAGCAAGTATATTGTTTACCATACATTACATACACAATTATACCTGCATCTTGTTGTCCTTGTATTATATTGTATTTAATTTTTTTGTTGTATTTGTTTTTGTTGTTTTTTTTAAAATATGTATTCATGTGTCTGGAAAATAAATGAAGTATACTATCCTAGTTTGGCATGTTAGTACGCTAACATTTTCTAATTAGCAATAAACACAAACTGGAATTGAGGCTGATGGAATGTCAAACCAAACAACAACATTTTGACCTGAAAAAAGTTATAATAATTCAAAGTCATGCTCATGGTGGCGCTAGAGAGAAGTTCATGGGGTCACTTAGGTCAGCATGATACATATCTGTGCAAGTCTCACAGCAAACCATCAAAGAGTTGTTGGACTAACTGACTCTGGCTTTAAAATAATAAAAAAATGATGTGCTTCATACTCAAATAAATTGTCCTCACACAAAGTGTCTTTAACAATTCAGGAATCAGTAATCTGTGAAAAAATGTTTTATTTGAGGACGTATTATTATATATATATATATATATATATATATATATATATATATTGTACATACTGTTCGTTAGGCACACACTTTTCTGACCAAGCAAAAACATCAATGTGAGGAGAGATGTGTACTCCAAGTTTATTAACTTTTTATTATGATGCATACTGCCTGTATTCAGCTCCAGTTTCCCTTGAAAGGACTTACCAGCTGGATGTCCTCAACATAATTCCTCATGGCTTCCTCCTTTGTCATATTTCCCAAAGAGCTCCATGCATCCCTGGTAACAGAAAGTCTTAGTTCAACACTTGAACCCTGAGAGGAAAGTGAACACTTCATAGCTGTTAAAAAAAGGGGTAGTTACAGACATATGCAGAAATCTCACCGATCTTAATCTATTCTGTATTACTGCAGGATTATCCATACTTGCAATATTGTGCGTAATATCTGGGTATTACATTATTAAAATAAGTCACGGATTAGGAACAATGGTACAGCAGACATGTGCAGTGACTGTGCCTTTGATATATAGGCTCTGAATGGACAGAGAGCGAGACTCTGATGGTATGAATATTAGTGAGTTAGTTTGTGTGAAACATGCAAATGCACCAGCTGTCGGAATTTAGTGGTGGAATAAAACAATTGCGTGTGCATTAAGACAACATTTTATACCATTTAGCTTTTCCACTCGTGTCCCAGAAGCCGTTGGGTCTCGGGATGTTGCAGGGCCCCGAGGTGGCCTGCTTGTAGTAACTGTAGAACATCAGCATCATGTCATCAGATGGCTGGAAAGGACCTGAGAAATGAAAGAAGCAAATATACATATAATATATATATATAACATATTACATGTGAGCTACAGGAGTTGTTAGACTTGAGATATGACTGATTCAGTTAATCAGCTCTTATCCTTATAGCAGTTTTATCAATAGAGGGGCAGCCAAGAGTTACAGCTCTAACGCTCCGTATGTAGGTCGATCACCTGGAGTGTTTACGCACACACAAGGAGGCACAGACTTCACCGTATTGCACATAACGCTAAGTGAACACCAGTAAATTCACTTTCTGATAGGGCAGCATCACCTTCTTCAGGCAAACTCCGGATCACTTTAACTGCAGCAACAAATTTCGCCCCCAGGCTGTGTATGTCCTCCTCCTGCGCCATGCTGAATCCCAACCAGGATGAAGTGAAGAAGTCCTCACGTCTTCAACAACGATATGAAGCAATTAATGGGAAAAAAATCAAATCAGTTCAGAGCGGGTTTAGCGAAGGACACTTCAACACAATTTGGTCATCACTGCAGCTGGTTGCCACTTGTCTTATCTAAGGAGGCAGACTGTTTCCTCTTTAATCTAGGATATTCTAGGAGAAATGTGGTTTATTGAATAAGACATTGTCGGTTTAACACCAATAGATTACATTATTTAATTCTCCCTACGGCTGATTTGTGTGAAACTCACCAAAAAGTTCATATTCGCCAGTGCAATAATTATTTCATTAGCCCGGTGTTTGTCAGCAATATGCAGTAGAAAGCTAATTTCGACTCCGGTCAAGGATGAGCCAAACAGTCAACGTCTGGTTACTAAGTAGTCTGGGAAATGTAGTTTTTGTGGAGCAAGCCTCGCAGAGTAGCGCGTCAAAACCTAACGTTTACTACTTCAAGCCCCACAAAGCCCTCTCAACCGAGATTTAAACCGCGGTGATGTATGGGAAATGTAGTGTCGTGAGGTTTTAAACCGCACTGAGGAGCACAGGACCTGAGAAAAGTCTACAGTAGGCCTATGTCAACAGTGCATTTTATCTGTGCTTTTCTTATCTCATAGAGACACACATTGAATTCTCTGCATTTTTATAGTGTCAAATTCATAGCACAAGTTTTATATTGTATCTATATTTTTAAGAAACGTATTTATGTAGGCCCTACCTTTCTGTTACTACCATTACCAATAATGGTTTAAGGCTATATATTCAATTTATGTTTGTGTATTTTTGTGGTGAATAAAACATAAAAAGGGTGGAAGAAATGTTTTCTATAATATGTGTTATTGAACCTAAAATACATTATTAATATTACACGTGTTATTTTATAATAATGCTAATTTATTATTTTAGAAAACTACTAGAAAACCAAATTGTTTATTAAAATAATCATCACTGTTATTATTTTTAACTGAATTCTTTACTGATAGACTTGTACGTCATCACAGTGAAATTTGATTGGTCCACTGCTCTTCTCCCTCGGGCTCTCAGCCAATCACGGGCCACCGTTTATAACGTAGCTGCCATTAGTCATAGGGCTATTGTGAACCGGAGGCTCGCGGCCCCACAATGCCAGGCGGGGGAGCCCCTCTCTCAGCTACACACCACAGCATCACCGCCTCGCCTCACTGACACACACACACACACACACGCACACAAAAAGAGAAAAGGACAGAGAGGAGAGAGAAATGCAAAGGGATGTAAGATGGCAGAGCTACAAATGCTATTAGAGGAGGAAATCCCTGCCGGTAAAAGAGCTCTTGTAGAAAGCTACCAGAACCTGTCCAAGGTTGCGGAATACTGTGAAAACAATTATGTTCAGGTAAGAGACGCCTAAAACGGCCATTAAATTCGGTAACATTTTGCCAGCGATCTCCGTCGAGTCTGCGGTGCTTTGTATGGTAACGTTAGAAGTGTAGCGAAACCACAGGGACAGGAAACGTTGGTTGGAACGAAAGGGATCCTCAAAACCGCTAGCTGCACGTAGTGGCCTCCTTCTTCTTCTCCTGGTGGAATGATTCATGGCTGTAATTTGGTATTTTCTCGCGGTTTACCGGAGCCGTGGTCTCGTTTGAAGGCTACTCGACGTGTTGGAAGCTGCTGGGGGGCTTACAGAGGGTGTGTCGTTGTTATGACCGAGTGGATTTGTCACTGACTGCATTCTCTGATACCTGTGACACTATATTTTATATATACACACACATGTAGACGTTAGCGTTAATTATCCTTGTTTCACGTGACTTGAACCCCCAAAAAGGCGTCATAACAGCATTATAAACGACTTAAATCTATAAAGAGCCATTGTACTCGTGCCAAGAAATAAATGTGACATTAGCAGAGCTGTAAGTGCCTCCTAATATTTTGTAGACGTTATTAACGTCCGCTTAGTCACTTTAAACTCAGTATAACTGTAGCATATTGAGTAAAGCCCCTACTATAGAGATGTAGTCATTAACAGAGGAGCCAAGCATCTCTCAACTGTTAGCTTGCTTATTAGTGGATATATCATTATGTGGGTCAAGTCCTTAAAGACTTGGGGGAAAAACACAAGTCATTGAGGACTCAAGATGTGTAGATAAGCTACTCATGGTGCTGAAAGTGCTGAAAACATGGCTGCAGAGCATGTCCCTGGATCATTTGCTTGTAATCAAATGCATGGTGCAGGTTAATGATAGGTGTGTCTGCTGCTTTTTGCATATACAGACTGAATGTTAAATCAGTGTCAGTCAGGAACAAGTATTAATCAGAAGCAGTGGCTCCCAAACTGGGGACAAACCTGTAGGGACCATACAAGTTAGACTTATTGTTCTACTAATTTAATTGGAAGTTTTGAAGAGAGTCAATATTACTAGCTATTTACCCACCAACAAAACAAAACGTATATCAGTTGTGTGTATGTTGGATGGTCTCCCTCAGACACAATCACAGTGATCCAACGTCTGTAGAATATTAAAACAATTGTTGGGATTTCCTGAAGAGTTCACTCACACTAAACTCTCATCACGCTGCTGCTTTGCCGCAGTGAGAATGTATTTATTCAATGTATGATATATGTGAGATTGTGAGCTCACACCGCAGACCGTCACTATAGGTTCAATGGTCTGGTGTTAACAGCAGCGTCTGCTGACAGACCGGCACACCAGAAACCCCACTGTGCTCCAGCACGGGGGGAATCTGGACTGTGTTGCTGAGAAAAGCCCACAGTCTTTAATAACCTTAATAACACGTCGAATTCGCTTTCCCTTGCTTGCCATCAGTAGATTACACTCCACATACACAGCTCTGTGTTGGAGTGTGCTCGCCCCAACATCATTATGCCGAAAGCTACCCGAGAATTTGGACATTAAGCTCAAAGGTTGTGTTGTTAAGTAATTTAAGGTCTCACAGGTACAATTCAGTTGACAGTTTGAGAGGGAATGTCACGCTTCTGTGGCTGACATATTGATTCATACATGTTCACTTATGGATGTTTTACATTTCAGTAATTTGGGATTATTGTGTGGACATGAAATGATGATTTTGCGGCTACATCTTGTCAGGAACACCAGGTTGATAGCTTGACCATTGTGTTCATAAACTCTACGGTGTGATGATGCTTCTATATCTATATATATATATATATATATATATGCATGTACGCTGCTTCTCACGGAATAGTGATTTCTTCGGGGACATTAAAATCATTATCTACAATCCTGCATCTGAATCCACTTGACACAAACACAACAGGGAATTGGCAGTAAGCTGTGCAGGTCATTACAGCGTATGCTCCGGCTGTGAGCGGTAATATTAGACGTGCAATATGTTTCTGTAACACAGCTCTAAATTTAACGTTTTATAAATGCAGTTTACACGTCCACAGCATCAACCAGAATAGCATCATTTCTCAGAATACCACACTGCCAGCGATATGCCCTGATGTGTAAATCCACTCTTATTCTGAAAGAGTTTTATTTTTAGATGAGCAATGAAAAGCTGTCACCTACAAAATGATTGCTGATGAAAGCAGAACTCCGCTGTGTTGGTACCTTTCTTCAGGCCTTTGTACACTAAAATAGCAACTCCTTGGATGATATCGGTGTTAACACTGAAAAGTGCTGTTTTCGGATGATCCTTTGCTGCTATTTCTACGTAAATGGGTCCTAACATTTCGGCTTATTGAACAGTACTTTCATCATTTTCGAAGGTATCCGTTTCAGTTTTTGTTTCCACGATAAAGAGAAATAGTTTTGTCCTCTCCACAAGCACATGTGTGAAGAAAGGGGTGTAGGATAGAAACTCATTCTGCTTAATATTTCCCCTGATGTCGAGCCAGCTAAAATCCCCCCCGTCAGCTCACATGAGACCCCTCTGACTCACTGCCGTTTCATTCATGAATCATGAGCTTCAGGATATTCCAGTATCGGACCTGGTGTTCGGTAGGATATGGCACTGTCAGCACTATGCATTGTTAAAGTTGAGTCTGGTGCTTAACACAAAAGACATTCCAAGTGGAGCCCTTACAAAAAGCCCTTTGTTGGCTTGATAGGAAACACGATATCTCAAAGCAGGAGAAAGTGAGTAAGAGAGAGAAAGAGAGAATCATAACGTGCATAACAAAGATTTAGGCAATTATTATGAAGGGTTTTCTATTCAGGATATTTTCAGACTTTTAAAAACGAATTTGATTCCGTTAGTAGTTTAAATCCCAGTTCACTCCTTTTCTTCTTCCATCTCCTTCTCATGTGAGCGTTGCACTTTGTTAAATATAACAGTGGGTGGCTAATGTTATCTATTATTTTTTTTGTATTTCATTTTCACGGGGCTCATGAGAATAGTAAAATGCGAGGTGTTTTAGTAGTCCTCGGAAAGACAAGTCAGCGTTTCTCCTATGAGCTCAGGTGTGAGGACCTGTTCCGGTCTCTGTGATAATGCTGAGTAAGCCGGTATTGTTTCTTCTTCAGAGATCAGCTGACCTGTTAGTACCACCAGACATCTGCAACAGAGATTGGTGCTGCAGGTGGGAAGGGGGGGGGGGTCTTGTTTTGTTAAGTGGTGTCATGGTGCAGGTTATTAGCTTCATGCAGCCAAACACAAACTATTATGATTGCTTAGTGACAGCTGTTAAATCAAAGCCAATGTCTTTGAGTCACTGCATTTATGGGATTCTAGATAATACAAGTAATCATAGTGACTGATCAGTTCAAGCATACAGCAAGAGATCAAGCTCGATGGGTTTAAGTGTTTTTAAAGCAATAGTTTGAGACACACTTGTTGGCTTTAGAGTTGGATGTGAGGGTGATGTCACTCTCTCATATCTGGATGTTCATCTGTAAGTGTGAAACCAGAGCCACCAGAGGATTGGCTCAGCTTAGCATACAGATAGGAAACAGGTAGAGTGATTCAACACTTAACTTCCTGTGAAACCACAACTTCTTGTTACATTTCTGTTTTTGTGTAATATGTTCTCAAGTGAGCATTGGAGATGCCGTTACGTAGGCTTAGTTCTTGTTTTTTTTAAGAGAAAGTCAAACGAGCCGTTTTCCCCCTACTTCCAGTTGTTATGCTAAGCTACGCTTATTGATTTCTGCCCTCTGGCAACATACTTAATGCAGAGATATGAGAGTAATAAGTAGGGGTGGGAATCACCAGAGGTCCCGCGATACGATATTATCACGATACTTAGGTCACGATACGATATTATCACGATACTGCGATATTCTGAGTATTGCGATACCATAGGCCTATATTGCGATTTATTACTTTTTTCAACTTCAAATGATGTCCCCAAAGGAAAACTGTGTCAACATGTTTTATCTAATAAGATAAAGTTTTCAGTCTGTTCATCTCACTTCAATCATTTTTATTGCAGCAAAATAGGATTGTCAAGCAGACAGACTGACCAACAATGTCATAAATGTTGCATGAACCTGACAAACTGAACTGTTTGTATTACTACATAGTCCAACTTAACTGAATGCAAACGTGTCTATAACTTATATAAGTAGGATATAAGAGTTATATAACTCAGTATAACTTGCGATGCGTGGACGTCGAGGGCAGAGAGACAGTTATGCGCTGCACTCTCCCCATGAGCCTGCCTACTGTTGGCAGATTTAACCCCGTTGTGAGGCCAGATGTCTCTCTTTGTTTTGACCAACTTCCTACCAATCACGCTGACCCGGGACCTTTGCTGACCTCACCAGAAAATAACACATCACCATCTAGTGGACTGAAAAAGTAATTGATTTGATTTTTCTAAAAAAAACAACCAAATTTTTATTTTTATTTTTTATTTTTTATAGTTTATATAATAAAAGATCGATTCTTGGCGTCCGTGTATCGATACAATATCGCCACGCAAAATATCGCGATACTATGCTGTATCAATTTTTTCCCCCACCCCTAGTAATAAGCCTATATCCTAAAATATAAACATAGTAAGTAGCAAGTCATGCACTGAAGTACTGAAATTGTTGTTGTTTTTGGGCTTTTGGTGAAACATGTGGTAGTCATTTTATACACTAATTGAGGAATTTATTAATGAAAAAAGAAAATCGAAGGGATCAGTTATATTGACAGTAGTTGCTTGTTGTAATCCTGCTTCCAGTTTGTTGGACGGGTTCTCCGTGTGGCTGCATTTCCCCCGTTTAATTTCCAAACTATAAATATGTCCGTTCAGTCCCTTTGCTATTTAAAGGCATCTACAAACAGATGGTTTGCGCAGCCGGGTGGATATTTGGGATCCCAGGAACAACGTCTTGGCATTCCCGCTCCCTTGGCTCAACTCCCACCATGCACCTGTCCCACGTTGTCCATCTGGGTTATTCGACAATTATTGTTGTCCAATTCCAGGCTGCTTTGCGTCCACAAAGTCATTCCCTCTGAGAATTATGAACTCTTGTTTCACTTCCCTTCAGATCTTAACGGGGCTTTTTTTGGAGCTTATACACCTTACTTCCCTCTGCCAACTTCTCTATTTCCTCCCGCCCACACTCATCCTTCCACTGATGTGTGTTTTCTCTTCCTCCCTTTCCTTCTTTTTCCTCTTTCTGCCAGGCTCAAGACAAGAAGAAGGCCCTGGAGGAGACCAAGGCCTACACCACCCAGTCTCTGGCCAGCGTGGCCTACCAGATCAACGCCTTAGCTAACAATGTGCTGCAGCTGCTGGACATCCAGGCCTCGCAACTGCGACGCATGGAGTCCTCCATCAACCACATCTCCCAGGTCAGGTACACACCACAGTGCTGGAAGACACTCCGACCCTATTGCATTCATGTAAACGCATAATGACCAGGGGCCTTTATTTACCCATCTGCAAGGAGAGCGAAGCCTTTTTTTTTGACAAAAGCCTAAAATTACACTTTAGTGAATCTACATTTCCACACAAGACACGTGACACTCACCTCCACCTTTCACCTCAAACAGAAGAACGGTTTATATTTACAAATTATTTCCATCCGTAATGAGGGACATTGGTGGATCAAGGTGTGTTTTTTTGAGGATTGTCTTCTGAAGCTTAAACCTATTGGAGTAGAAAGCTGCTGGTATTATCCTGTGTCATAGTGACGGGGACACAGTCACACTTTAGAAAGACGGACAGACACGGCGGGGCCGTGGATCACGCTGGAGCTGCCAAACCTCCACAGCCCCTTTTCAGTCCCTCTTGCTTCATCAGCAGTCCTCTCTCTCTCTCC
>NW_022280062.1:5574186-5579075 GCF_004355925.1 Anarrhichthys ocellatus | reverse complement strand
CCCCCCCCCCCCCCCCGTGTGCTGTCGGGATGAAGTGAAATCCTGACGCCAGCCTCTCTTGCCTGGTTAGCATGTTGAGCTTCCGCTTTACTCCACAGGCAGCAGGATGGAGTACAGTCGGGCGAGGTCTAATGAAGAACAACCAAAGTCTTTTTTATCCTTCTTTGAGCTGCTCGGCTGATACTTACTTCTGCCTCGGGTACAATAGCTCTACAGGGACTTGTAACCACACTGGACAGAAAGCCAGTTTATAGTCACTTAACTATAGTCGGTACTGAGTCAACCAAGGGGGAGACACATCAGCCCCGGTCTATCCATCCTGTTTAAAATACTTATTTTTCCACAGCAGTCATTTTGATTACTAAAGCAGTTAAAGCACAGGTGGAACTAATAACATTAACGATGGCTTCATGTCTTATGAGAGTACCAGTGAAGCCAATATGCACTACAGCTGCAGAACTGGTAAAGCTAACCAGATACAGCCTTCTTTAAAGTTATTTATTTATTTCCTAAAAGGTTGTATGAAAGGTACTATCATATCAAGATTCCTGTCCTTGAAAGTGTCTCAATGTAGAGATCTCTCACAGGTAGAGGAACGTTCATTTACTCTGAGCTGCCTCTCATACGGGTGCGTCCCCGGGGCTTTGATTCATTATTCTAGTGGTGATGCTTCCAAGAAATTACATTCTTATCTTGCTTGGTTGTGCCAGGTGTTTATTTTTTGTGCTTCCCGAATTTCTGCCCCCGAAAGAGTTAAAATGGGATTAGAAAGTAAAAGGTAGCTGAGCACTTGCTGCCAAATCCCAAACCCCCGTCTCTGTAGGATTTAAACGCTGCAGAGGAGGCTGTCACAACATTCGACCAGAAATGCCACGAAATGCAAAACCACAGCGGGTTTAGTAAAAGCAGAGCGGCTCCCCCCCAAAGCAGCGCGAGGGATTGTGTTGCGATAGCAAACACAAGTACCTTCCCATAAGTCTCTTCACTCCTCTTTTCTATTTCCTTGAGTCCCGCTGATTTGTCGTTTGTTTTCTGATTCATCCGATCCTTATTTCTCTGAAGTAGTCGTAACTCATCAGCTCAATCACACACCTGCGTCTCCATCTGCTCCATTCCAACTGGCCAAATCCTCTCAAGTGCAGGATGTATCGCGTTATATCGGAGGGTAAAATTCAAAAAAGGATATTGACACTGATGCAGGAAACTTGTGAGGTTTCATTCATAACTCCAGAATATTATGTCCACTGTCGAACTGGCTGAATTTGTAGACGTGTTACTGAGCCGCGTACGAGATCATTGATGCATGAACTCACCGACACGCCTCGTAGTTTCAATACAGACTGCATCATATTTTCCTCAAGCCAATAACGCTTCAGCAAGAGTACACAAACATGTACAAGTTGTTTCAACTGCACTGCAGAGACCAATCCTTTTGCTAAAGTACAGATCTAGAGATATAGAGCCAGTAGTGGAAGTTACTGCGGTGCTATCTGCTCACAGAAACACACTGCAGTGGTTGACCAGACATCCAGATGTTTAATGGAGTAAAGATGTTACAAAAGACAATTAGATTGAGAGAGCACAGAGGTCAGTCATCAAGGATTAGGTAACAGCTACTATGTGTCATAAAGATGGCCTAACTTTGTGTTCAGTAATGCATGTGGAGAGGAAACAGAGACCAGTCATCAGCTGCAGATGTGCACCGTGCTTGCTGCACTGCTGCTTCAACTGTTCCTCATTGTCGAGAGTGACTCTGGATGCTTCTTTAATGTTATTACAGTACAGACACAAGATGGGTTGTGACAGTTTAGTAAAAGTGTCCATTTTAAATCTAGAAACTGAAAATGTTCTCAGCATCTGTCCCATCCCCACTTTACTTTCTTCTTCCATTTATTTTTGATCATGACAGCCCAACAGAATCAGCTCTTAGTTTCACTTTACAGTAATTTATCTCGGCGCCCTTCGGAGTTTTGTTCTCGCTTTCTCTAATCTGCGCTCCACCTCTACTCGCCCGTCACTGGCAGGAAATAGGCATGTCTTTTCTTTTTTTTTTTTCTTTCTTACTTCCCAGCCGAAGCTGGGCGTGTTGCCTCAGTTTCCTCTCCTAAAAAAAGAGCCTAGCATGTCGTCTATATATATATATATATATATATATATATATATAGTCAACTTCACAACACCTATCGGACTTTCAATCTCTCAGTTGGATTCTTCATCTCCCCAGAGAGAGGCGGTGGCTGAGCGGTGATTGATGAGTGACCTTGTTGCTGTCTGGGACTCACACACACACACACACACATAATAACCAAACGTCTACTTCCAAAACATTCCCTCACATATACCTACATGAACACACACTTGTGTTTATGTTTTAGTTTAATATCAAATTAGTCTCCTTGACAATCAATGCTCAGATGCAGGGCTAGGTACACTATGTAGAGTATGATTAACAACATTCATGGGTTCATGTGTGTCCTTTAAAACACTCGTCAGCGCTTTTCTCCCAAGCGTGACCTCATATTCCTGAGATAAAGCCGTCCGTCCTTCCCCACGTTTCGTTTAGCTTCCCCCTCCATTAATCCCTCAATCATTCAAGTTTCATCTGTAAATTAAAGAGCCAGTGTTAAGACCTGCTGTGAACGGGTGCTGCGAGCGATAACGACCGTAATCGCGGAAGAAACGGAGGTCGCTGGTATTTTCAGTTGCGAGAGGTTAGAGGAGAGCTTCGTCAAACGGGCCCCAGGGTGTCGGCCAACGGAGCAGAGTGGGTCAGGAGGAGTTCAGAGGATAGACCGAGAGTGTGTGTGTCCAAGCAGTGGGAGGTCGGAGGATTTAATAATGATAAACTGGCTGGATTTCTAAACTATCATTACTTTGATAATCTTCTTTTACACACACACACACATGTTAATAGTTTGTCTCTGTTGATAACCGATGTCACACAACGGTGGACTCAGCAGGAAGCAGCAATTGTTCCTGCAAATTCTCATATAAAACACTCGAGTATTGACTCGGTCTCAAAAAATATAAATACACAAATTATATATATTTTAATAATAAATATGCTAAAATAAAAAGATGGGAGCGATTCCCGTCAGGTGTTCTTATTTCAAACGGGGCCATGTTCTTTCTGTCGCAGTCATTTTAGGACGGGTTCGGAAATATATTTAAAAAAAACATATTTTACAATAAAATCTCACCGGGGAGGTGAGGTGATTCTGCCCCCTGAGCTCCTGGGAGGCTTTTAATGTAAAACAGACGGAGGAAGTATTGGGTTTGCATTAAAAGCAAATAAGTGCAACAGGCACAGGGAGGCCTTTTAGTGAAATATGATCAAATCTCTCTCTCTCTCTACAAAACAGGGGGAACGTACAAATCATATATGCCTGTTATGTCTAAAACGCATGCAATACGTTTCGATCATTTTGAGCATTTGAAACATGAAGAGTAAACCCTCAAAGTCTGTTGTACCCCACCTCTCATGTCCTCCTTCGTTTCTCACCTCCTGCAGACGGTGGACATCCACAAGGAGAAGGTGGCCCGTCGAGAGATCGGCATCCTGACCACCAATAAGAACACCGCACGCACGCACAAGATCATCGCGCCCGGCAACATGGAGCGGCCGGTGCGCTACATCCGAAAGCCCATCGACTACACGCTGCTGGATGACGTGGGACACGGAGTCAAAGTAAGACAGATATTGGTCATTTTGTCAAAAATACATTCCTCACACCAGACTCATTTACTCGCATTAAGAGGACCCTGGTTTCTGTACACTTCCACACTGTTCTCGCTTCACCACAACCAGTGTTGCAGCTAAATCCCAAAGCCATTACTTTGTTGTAGCATCCTGATTTCCAGTGATAATCAATTTCGCTGGACAGGGAAGCACATACTTAGTCGAGTTCACACTTTCCACTTTCATGCGAACAAGCTTGACTCTCTCTCCTCCACTCACACTGCAAGCCGATCAATACGCTGGCCTTTCAGTTAATTAAGTCCAGACACACCTAGAAATGTATCAGACAGAATGATGTGGGAAGTGGGTAGCTGACTGTGGCTGAAAAGAAAATCTGTTTCGTTCACGCCCATTAACATCGTCCTAGTGTGAGTAGAAGAGACGTGTTGGCCAAGTGCTGCACGCCATCACATCCTCTATTGAACTGTGGGAAAATATTCTTTCAACCCTCTTCCGGCTCCTTCTTAAATTTTTCATTCTCTCTCTCTCCCCATGATCCATCTTGCCGGCGCCCCTCTTCTTCTCCTCTTTTATGTGACGTTGTGTGTATTTTTGCTTGTGTGAGTTTGTATACACACACACACACATACACACACACAGTTATGGGCATTGACTGCTGGTGTCCCAAATTTCCGCAGCTTGTTTGAGTTCATCCCTCTCTCCCCCTGTCTGTCTCTGTTGAGATAGCGGCTGTCTGCGGATTTTTCATCCGCTGATTCCAATTGAAAACGCCAGTGTTTCCTCCTGCGAGAGCTGGCTCACGCTGACACCGATTTGGCATTGGCCCGCTATGCAAATGAAGCATCATTCATGGATGCTGCGGATGATGGATCTCTGCAGAAATCACTCAGTGCAGATGCTGGAACATGTGCGAGCTTTCTTTCTCCCCCTTTTCAGTTATACCTGTGTAGAGAAGAAAACAGTTTAAGCTGCCACCACTAAAACTACATTACCCAGAGGTGTGTCGAGTCACTCATTTCAGGAGTCTACATTTGGGGAGGACCTTTTGATTTAGTCGAGTTTAGATATTTTGATGAGGGTTAGATAAACAATTTTATGCTGGAAGAAAAAGGTTGTAGACTCCCTGGCTACTAGTCCATTTCTGTGTGTGTGTGTGTGTGTGTGTGTGTGTGTGTGTGTGTGTGTGTGT
>NW_022280062.1:5535349-5574176 GCF_004355925.1 Anarrhichthys ocellatus | reverse complement strand
GTGTGTGTGTGTGTGTGTGTGTGTGTGTGTGTGTGTGTGTGTGTGTGGCTGCATTTTTGTTCATGGACAGAAATGCATAATATCCCATTCCACATTTTTCTCGCAGAACTCTGTCTGTCTCTCTCCCTCTCTCACTCTGTCTGTCTGTCTCTCTCCCTCTCTCACTCTGTCTGTCTGTCTGTGTCTCTCTGTCTGTCTCTCTCCCTCTCTCACTCTGTCTGTCTGTCTCTCTCTCTCTCTCTCTCTCTCTCTCTCTCTCTCGCATGTTTGTGAATAATTCAGAGGGATTGATATCATTTCACACTCACTACTGCATCCCACAGAGACAGACGGATAGATGGTTTGTTGTTAATGGTGAGTTCATACTTCGTGGGGGAAATGGCAGCTTATTATTACTCCATCGTTACAGCCTATTTCCTCATCGTAGTGGTGGACCGGGATCATCACCCTTCTGATTTTCCTCCACATAACTAGAGGAAGTCATGGATAGATGGAAAGTCCGACTCGAGCATGGAAAGACCCCGTTCACACATTTACGGATGACTGTGCTCACCCCTCCACCTTAACAGCCTTTACTGGCACCACTGCCAGTTACCAGGGTGACATCGTCTTCGACCACATTACAGTCTGAACATCTCACAGCTGTTATTTATGACCTTGTTGTGCTTTACTGCCCGGGTTTCTTCTTCTTGAAACTTAAAATGTCATGTAGCTCAGGCACCGCTCATTATTGTCTAGCGATTTAAGTGATTCTCGTTCTGATTACGGTCCATAACACAAGTCTAAACACTGACACACACTCACACACGCTCACACAGACAGGGTTGGTGAGTAGTTTCACTTTGTGTCAGTGGTGGTATCACCTTTTTCTGCTCCTTTTTTTGTCAGTACAAAAGGAAGTTATTTCTTCCTCTTCGTTGGGTAAAACCTAATTTGGGTTGTTTAGTGGGTTTCTAGCAGGCAGGTGACTGACTTCATAGAACAATAATTATGGTGATTTTGGGCTCAGGGAAATGAGCAAGCTTTGAGTTATTTTCTGACATTTTGTAAACTAAACAGATTAAAATGTGCTAGAACCTGTTAATGTTGCATTAAATAATATTAGATTACGTCATTTAAGACAACGGCAATTTGGCTTTTATTGACATTAGAAATGTATAATTCAGTGTTATTAAATCACCAGAGGAAAATAATAATAGTCTAAATTAATGAACACTGATTGCTGTAATTCATCTTTGCCCAGTGTGTTGACGTTGGTAGCTTGAAAAGCTGCTATATTTCCCCAAGCTTTTCACACACACACGTAACCGTAACACATTAGAAAGGAAGAGACCCTCGACTCAAACATCATGTTTTCGTATGTGTTCATTCGGCCAGCTGGTCAGTTCAAACCACGTGAGTCTCGGGGCAAAATGTTTCATTAGATTCTAGATTTCTCTACCGTCTTATATATTATTCATGATGCTCTTCTTAAACGTTATATACCGTTTATACATATGTACAGTATTAATTATGAATACATGGGGCTCCTGCATACTGCTTAAATATCCCACTTGCTTTCACTAAACTCACTTTAACCATTAACCAATGAGCATATCTTGTTTTCTGTCTTCCTTCTTGCCTGCTTGCTGTCAGTGGCTTAAGGCCAAGGTAAGAGATGGATGTCTTTCTCTTATTTTTCTTTCATTTGTAAAAAACATATACATGAATTTTAGATTTTGATAACCTGGAATTAAGTTTTCATTGAAGAAAAATTATTCCATGAAATAGCTGATTTATTACGATGCTACAAAGCAGCGTCATTACACCGACTGTGTCTCTTGTTTCCTGTTGTCACCATTGATTCACTTTAATTAACTTAATTTACCTTTTTCCAACTTAACTGTTGTGAGTATAAACCTGGTGTGAAATTCTACCATGAATATACTTTAGCTTCAACTCTATATGTATGTTACAGTAAATGCAGAAACATGGTAACAGGATATATGAAATATTATATTTGATATTTACAGTAATTACCCGTAACACATGTTCCTATCTCCTGTTATATCCTCATCCATTTACAGAGAGACATCCACAAAGGCAGCCAGTCACCTACAAAGTGCTGCCATCTGTTCCCTTTGCCCCTTCATGTCTCTCTTCGTGTCCTAGTCTATGTCTTTATATGGACAAAAAAAAAAGAAGCCTTTGTGCCAGTGTTTATCCAAAAAATGAATCATAGGAACAAAATTCAAGTTTGTCTTAATTCTTATAGGTTTAAGTGACTCCTCCTCAGCCTAAATATTCATTGGCAGGAGAAACACTGGTGTCAGCACCTCAGATTATACAAAAATAATGTTTTAACTTCTCTTTGCTCCTCTAGCAACATGGGAACAATGCAGCAGGAAGAGGAGGGACACTTTCCAGGACCACCCCACCCTCACAGAAACCCCCAAGCCCCCCCATGGCTGGTCGTGGCACCCTGGGGTAAGAACATACAGCCGTGGTAGTAGTTTTAAAATATATGTATTCTGTGTATGTGTATTCTTGCACAAACAGAAAGAAATATGTTCGCGGTATAGGCCCTCTGGACCATTACACCATTACATCTTTTATATGTTAATACTGGCAGTTTGAGACTATTCCTACATTACACAGTGGTTGTCATAAACACCAGGACCCACCCGATGTTCCATAAACAATGTCTGTAAAAGCCCAAAGTAGCTCCTCTCACTTCATGAAAACACTGAGAAGTAACTGCGGCCACTTTGGCTGTGTTTATCTGTACCCAGGCGTAACACTCCCTACAAGACCCTGGAGCCGGTGAAGCCTCCGGTGGTGCCCAACGACTACATGACGAGCCCGGCCCGACTGGGCAACCAGCACAGCCCCGCACGCACAGCCTCGCTCAACCAGAGGCCCAGGACACACAGGTAATCCCGGGAGTGAATGCAGTGCTGCAAAGCTGTAATAATAATAAACCGATGTCTCTGTTCTACTTAAGTGACCCGGTATGACAGTGAGTCAGCATGCACAAAAGGCCCCTTTCACAGCAGCCATTTTGACTTGTCATAGCAGGGTAAACACAGGTGCAATTGATAAAAAGATAATTATGGTCCCATTGTATTTAGTGTGAGCCAGCATACACAATACTAGGCCGTAACAGGGCCATAATTAATCCTATTAATTACACCTTTGTTAACCCTGCTATGACAGCTTGATGTAATTCAGCCATCATTTATTTAATTATTTATAACCGTGCGTTTCCTACTGTGGTATGTCAACATGTCTGTGTTTGTGACAAAGGCCTGTTGCCTGTGACTTACTTCACTAAAGGCTCTACACACCACACTTCATTCACTCCCACAGGTGCTTCAGATAAAAGCTAATTAGACCTCTCCTCAACGCTGTGTGTGCTTAGTTGATTGAAATCCACACTTAATCCTGAGAGGACACGTAATCAATCGGAAGTGAAAACACCTGTGTATCTTTTGATCGTCAACTGCTCAGTTTTTATAGTCTTAGCTTGTGTATTTTCTTGTTTTTACTTTGACCATCCTAGTCATTGTTATCAGTACAGACCCATGTGGCTGGAGCACCAATACGTCCATCCATTATACCCATTTATCCACAACAGCACAGTGTCAGTGCACCAGATTACTGGTGCTAGCGTTTGCTAAAATAAAGACTACATTTGCAATTAAAATATTGTCTTTTTAATATCAGCAGCTAACTAAAGCTATTACATAGAGCATAGAGTTCAGCATGGCATTCAACTTTTATCTCTATTTCTTGCTCATGATAACTACACTAATATTTCAAATTAAAAGCAATAGCAATAGCAATTTATACAACATTCCTGCATCTAAAGGTCGAAGTGTAATTACTCTTTTAGTCTGAGCTTTACAGATTTGATCGTGGTTCTTTATGCCTTCCAAACAAGCCTTGGCTCTCGTGTTGTTTTTTCATACACTGTGTATGTGTGCTCCCGAAATCTGTGCCCAGTATTCATGTGCGAATGTGCCAGACGGCGCATTCGCAGAACTGTGAATATGTTGCCACAGCGACGATGATGTTTTTATGACAGAGTGACATGTGAGAGAGTAATGATGGGATGTCAAAACTCTTGTCATGTAATTTAAGTTTGTCACACGCACACATCCTCTAATGATCGCCATAAAGACTCTTTCTAACTCCGTCTGCAGTGGCAGCAGTGGCGGTAGCGGCAGCAGGGAGAACAGCGGAGGCAGTGGAGGCGGTATTCCACTGGCAGTTCCCACCCCCTCCCCTCCCAGTATGGGCCAAGGTGAGTCTCAGCAGTCGTACTCTAACTGCCCATCACAGATGTACACAGTGACGTCTCACTGCTGGTTACAGTAATATTGTATTTGTAGGCTCGGTTTATCCCTGTGTGTCACTTGTCCTCTTTATGCACACAGTCACATTCAAAATCAGAGAAAAATGATTAGCATTTAGCTTTATTCAGGCCTTAACTTAGTGTTTCAGCTTGTATAAAATACCTATGAGGAAACATTGTAGGTACACAGATTATTGTAAAGGTATTGTCTTATGATCAGGTTTTTCAGTTTTTTCTCAAACATACATTAAATATATACAGAAGAAAGTACTTTTCAGGCAAATGTTTGCATCTTGCAGGAAGCAAAGGAAGAGGGGATTAGGACAGGGGGCAACAAATATTAAAGTGGTTAAGAACAAGATGAGAGTTTTGTTCAAAAAGGTTTTTATTGCACTGTTTTTTAATGTTTATTTTTATTTATTTATTTAGTGTAAGTAAACTGAATTTAAATGCTCTCATCATATCAGCAACCTATTATTTTTTCTGACATTCTGCATGGAAATATACTGAAAATGAATGCATACTATTAACACTTCACCCTCTCCTGTCCTGCAGTGGTGACATCCTCTGCCTCGGTGCCCCAGGGCCCCGGCTTGGGTCCCATACCCATGTCCCAGTTCGGCACCATCTCCCGCCAGATCTCCCGTCACAACTCTTCCACCACCTCCTCGGCCTCCATGGTGTCAGCCACCGGCACCTACCGCCGCGCACCCTCCGTCTCTTCCCAGCAGCCCCACATCAACGGGGGTCCTGCCTACCCACAGAACTCAGGTAACTAATAAAACGTCATCATTAATGTAAGTTTGTAGATGGTCTGCTTTACGAGATGGTTGGTGCGTAGGAATAGACTTGTCTGACATGATGGAACTCACTCATACAGGATGTATAAATTAGAGAGGAAGCTTGTATTTTACTGTCCGTTCTTGGCAGTCGTGCGCTTTGACTCCACAATCTATAATTATGTGAAACTGCTAAAAAAAACGATCCTCTGGGTCTAAAACATATGCTTGGGCTAGCCCTTCCAGAGGCTAATGGAAATGAATGATGAACCATAATTACTGAAGTCAGGGTATGTTGAAACCTTCCCACCTCACCACTGCTGTGCAGAGCGTTTCATTACCGTTTGTAATTGAGTTATGACTTCATCACTTTAGTCAGCCGGAGAAGGCTTCTTGTTCAGGAGAGACAGGCAGGCAGGCGGGAGGCATTTCAGGGCAGCATACACATAAATAGCTGCGAGACAAGGGGAAACCCAGGACATATGCATATTTTCTTGTCAGAAGACATAATTTATTTTGGCAGCCATCACTCCGAGCCATTCTCATCTAATGGCTTCTCTCCTTCAAAGGACAAGCATCTTCCTTGGCACAGACGGAGGAGGCTGTTTGTCTTGTCTGGGAGGAGAGAGACAATGATGCAGAGCTGCATCGACCAGGGTCTGTAACTGGGTCAGCATACGATCTCCGTAATGTCTACTCATTGAAATTTAATTCAAGTGAAATATACATTTTGGATTTCTGCTGAATGTAGTGGAAGCCTTATAGCAGGGGAAAAAAAGGCTAGTTAGAGTATGAGGGAGTTCATTGATCTCTCGGGGGCGTAGCTGTGGATGGATGTGGAATAATAAGACATTACTGCCCAGCGAGTTCACAGACGCCTTTTCCATTATATGTGATTTACGAGTCAGACCTGGCGTGCGCTCGTGTGACATCATGTCTTTGTTAGTAAGGAAAGCTGTGTTTGTCTGTTTGTTTATCTCCTTTTTAAAAAAAGCAAAAAGCCTCATTAGGCAGATGATGGAGATTGTATGGATGCTAGGCTGTTCAGTAAAGGGTGGACTAAATGTAGCACTTGATCCAGACATACCACTCTAATTTAGCATTTAATCAGATCAGATACAGATGCTGCAGCTCTACCTGTAAATGCTTTTTTTTACGAACACACACACGCCTTGTTATTCCCACCACACAGCCCCTGAGCTGCCACCTTGCCACCTTGCCACTGTCTTTAGGTCCGTGTCGGGCTCTGCAGCTCGTTCTCCGTAGCAGCAACATGTTGCTAGCTACAGCCTTTCTGCTCTTGATCTGAATCGGATGCTGATGAGGTAGATTTCCAGACCGAGATGAGACGAATGCCTCCTTCAGCCTAGCTTGAAAAGCGCAGCACACAAAAGAACAATGATTGGAAAATGTGTAAATGAGTTGATCAGCAATGCTTTCTGCACTGTTTCGCTCACTCAGCAGCTTTTTATTGTTTTCTTAAGTGCACCTCTCTTTCTCCATTCTGTGTTTGGACTTTATCTCCTCTGCTATGTCTGTTTGCTCTTCCCTTGACATTGTCTGTCTCCCTGTGCACCACCTCCATCTCCCTCTCTGTCTCTCTGCTGCTTTGTCTGCCTCTCTGGGTGTTGCTGCTCCAGTGTCTGTGGCTCCTCCGCCTCCTCCTCCAATGGTCCAGCTGACCCCACAGATCCCTCTGACCGGCTTTGTTGCCAGAATGCAGGAGAGCAGTAAGTAGAAAGTCCATTTAAAAACATGCACGTGCACTGAGTTAAGCAGATACACATGTGTGAGTTCAATTAAACCCATTATAGTTCACACACACACACTCACTTGTGCACATACAGGCTGTGCTTTTCCAAAAATCTCAAATAAGATGACTCTTCACATTCACATCCACTTACTCAGAGACACATTCACTACCACACAGTTGCATAAAACACACATACAGTATGTACAGTAGGTGGGGCTGAACAAATAACTGAATGTATTGAACGACCTACATTACAAATCTCTTAACGAGCTAAATTTACTCAAATCACAATTTTCACTGAATGTCCATGAAGTGAGAATAGAATGCAGATCTGTTAAATCTATCTCGATACAGATTTTAAGTCATATTGGTCGTATTAATTGGTCTCCATTAACATACATAGAGAGACACCTTTCATCACATCTCTTATCAATGCTCTGAAACGGCCTCTACATCCACACGCAGCCTCACTTCTACACTCTTCTCTGTGGCTCGCTACACTCGGCACACCTTCCCTTGCACTGTATTTGGGGTCTGGGGAGGGGGGGGGCTGACTGTCTGTTGCCATGGTGATGGATCACGGAAAGCGTGCGTCCCGTTCCTCATGTGACCCGATGCCGTGTCCTGATTCACCGTCCGCCTGTGTGGAGAAATGCAGCGGCGTAGCGATCCAACTGTCTGTGTTGGTCTGGTGATGCAGACTGCCGGCCTGCTACACTGCTACAAAGAATGGATTATTTACATACTTATGGTCTTAGACCAGTAGACATTCTGATATAAAGGACTGTGAACCTATATCCATTAAGCTTTCTTTTCCTTTTATTCTTCTAAGCAGACCGAGGCACACAGGAAGTGCAGCATGTCACAGGTCCCACCAGAAACAAGGGATTAATATGTAAATAAAAGAAGAAGGCTCATTAGTATGACCAGCGATAGCCACCCGCCTGACTGAACAGACAAAGAGGGTCTCAGTAATGTCTTAACAAGTCATCCACCGTGAAGAAATATCCAAACAATAAGCCAAGAAATGCTGATCTCATATATAATCACTTGAAACACAAGCTTTTCAAATTGTAATTTACTATTGATACAGTCAGATATAGTCCTCGCCAACTGTAACGTATGCTGTGTTTACACACACCTTAAAGGGCCGGTGGACTGGACTTATAAAATGCAAGACAGCTTTTGTTATATTGTGAAGCATTTTCAGCTCTTAATGCTTAAACAGATTAGAAGTCAGTTGTTAGACCGGTGGAGAAAAAGGGTACGTAAGCAGTTCTCTGGTGCGTTATTGCAGTTTGTTTAATTCAAGAGCCGGCTTATGAATTAGTTAGACGAGGAGGTTCAGTTTTTCTTTCATCTCTGGACATGATTGTGTTTAAAAGACTGTAGCAGCTGCAGCGGTGGAAGAGTGTCAGGACCAAGTCAGGCTTTTCTCACGCTTAATGAATGGTGTGAGTTATTAAGCCAGTCAGAGAGGTGGATGATGAACATTTAGCCTTCAGACACAGAAGCACACCGACTGTGTGAGTAAATACTCAAAACTGACTCCAGGAAATATTCAGGCTGCATGCTTCTAATGCCGCTGCTCATTTCTCAGGGGACAAAACTAAAATACACATCCTACAAGTTTGTGAATGGAAGCCATCGTAAAAATAAATAGGAAGAGGCTTTAAAAACATCTGAAACATCCTTTTTATGCACAATAAGTAAAAAACCATACCGTAAGTTCAAAAAAAATACAGTAGATAGCGGTTGAAAATTGAAAACAACATTTAGAACTTCATGTTAGGAAATAGAATGTACAAAAAATATAACTGAAGTAGTAGTAGTAGTAGTAGTAGTAGTAGTAGTAGTAGTAGTAGTAGTAGTAGTAGTAGTAGTAGTGGTGGTGGTGGTGGTGGTAGTAGTTGAAGCTGTAGGATGACATACTAAATAGCAGAAATGACCCTAAGCTGCCCTCTAGTGAACATTTAAATGCATAAGTCTCCACAGTAACCGGGTTCATAAAGGTTTCTGTCGGCCTACATGATGGCTGTCAATATGGAAACATTCATTTAACAATATGTATGTAACTTTAAAGTCCCGTTGTCCCTCATCTTCACTGTGACATTTTTTGTTGCAAAAAAAATAGTTACACAATCAAAAAATAGAATAAATAAAAGAGAGCCATTTTGAAATCGGCTGCAGTGACGGATGAGATCAGCAGAGCAAACACGTTATCTGTGCACTCCTTTTTCCTCTTGCTTATTGTCTCACATGATTTTCTTCTCCTCCGGTGTCCGTCCTCCTTCAGTAACAGACAGCCCCGCCCCGCCTCCTCCGCCTCCCCCAGAGGACATGGGTGTGTTTGAGGAGCCCTCTCCCCCTCCTCCTCCCCCACCTGTGGACTATGAGGAAGAGGAGGCCGCGGTGGTCCATTACAGCGACCCCTACGCTGACGGAGACCCCCTCTGGGCCCCCAAGGTTTATTTAGAGAAAGGTTAGTGGCAGCTTTCCACTTTTCTTCTACAAAACTGACTTTCTTACTGAAAAAAAACACTCAACTTAATGTTCGTTTACATTTTTGTAAACGATAACTTTTATTGATTTTTTTTTTTTTTCCTCCAGTTGTGGCCATCTATGACTACAGCAAGGACAAGGAGGATGAGCTGTCCTTCATGGAGGGAGCCATCATCTACATAATCAAGAAGAACGATGACGGCTGGTATGAAGGTGTCGCTAACGGCGTCACCGGACTCTTCCCAGGAAACTACGTGGAGTCGATCATGCACTATGCTGACTAAACACAAAAAAACACACCCAGAATGGCACTGCAAGTTGTGAGCGGCGGTAAAACCGCGAGGATGTACAGATGTTTTGCAGTCCAGTGATTGCGGTTCATGAATGAAGTGCCATGGTGGATTTTTCAAATGCTTTTCTTTTTTTTGCGGGGGGGGGGGGGCTTGTGCTTGCACGGTTTTGTCATGCTCCCAAAAAAAAAAAAACACACAAAAAATGTGTCGCACAAAGACGGGGGGGTGCTGAAGCTTTGGACTGGGGTCTGTTAGTTTACACTGTGGCTGAAAGGGAGGAGACGAAGGCCTTTCTGCTGCCGCTGTTACACCCGCGTAGGTCGGCAGCACTTCTCAAACTTTTAACTGTCACATTTTGCCTCGCGAGACATTACGGAGTAATTTCAAAACAATGCCAAGTAAATCTAGATTGAGTGGTTTAGTGTATATGCAGCCAGTATTTCCAGTATGCAGTAGATCCAGACAGTGAAGTATTAGTAGGATTTCATGAGGCAGTGTAGCTCCCACCCCTTTATTTGCACTGTAGACCAGCAGACCGACCGTTCCCTCCTTTCAAAAAACATCCATCATACCTTACAAAAAAACAACAACAACAACCCGAAAAGGACAAACAGACATCAACAAGTGCATTAGGACACGACTGAATGTTTGATGCCGTCGATGTCCAAATCACAAGATGTTTAAGAGGCAACAAAAGCAACCTGGAGTTGTGTATTTACTATGCTCTGTGTATGTGGGGCTGCTGTCAACAAAGGGTCAACTGAGTGTATAGAATGCATTACAAAAAAAAAAAAAAAAAAAGACGACCGCTTCTTCTTTCTGTTCTCTTGTATATAAACTGTGACGTGAGAAGCTGCCAGTACAGTACATTTGTCAGTTGCTGTGTTTCACCTGTGAGTTTTCCATCAGCGTCAGCGGAGGTGATGCCGAGATCGGATGTTGTTTTCAATTGAATTGTTTATTTTTTACTTGAATATTCATTTTTATTCATCACTCACAGTGCCATTTTAACTTCATCTATTTTTCTATGTTCAGTCGCCACTATATCACGTTTGATCATCGCTGTCCAGCTACTGTAGCAGAGATTGCTTCGCAAGGAGCAGCAGAGGAAGGACTAACCCGTGTGTGTACATGTCCTTTTCCATTGTGTTGGAATAGCTGCACTGGTTAGTCATCAACAACCGTGATGACTTCACGATTTCCCTTCTTTGCTTTTGATTTTGACTCATGAGTTGCTTATCCAGAAGTGTCCCCTAAACCTTGACACTCGTCCATTCCTTCAGTGGTGTGTGGTGCTTTACATCGGTGCTAAACAACCTCAAACCAAGACTGCTGTAAATGCTGTAGAAGTGGAACAAGGGGTTTAAAGTCGCATTGCTTCGTTTCCAGAGGATGAACATTTATCAGATTTGATTGTAATCGTCTTCAATCACCTCTGCATTATTTTAGTGAATGTAAGCAACCCGGCAGTGATGTGCTATAGCTCGATTCTGTCTGCTACTTACGGTGTGTTTATGTCGATCTACACGCAAGATACAAGTCTGTGCTACATATGAATGACCTGCTAACTGCAGTGAAGGAATGAATCGCAATCCCGAGGTCTTAAAAACAGTGCCGATATGAAGACCTCTGTTCTGATTTCTACTACTTTTCTTTTGCAAAATAAGATGCCTGCTCTTGAAAAGTGATTGTTGGTTCAAGTAAAAAAAAACCTGCTGTCAAATATCATTGAAGCTTATCCCACAATCAATGTTTTTTTTTTAAACTATCCACATAAACACAATCATACATACTTTGGGAATAACGGGCATTGAACACATGCTTTTATTTTGAAATGGATAATGTGTTGCGAGGGGATTATTATCCAGAGGTAACATTTTCAGGTTTCCACACAGACAATGACTCAAATCAACAGTATTCATTCAGCTAAGAAAAGTCTCTAATCATCGTTACAGTGAATGATTTGCCACTACATCCCATTCTTGATTGTATTTTTTCCATCATGAGGTAATCTTTTGTGAGAAAACAACTTTTTCTACCTAATGTATTTCTAGCTTCGCATTCAACTTGTTCTTTGTGTGTCGGATACTGCTGAGGAACGTCCGCTAGCAGTTTGTATGTAACGGATTAATTTATACTTTTTTCATAGAGAAATCATGAGACAACCACTGATGACTTTGTAATGTTTACCACTTAACGTCTCGCATTTCAGGGCATCACAGGTCAAGGCGCCTTTCTTTGATGAGTGTTTTCTTAATGATGAAACGTGGGTGGGGGGGAAAAAAAATCAGTAACTTAAATGTTCATGGGAACAGAAACTAATATTTGTCTTCTCCTCTCAGTTTGTACATATTATGTGTTCATTGAAATTTATGTACAGTCTTTTTTTAATAAACAGCTCATTGAAACAGTGGACATAAGTGTGTGTGGTCTGTGTGTCGTAAAGCTGAATGAAAGTATACGTTGTATACGTCTGGGTATAAGTAAAAGCTTTTAAAATGTGATCTATTGCATCATATTCATGTGATGCTACTGCTACACTGGAGCGCATTACTAAAAACATATTATTGGCACATTCGTCCAGACATGTGCATAGGGAGGCAAAACTGGCTTAATCCAGGCTGAAGGGAGGGGAGGATGTGTCTCAAACGTGTGTTTGTCCAGGAGGAGGAGGAGGGATGAAGTCAGGTGGTGGCTCATGTGGATAGTCCTCCACGTTTGTGGTTTTGGGTGGAGCCGGATCTGGCTTTGGGCTGTTGTATCTGTCTGTAAAGACAAATGAGAGTAATTGCAGAGATGTGGGTTTTAATAGTGGTATTCCTATTCTATATTATTTTGTTTTTTCAAAAGCAGCTGTTTTCTAACCTGGGCCTGTCTGTACAAACAGCTCCAAGTAAAATGTTGGTCTTAAGTACATCAGAATTCTCAGACTGGTGTCATTTTGATTTTATTAGAATCAAGAATAAATACCATGCATGCATTTTTTTTTTACTTTTAGGTTGAGTTCTGTTTTGGAAGGAAAAGTAAAATGTAAACATGCAATTGAACAACATACATACTAATTCTAACTACGAACAAATTCTATACTGCCTCCACCTAATACAGACATGCCACCTTTTGAGCTGAATCAGCTTTTGGCTGATTCAGTGCTTGAGCGAGGGAATTTTGGGTAATCATAGTGCTTAGGAGTCACTGCAGTCTGCACTTACTACAAAAATCACACACGAACTTTGCAAAACGTCACTTTAGGTTCCTTAATACAAAGCTTCCAAGAGATTACAACAGCTGCCGTTGAAACGTGTAGACTCACCTTTGTGTGCAGCAGAGTGGGGAGGTTGCGAACTGGAGGCTCTCTTCATTGCAGCCTGGTAGTTCTTAAACAGGACAGTCCCATACTGAACACATAGACAGAGCACACACACTTAGATGAAGTGTCTATATTTGTTATTTAAATTCCCAAATTTGAAGCTGAAGTGCAAACAGATTCAATAGATTTCTAATTGAACTGCTCACATTAAAGTGATTTGTGTTGCTGACGGTGTTGAATCTGACCTTGGCTATTCTGATGGAGTTCACCCAAAGCAACAGTGTGTGTTCGTCATCACAGCACAGGAACTTCATGTAGTGTGACTCTTTCTGGAGGCAGGGATGCTGGGGAAAGAGTACATGCAGAGAGAACAGTGAGGTTAAAGGGCCATTCCCTTGATTTAGTATTGCATATATATATATATATATAATATATATATATAATAAAAACAATGGTCAAAACTGATCTCTGCTGCCAGTTTGTGTATCTGTTGTAGTACACATACGAGTCAGCAGAGGGCAGCTGGTACCAAACTGTTGCTGCACTTTGGACCTTCACTCATGACTACAACTGTTAAAACAGGACCAGAAAAATATTTTCACTGGGAATGTGGCACTTGATTAGTTGAATTGAATCTAAAACAGACAACAATTGGAAAACTTAGATGTGACTTTTTTTATTTATTAGGAAAACAAACGGTTCTCACGGTTGAGAAGCAATTCTTTGAAACAACAACAAGGTGCCAGAAATACACATTGCAGTGTATTTACAATGTGTGAATACACAATGTTGCTCATTTACAAGTCATATGGGCAAAACCAGTTGAGGGTTGTTGGTTTCTCTTAAGTCGTCTCACTTCCCCTCAACATGACAAAGCTGTCATTGCCAGCCACACGTTTCATGTCTTCTGACAGCTTTGCTCTTTATCTGTAGACGTGTAGGAGTGCAGTCGTGTAAAGTCCTCCTCTCGTTGTCTTCAGCCTCCCTCTCAATCTATGCTCATGTTTGATGTAACCAAGCTGTTGTTACTACAGAAAGTGCTTTCTGTAGTGGATATATATAGTGTGATTTAACAGTGCTCATTGTCATGGTCCTGGGTTGTTTTTGTCATAGTTTGTTTCCTGTTTTATTTTGAAGTTCACTCCTCATGTGCCCTGTTTGGCTTGACTTCCTGTTTTGGTGAGTTTTCCCACCTTTTTGATCGTCTGCTCTGCCCTGATGAGCTTCACCTGTGCCTCAGTAGTCCTGCACTCACCTCACCTCCTGGTCACCTCTTCTCACTTCCTTTTGTTAGTCAGACAGTCACTATTATACTACCTCAGTTCCTAAGCTCCTTATTGGTTTGTCATTGTTGCTGTCTAGAGTTTTTGTTACCAGTTACCTGTCAACCGGTTGCTTGTTACCTGCCTGCTGGACAAACATGTCTCCTGCATGGACTCTTGTCAACTGTGAGATAAAATTCATTAAAATATTGAAGTTAGCCTACCGTCTGTCCCGGCTTTCTGCATTTGGGTCCGATCAAGATTTCACTGCACCATGACACTCAAAGGCTGTAAAGTCTATATTGACCACCAAGATGTTAAACCCCGCATATGTTCACCTCTGCCCAAGTGACTATACTTCTCTGCTTTTTTCACTTCTCTCCTCCATCCCATCTTTCTCTCTCCTGTCTCAGATGCGTTGTTAATCTAAGCTGCATGGTCCTCTAAGTGTAGTGTCGTCATACTGCAAGAGGCCAACGAGTGCCCAACACAGCTTCATTTAAACATACACATGAACTGACAAACCTCTGACCATGTTGTGGAGAGACTACTTGTCAAATAGAAAAAAAAACTTTTTTTATCCTCCCGCCTGAAATACCAACCTTTTTTTTTGTTAATGCAGATTTCTCAAATGTCTAATTTCCTCACATTGGTGAAGGTTTGAGTGCAGGATGATGATGATGAAGATGTTTTGGGGGGAAAACAATTATATGTATCTTGTAAATCACCTGAAAGTGCACTAGCTCAATTTGAACATCAAGTTATGAATATGACATGGTTTGATTCTTAAAACAGTAAAAAACACAGATGGGTAGGTGAGATTTTTAAGAAAAAAAATACCAGAAATAGGTGCTGCTTGTTATTTATAGTTGTAGACGTCAGCCTGCGTACATTTTTCTCTCTTGCCAGGACCTTTTTTCCACCCAACGACAGATTAAAATTGACCCACTAGGTAGATTACACAAATGTGCTCTGCAATGACTTTACCTCATTAAACTTTTAGTGATCACACTTGTTTGAGTTTACCTTTAGCATGAAGCAGAAGTTGGTGGGAGCTCTGTATTTCTGTTTGTAGTTTTTGGTGGTGTAGATGTTGACTTTTTCAAAATGAAGAAAGCAGGCGAGATCACTGACAGCCTGCCGGACAGAGAGAAAAGCCAATCACCATCATAGGAATGTTATTATGTGGAAAATATTATACACTATACATATTGTACAAATGTAGGTGTTTATATATATGAAAAATTATTCTCTGGTTATCCTGCAAATGTGTTGTGCACAGCAGAGATTCTGTTAAGTGGTTGGAGGGAATAGTGGAAAAATTCACATATGGGCTTTACAGATTACATTTACGCACAAACATAGAAATGGTAATTGGAGTGGTCTAAATACTGTTTCTCTATTTTGTCATCATGTCGTGGAGATGAAATACATGTTCTCAATCTCATTGTATGGAAGGTATTTAAAAATGAAGACACTTCAAAGAAAACAAGTCAGTGCGAGGTCATTTGTCTTCATTTCATTTCCAAAGAAAGTCCACCATGAAGCTTCGTGTCAAGGGAAATATTTTGTTTTTCTTTCTAAAGCATTTCTTACATTTTTGATTTGAAACACATCGTGTTCACACATGAAACCACACTGACATCGCTGCTGTGATTCAATGGAAACTACAGAGTGAAGCTTCTTGGAAGTGGAGGTGACTCTAAGAGGATAACTGTTGCTCTGACTTCTCCCTTTTCTGCTCTCTCGGGTTTCCTGACTTGATCTCCCACCTTTGTCCCCCTTTCTTCTTCCACCTCTTACTTTATCTCTAACTTGGCCTGCTTGAGGATCACAGCTCCAGTATTCTCTTTACTTATGATAGTAGCTGTTGTGTTTTTTTTGTTCGTTTTTATTTCTGTCTGATTTGGTATATTTCTCTTTCCCCTGCCTACTGAACTGTCCTTTCTAGATCGTCTTCTGCTTCGTTCTTGTGTCCTGACCTCAGAAGATTCCTGCAGCTCTCTTATGTTTGCGATTTGCACATCTGCTTCGCACAGTTTGCCCTCCATCTATTTCTTCCTCTTGGATGATTTTTTGTTAGAGTCTGCATGGACGGTGTTTTTCCTTTCTGTGTCAGTAACACAGTTACAGTGACGAGGCCTCAATTCTCACTGTCCATCTTCATTTCTCTTTCGCTCTCTCTTGCCTTTCTGCCTCTGCTACACTTTGGAGCTCAGATGTGAGCAATCATAGACTTCACAGGGGGGAAAAGTATCTTGTCTCTCTGCTACCATACTTGCCCTGAAAAGTTTTTTTCTTCTAATTTTCTCAACTGTAGGCCTACAGTTGATAACAGACTGCATGAAAAAGCTAATACCATTTGTCAACATTGCAAATGTATAGATGCACCGATGCATCTTAAAAGCACTTTGTCATGAGTCATAGTTGAGAATGTCAATACCACACTCGTGTCTGCACGTCCAATATAACGCTATGGCTAGAGTTAGCAGCTGGTTAGCTTAGCACAAAGACTGTAAACAGGGGGAATAAGCTAGCCTAACTCTGTCTAAATGTAAAAAAAAATAAACCCAAACAATATTCCCACTACTACATTTAAAGTTAATCATTAACATGTTATATTTGTTGGTTTTCTACCGTTAAAAGTGTTTGATAGACAGGTTGTGGTTTTATAGGGGATTATGTGTATGTGTCTGTTAGTTTAGCTAACGTTAGCTAAGCATGGAGCAACAAATAGCTTGATGACAACTTGTTATTCTGACATTTAGTTTTTTTAAAGGAATAAACAAACAATTATAGCTGTTACTTACTGAGATTTAGATGGATTTTTTTAACCCTTGGACGGAGCCTTTATGCTAAGATAAGCGAATCGACTGCTAGCTGTGGCCCGTGAGGCATTTCCCAAAATGTCAAACTATTTCTTAAATATCGCAAGGAAGGTAGTTAGTTAGTTACAATGTTAAGTTTATGTAGTTTATGTAAATTAACCTAAAATAACGCTATATACTTTCAGACACAAGTCACTTACAGCTATCTAAGAATAGTAAGAAAGCTTCACTGTCATGACGATGTTCTCTAGGCTTTGTGTCGGGAGGTGGTTTCACCACAGTTGCTATATTACTTACTGTAATCTCCCACCTTTATGGGTTGTCTTGAATATGACGTGGATTTTTTCATTGAAAAACGTATTTGATCTGCCATACCTTTGTCTTTCCCTTGGGTACATAGTAAATGCCCGAGGCCCTGAGCATGAAGTAGAGAGGTTTCCAAAGCTTTTTCCCATCTTCTTTTAGGTACAGCTTGCCCTCAAGATCAGGAACAATCAGAGTGGAACCTCCAAAATGCTCCTAAAGGGTCAGAGATTACATGCAAAACTTAAAAGACATTCAACTTAAAACATAGTTCCAGTAATATGGTATGGCAATGTAACTGACCTTGAGTAAGAGCTGTTTGGCTTGCTCATTAATCCCACTCAAACATGCTTTCTTCTTTTTCCACATGTAAAATAACTGCAAGGTGAGAAAAGCATAGTTCAATTTACCGAATAAGCATTAAACAGTGCAATAAAACGTTGGCAAGAAGAAAACCCCTACTCACTTGAGGGTCAGTGAACATCACATACTTCTCAGGTTTTGACACAAAATAGATTTGGTTTTCACTGACGCGAGTCCACGCAGACAGGGGCTCCACTAAGTGCTCATGGTCCTCAAAATCTCTTTCTGAAATGATGAGAAAACATGTGGGCTGAAAACAGTGTCTCCTGCCTCTGTAGATGATTTTTTTTTGGCATGTGCTATGTTTTCTGCATGTGATCTGAGTGCGTATGTACAGCATATGTACATGTTCATCTCACCAATCTGCAGCTCAGGGTTGGTCTCACACAGGCTCCAGTCGATGCTGCAGTCACAATGTGTCTTCTCAAACAGCTTGTCCAGAACCTCTCGGACAGTCTGTCTCTCATCCACCATCAGTGTCTTGGAGCTGCCGTCACTCATCAGCACCTTGACTATCAACTAGGGGAGGCAGCAAGCTGGGTTTAACTTCATAGGACTGCTTAGTTAAGAGAGACTCACACAAAGCTGCTGACTTACCTTCCTAACTTTGGCTTCTTTCAGCTTCTCCAGAGCCAGTTTAATTTTCTCTGCCTTTGTCTGGGGTTCGCTCTATAAGAATAATAACAAGAGGTAATCAGTTATTATTTTCATGACATTACAACTTTATTTTTTATGATCAGTGACGTATTCTAGTTTACCATCTGCAGCCCTTCAGAGGATTCGGTAGAGTTCGATGGTCGAGGACGGGCAGCTGCTGGCTCAGGTTCCCGAGCCATTGCTGAGGCTGCTGCACAGCTGCTGGTCTGTTGATCTGCGGGGAGTCGGCCATCTGAGGTGGTTGATTTTGATCTGAGGTCAGCCACCAGAGCATCCAGGTCGTGGTCCTCCAGTTCATTAAGAGACTCTGTACAGAGATCAGGGCACAGTTGTGGCCCCGAAATATTAGAGAAGAGGACTTATAAAGGTACCAGTCCAGGTTTAATCCCTCAACATCACACTGATGACAAGATCCTCAGAGCCAGGCTAGCTGTTTCCCCCTGTTTCCAGTCTTTATGCTAAGCTAAGCTAACTGTCTCTTGGCCTTAGCCTCACATTTAACGTACAGACATGAGAGCAGTAACAATTTTGTCATCTAACTCTCGGAAAGAAAGCAAAGTTTATTTCCCAAAATGTCAAGTCATTTCTTTGACACAACTCTCTCGCTTTGCATTGAATCAAAGGTAAATATGTTTTGCTCCTTCACTTTTGTTGACTTTACTTTAGCAAGAGACTAGCTTGGTTTTTGACCCAACTTAATTTTTTCCCCTCATAATTTAATTTGATTTAATTTATCTTTTTTTTTTGTATATCTAAATCCCCAAAACATTATGGTGTTTCCAAAACATCTCCACTTCTATCCCTCCTGGTTTCAAGAGGTTGGTGTGACCTTCTGGCACAAGAAAAAACGTCACTCCCCGTCTCTCAACTGAAACCATGTTTCTTGAAAGACTGCATCACATCTCCTCCACTTCTACATCACACTTTCAGCCAGGGCAGTGTGACTCTTAGCTCTGTCACATTGCTGATCTGGAGATTGAAGCTTTATTATCTGCCATTCTTGCTTTTGATGAGAGCATCATTATCTGAACGAGCACTTACTGTACCGTTTAGGTCTGTGAAGCCAATGGAGAAGGTGCTGTGTGTCTGTGAGTCAGGGCCCACTTCTGCAGGCATTAAACTCTGCAATGAAGAAATTAGATGGTAAATTAACAACACCTCACAGCACCCATGGCAGTTGTATATTTTGAAAAATGTACTTTAATTCCATTGGTTGTTTTAAATTGCATTTTACACAGAAGTCATGTGGGCCATATGTGTCCTTGAAAGGCTCTGAACTGTTTGAAATTGTTACATGATGAGCCTGTTATTTATCAGTGATTGTTTCCCGCCATTTTATTATGCTCTGTTTTCAAGCTGTTCCTTTAATAGAGAACACACTGCACTCAGCTCCTGCACAGACAATAAATCATACAGTCCATTAAAGAATACAGATTTTTCTAAACTGGGATGTTGGTCATGCTGGAGCTGCTGCTTAAATGACACCTCCAAAGTTCTTAAAGTCACGGGTGATGAGTGGAATCACTTTAAATCCTTTTGTTTCTCAGACTCTGAGAGGATCTAGGCTTGAATCAAAATGCTCTTCCTGCCAAGTCTGTTGACAGTCTCTGGAGTGGTGTTTGTCACTGTGATGGCTTTCCAAGAGGCATAATGACATCTAGAGCCTTTTTTTCTAGTATCGCTGATGTAATGTTCCAGACTGATCCCGTTGTTGGGGCTGCACTCATTTAGCTTGCATCAAGAGATTTGAAATGGACAATAATGAATTGCGCCTCAGGGTCGCATCAATCAGAAGAGTGTAATGTTTTTCTTGGCGAGCCGCAGTTATATGATGAGCAGCTTATGTGTGCTTAAGGGAATCTGCAACGATGGCCTACGGTCCAATCCAGATGCGATGACTTCACTCTTCAGCGTCGCCTCCCATTTCTTTGTCTGATGCTTCAGTTTCAAAACAAAGACTGCCATGTGTAATCAGATAATGTCCAGATTAGTGAGGTAAACTTTGAGTGATTTTTCTGATTCGCTTCT
Organism: Anarrhichthys ocellatus; assembly: GCF_004355925.1. NCBI lineage: Eukaryota > Metazoa > Chordata > Actinopteri > Perciformes > Anarhichadidae > Anarrhichthys > Anarrhichthys ocellatus. The sequence continues at coordinate 5,553,765 of NW_022280062.1, read as the reverse complement.
TGTAACAAAAGCACTCATGGGAGCAGTCGGCCAAAGTGTAAGAGTCAAAGATGTTTGATGTCACACTGTTGTTTCTCAAAATTCCAGATCAATTTTACTAATGCATCATGGGATGTGTTGTACAAAAAGCACGGCAGTTTGAGTCGGATGGTCAAACCAGTTTGGCCCTGATTGAAATATCTCAGCTACTGTTTGATGACTGGATTGCAATGAAATTTAATGGAGCCATTCATGGTTCTCAGAGGATGAATCACCCTGACTCTGATGATCCCTTGACTCCTCTAGCGCCACCACGAGGTCTCTTGTTTAGACATTCATTAGGATAAATTGTATTATCTTTGTCTCCCGTTTACTTTTCAAAGCGTCATCATCAGGTTTCTGACTAAATACCTACAAAACAAACTCAAAAAAACATTTGTAGGTCCTTTAAATGTCTTTGAAAACAAAGACATTCCAACCAGCTTAAGTTGTACGTTACATAGTCTCATTTAACAATTGTTGGGCGAATTAATCCGGTAAACATCATACATGCTAAACATCAACATGTTAGAGTTGTCACTGTGAGCATGTTGTGTTGATGTTAGCATTTAGCTGACAGCAGCAGCTGCTGTGCGACTCACCTGAGAGAGATGATCCATCTCTCCAAGCAAGCTACTGAATATGGAGTCTATGTCGTCCATCTGAGAATGGTACAGAGAAACATTTTAGATTTTAGCCGCAGTACAGGGATTAAACACAGTGTAGGAAGTGACTAATGCAGTACCATCAGGAACTGAAAAACTTTGGATAATTTCAGTTCAGTTTAATTTCAGTTTCTACCGGCACCAGCTGTTGAATAGCTTGTCATGCAGCAAGCAGAAAAGTTAGTAAATAAACTCTATAACAACATTTTTGTGGTATAGAAATAAAAACACTCTTGGACACATGCATGCCCATGCACATATACAGTTTGGATATGTCTGTCAGAGTTGTAAAAAACAGATAAACAATATGCAAAAAGAGCTTAATCACTCCACACAGAAAACCCCCCCCCCCCAGAAATGTGATCTCTATTTCTAGACATGCTCAAAGTTACAAGCACTGCAATGCAATGTCATTGCCATTTCTCCACAAAGTGACAAAGCAGCGTGCGTGGCAGTTCCAAACAGTTTCCATGTTGCTCTGGCAGTGAAGTTGCACACGTTGTTTTTTTCACTAGTTAACCAGTGACCTTTATCTTCAGTAAACCGGGGAACGAGGTGGTTTGAGAAGAACTCTGCTGAGTGTGTCACAGGTAAAGAAAGCAAACACACCTCACCTCATCTGCATCATTTGGGTCCACTTACTGATTTACTGGTCATTACTTTGTCTCATTTTGCTGAAAGACACCATGTGAGGTGCACATTCTTTGCATTTATAATTGATCATTTCTGGTGGAAAACAATTGCTTCATTGAGATCAAAGATTTTTATCAGGAAAAACGTGATGGAAGTCTGGGTTTGACCATATGGAGGCGGTACTTTGCCAGCTTTAGGGTCATCAATAATACATCTCGCATGTGGAGCGGCTTAAAAAGCAAACTGAAGAATGAGCTCTGTTCATCTTGCCAACTATTTGAGACCGTTGCTGTGTGTGGTTATCAATAACAATATATTGTGAAAGCCGGAAACAGCAAATGTAGAGGCAGTATTGGTGGTAAGATTTACAACCAGCAAGGATTGGAACCAAAGTTTGACGTCCTGGGCTACCCAGTGCGTTAGAAAGTGACTCCAAGGGTCCTGACCAAGCTTCAGTATGTGACGAGATTATAGATTCTTTAATACTATACGTTTTTTCAGCTTATTTAACTTTCTTAATACTTAAGACACGGGTTGGATCACATTGTGATATAGGTGAGTGCATCAGAAAGAGTGAATACATTCTCAGAAGTAAAGATCCCGGTTACTCTAAATAGGCGGCGAGCTATGGCGAACATCTGTTTGGCTTTGTTTACCTTTACGCTGATAGATTTTACACATTAAAGCTGCAGCTGGAAGTGTGCAAAGTGCATATTCTGTCCTATATACGGAAACTCATCTGTAGACATTCATTAGTTTAAAGCCTCTGTCCTGCTGTCTATCGCTTCATGTACCACTTGTTCTACTTCATGCACAGTTATATATGTATACACACACACACACACACACACACACACACACACACACACACACACATGCAGCCTAATGTGCATACCGAAGTACATTCAGTATAAAGTCCTGCCTGTGCTGTTCAGTCTGTTTATGCTGAACAGTAAACAGACCATCCATTAAACTGTAATGAGGTGGAGGGGGAAGTTGAGAGGACGGTAGTGGACTAAGTATTGCTTCCATATGAAAGTGACTTTTGTTAATCAAGAAAGCGAACTTTACCTTTGTGGCCTCTCAGGACTTCTGCCTGACATGTGTGAAAGTCAATCCTGACTTCTGTTTCTGTAACTTCTTTATTATACATAGGTATGTCTATTCAATTACTGGTACATGTCAGTGATCCCTGGCATGTGCTCATCAAAGCATCCATTACAAAACCACCATTTGTTTATATATGCCATGCTCTCATCAGGCATGTCAGATTGTTGCTGCCTTCTCCCACTGTGGTCTCACACATCAAGAGACGGACAGGCAAGCAACAGGCGGACTGGCCAAAAAGACAAAAAGCGATTTCTGGAGACTTATATGCATGAAAGGAATCACAAAGCATTGCCTAATGACAGTAAATCACTATGTTTTCTCTTCTCTTGTGGTCGAGAGCTTCTTACTGTTTTCTAATTAGTTGCACAACTATTCATTGGCGGCTGTGAGAGGACATGTGTTTGTCCTAAGCAAAGCTGATGTGGCTGCTGAAGTATTTAACTCTTAAAGGGACCAACAGAAAGGATAATATATACGTATATACATATATATGTATGTATAAAATACATACATATATATTTACATAATATATACAATTAGTATATCGATTTAGTATACAGTTGCCATAATACATATCTACCATTCATAAACGTCCTTAAGAAAACATTGACTGTCATTTAAAGTTCTTACCTTCTCTGTCTCTTTCACACATGGGAGCATCATAGAGTGTGTGTGTGTGTGTGTGTGTGTGTGTGTGTGAGTGCTAAAACGCTCAGAGGTCAGTCTATAAGAAACCACTTGAACACGTGACTTTGCCTGCACTGCTTCTGCAGATATTAGCTGAACTTCCTGTGATACCAGGAAGTAGATTAAACTGCATTTCCAGTAAAGCGGAGTGAGGTTTTTCTAATTATGTGCCACAGCTACTGACCATGATGTTCTTTCCTCTTCTCTTCATTTCTTACATTCCTACACAATCATGGTAGAGCCATAATACATCACCACCTATTTTGCCTGATTATGTAGCATAATTGATGAACATCTCTCTTACTCTTCTGTTGGTTTTGTTGCACATGTCAGGAGGGGATATATTATATCATGTTGTGAAATATAAAGAGTTTGGTGACATCAGCAAACTTCCTGCATGACTCTTGAGGTCCAGTTCTTATAAAATGTTTCGCTTTTCCAGTGCTTTGAAAGAATAATTTAAAACTATGTATTCATATCTGCCCCTGCATTGTAACTGCAGTGTAATTCTCCTGTTTTTTTCATGTGTTTTGATACATTTCACTTCTACTTTGTCTCTTATTAAATCCTATTTTGTGTGTCTTTTCATTTCGCCTTGTGTTCCTTTTGCATTTATGCATTTTTATGTCTAATGTAAACATGTTGCATTGCCACGTTGTTGAAAGGTGCTTTAAAAATATTCAACCTTGCCTTAGCGAGGGAAAATAAAAAAGTCTAACTGGAAACACCAGCATGTAACTAAGTAACGACTTGGAGGTTTTGATGAAAGAAGCAAGATTGAAGCCACTATTGTTTTATAATAAGACAACCTTTGTTGACACTGCAGGGAAATTGATTCAACTGTGTGATCATTTTGGAGGCTGCTGTTTGGGCTGCTGTGGAATTAAATTGATTCATGCTGACTGGTCTTTAGTATTGTTGTCCATCCCATTCATATAAATAAGGACATGCTGAATAACAGAAACAGCTCTCTTTATACTGCACTACAAACCGCAGCCACCACAATGATCATGAAGTTGACTCAGCTCCTCTCGAAAACAGCTTCAACAAAAACCTTCATGAAGTAGGATGCATTGTGGGATGTTACTGCATTTGTTTTTGGTTGGTGTACAACATAATAAACCTGCAACTGAGTGTAGACTATAATAACAGTTGAAGTGGCAGCAGATTTAGAACGTCACTGATGATAACAGCATCACTATAAACAGTGCAGACTTTAAAAGCCTCTGAAGCTGTGACTGTTTCACAGTGGTTTCTTTTTTAAAACATAGTTGTTGTCAGTTTCAGTGTCATGTGTGTTCCCACTTTAGTCTAAGTGTGACTCTGCTGTGTATACGTGCAGAGTGTACATCCGTCCTTCAACAGTCCTTTAAGAAAACAAAAATTTCCAGACTCAATATATTTATCATGTGACTGTTTATAAGCAGAAGATTTATAACAAACTACTTCTGAGAAGTGGAGGGTTTACGTGCTGACGTGCATATAGTCAATGTGTGTGTGTGTGTGTGTGTGTGTGTGTGTATGTGTGTGTGTGAGTGTGTGTGTGCGTGTGTGCGTGTGAGAGCGAGAGAGAAAGATCCATTTTGCCAAGAAAATGAGAAGAGTGGGAAACATTTAAATGTTTCTAATGTGGGTTAAAGCTTTAATCAAAGCCATGTGGGGTCAGGGGAGGGAAATGAGAGTAGCAATAAACTGTAATAAAGTTTACATTTTACAGGAGAGGCAGTTTTGGCTTCAAAATATCACAGAGTCCTACCACAGCACCCTAATCTAGTTCTACAGAAGAGATTAAAGCCTGATGCCATATAAAGCAGAGACTTTAATTCTGACAAGGCTTGTAAAAAAAAAACAACCACAGGGCTGTTCCGGTCATCAAAAGAAATGGAAAAAGAAATGGAAAAATTTCGAAGGAAATAACTATTTTCCCTTTGAATAATGTAGTTAAATGTGGAAAACCCCATGAAGTAAATATCTGAAAGTCCACTGGACTATTTGGAGCTTCCCACTATAGTTCAGGCCACTGTACAAATCTGCTCATGAATGATCCACAGGAGTGTGAGAACAAAAATAACACTAGAATAGTCGAAATATCTACCACATGCACAGCTTCCTAGGAATGGGGTGACTCTGCAGAGTGGTATGTCAGGGAAAGCTACGGGTTAATTTAAGACTAGGAGCAAAGCCTGTTGCCAATTAGGAGCAGTGAGCGCCACATGTGGGCTAGACGTAGCTATCTCCAGAAGGGGCAAAGGGGGCAGAAACCGCGGTGTGCGCAATGGAGACAAGCTAAATGTCGGTGCAACCACTTGTTCAAGATCAACCGGCACTTTATGGACAATTACTAATTTGGGCGATTTTTTTTCTCTTAAAGACATGATCAAACAAGATCTACAGGACTGAAGGATTGATGCGCAAAAAGGGGCCACCATTCACTCGTGGCCTGATTTCGTTTTTACCTTTCAGCATTGCAACATGGCACGTATCTCTACCATAATTTTACTCTGTGTAGCCTCTCTACTCAGTGGGGCTAAGAGCGTATCTGAGATGTGCAGGGGGACGCATTGCTTCTCTGGCCAGGATTGGAGACCGTGCGTCGGAGTACACTGCCAGGGGCGCACGGAGTCAGCGGCGTCCCGACGACACCTTCACAGCTCTGCACAATCCAGGCAAGGACAAGCCTACCCGAGTTACCAACAGGATGCTCATTTCAGTCACCGCCAAGCTCAGAGCGCGCCGTTAGCACCGTACACCATCATCCAACCTCAGCAGCGAGACTTTGCGCAACCAGCGGGAACGGATGGCACCAGGAGGACGAACCCGAGAACCATCACGGCGGAGGTGTTCCATCCTGGTTGCGCCGGTGGGACCTGTCCGACCACTGTCACTCACCGCCCGACGAGTGATGACAGCCCAAAATTGGAGTGCAAAGGGATTGGATGTAAACTTCCTCTTCGGATGCGCCAGAAGCCCAAGCCTTGCGTCGGAGACGGTTGCGGTACGCATGGAGGAGACGACAGGAGAGGACACTCTTCACCGGTTCATGTGACAGACAGAGCGGCGCAATTTCTGGATGAGCTTCCAGACTTCGGGTCGGAACGTGGTGCATGGATACAGTTGACATGTGACATGAAACCAGGTCAGTATAAGCCTGTGAGTGATTAGCCACAACATGGAAAGATAGATAACCGAATCTACTTTAAACGACAGCCTTCCCAGTGAGAAAATAATCTCTTAAATTGTAATAGTTTTCTTTCTTTGCCTCAGGGACCAATGAGCTTCCCGCAGAGGACGCTCTTGTGCTGCAGCTGCAGCTGTCCAAGAGCCAGGAGAAGCTGGTTGAGGCCCTCAGGGGCCAGCAGGACGAGGTCCAGGAGCTGCAGAGGCTCCTCACTGAGCAGCAGGGGACGCTGGTCAACCAGCAGAGAGAAATACTGGAACAACAGAGGAAGATGTATGACCAGATGGAGCAAGTAAGGCTGCTGTGATTGATGATGCAGGAAGATGTTGGAAGTTGTTTGTTACGGGGCAGTAGAGAAGCATGAAGTGGATGGAAAACACCTCACCTACAGAAGTTTTATGTGTTAGATGATACTGACCGCTGACCTCCCTGTGGTGGATCTTTTCCATATGGGGATCAGAGGAAGGGAATGTTCTGCACCACAATAGTGTTGCAATTATAATGATACACAGAGCAGACTGATAGGGGCTGTACTGAATAATCATACATCTATTTGAATTTGTGTACTCATAACATAAGTGATGGTTATTATTATCAGGATCATACAAAAAAAGGTTTGCACTTTTTTTTTTTTTTTTCTGCTTCCAGGTTAAAGCCCAGTACAACACAATGATGGACAGCATCAAGCAAACATCTCTCCAGAACCTCCAGGGGGAGCTAGACAGTCACATGGAAACCATGAACGGGCAGGTTAGAGCTCACTCAGTACAGCAGGCTCTCTCGCTGCACAAGGTGGACATGGAGGCCAGCGTGATGGAGGTGAATCAGGAATCAAGGGTGTACGAGTGTATTATAGTGTACAAAAAACAACCACCAGACAGTCGATATGATACCAGATGTTTCCATCAAGAGAGAGCTAACTAGTTTGTAAGAAAAGGCACTGTGATCAAAGTCATTTGTTTCTAAAGTCATGTACAAAACTTAAAAAAATAATAATGTAATTCTTATACCAGTTTGGAAATAAACTTTGTCTTGGGCTACTTCAACTAGCAAAATGGATTGGACAAGTAAATGGCATATATGCAATATATGACATCTGGTTAGCTACTCCACATAGCCATCTTTATACGATGTACAAACCTGACTGTCATGTTCAATGACATGTTTGATGCCACCAGGTGGGGCGCTCCCTGATGGCCTGTGGGAGCTGCGGTCCTGAGGAGTACTGTGGCTTCAGCAGCGGTCATCCTCGCTGTGAGAAATGTACCGTCTGTCCTGCCGGCTTCTTCCTGGTCGCACAGTGTTCAATCCACGCAGACAGAATCTGCCAGGTTAGTAGTACTATCTTCATGACAGTTGAACTAGCTCAAAGCGTGGGAGACAAAACAAAGCTTGTGGTGGTGGGTCCCTGAGTTACAGCAGATGTGTCCACTGTTTCACCACTGAATACTATCTAGAGTAGAAATTATCTAGATCAGTCATGACCCAGAAGGCAAACTAAAGAAACATGTGAACAGGATAAGTGTGTGTGCAGTGTTGGGGTTTGGGTTTGGGTTTGGGGAGGGTTGTTTTGCAGGAAGAAAGCTGGGTGAGACACGGGGTGAGAGGGAAGCAAAATATAAAGTTGTGGCCGGAAATCCAAAACAATGAGCTGAAGACGGAATCACAGAGTCGGGTGACTTTGAGTATTAATCACAGCTGCTTTGAAATTGATTCAAAGTGTCGATTTATTCATCGTTACAGGACAGAGACGAATGCCTTGAAATAGGTGATCTGTGTAGAGACCAACAGAAGTGTCTCAATACTCCAGGTAACATGAATTACTGAAAACCTTTGTCAATATTGCCTGCAGTTGATTACAACTTTAATGTCTTTTGGCCTCGCATTTGTTGAACTACAAACTTAGTTTTAGACTTAGCTCTTTGTTTCCCTATCATCAGGTGGATTCAGGTGCCAGGGCATGACAGAGCGAGAAGCCAATTCAGGAATGTGTGGCCACAGCTACTTCTACATCTTGGACATGGACGAGTGTCAGGCCTGTAATGAGTGTGATGGAGAGCCCGTGGCTTCACCTTGTACCTTTACCACAGACACCATCTGCTCCGGCCATGCTGCTGCTGGTGACAGCGCCCTGTCTTTGTCCTGGACTGGAGACGTGAGGCTGCCCGGCGCTAAAGGCCAAACCCTGGCTCACGCCTTCCCTAGCGTGCAGCTTCACATCCAGGAAAGAGGGGACACCGGTCTGCTGTCCGCTGAGGACGGGCACCTGGTGCTCAGGCAGCACGGTCTGGTCTGGCTGGATGAGAATCTCTCTGTGAGCCACGGCTGTCGGAGCTTCATCCAGTTGTGCGTGCGTATCAACAACACAGACGGCTCTGAAGGCCGTGACCTCAGTGGCATTAGGGTGGAGCAGCAGGAAGGAAGGTCGCTCCAGAGCGTCAGCATCAGCGGGGTAGCAGAAGTCGCCCCAGGGCACATGATCTCCCTCCTCCTCCGGAGCGCCAGCCACCACTGTAACCAAAGCGGTGAAGGTCTGCAGCTGTACGACCCTTCAGCAGCTCCGCTCAGCCTCCTCTGGCTCTCCCATGACACCGGTGCTGTGGCCATGACAGCACAGGCCATTGTGTCCGCGCACTACCACACAAACTATCGCCCGGTCTTCCGCACCACCTCCACCTCTGACCCTTACGTGGTGGGGCTGACTCATGATGGCCGTGGGATCCGTTTTGCAGAAAGTGGCACTGTGCGTTTCGTGTTTCAGCAGGCGTTGTACTCAATGGGCCAGGCGTGTGTGAGTGAGGGCTTCCAAATGTTGGCGTATCTCAACCATAATGGAACGGGTATGGAGCTGTGCCGTAGCTTCAAACCAGGCGTCCACTATCGAGACACATCCATATCTCTGTCGGGAGCGGCAAACGTTGGCCCTGGGGACACACTGGGCTTTGAGATCCTCTCTCCTGCTCAGTGCAACATACGGTTCTTTGGCGACGAGACAGGCATCAGTATCCTCAGCTTGGTTTGGGTCCCCGCTTCTCTCTCTTCTTCTCTGTCTGCCTCCGTGTCTCACACCGGCCTTCCCTCAGGAGCAGTTCGAAACAAGCCGCTGTTCTTCCGCCAGACCAGTGCTCAGGTGTCCCAGATGGGGATGCTAGGGAAGGGATCCAGCGATCAGAGACGAGATTTTGTCTTCAGGGAGAGTGGCACAGCCGGTGTGGCTCTGGATCTCAAACTTATTCACTCCTGCAACCTCATCAAGGTGACTCTTCTAAGGCGAAGTGATCCAGAGGGGTCAGGAGGAGGACGGGAGGCGGAGGGTTCGCGACCTGTCACTCTGGCCCAGCAGGTTGGTGGTCAGATGCCTGAGGGAAGCCAATGGGCCAGTGTTAGCCTGCGGGTGTCTTTCCAGGTTCGTAACGGCACAGCGGTGTTCTTCACAATGGACTGCGTACGCGGACGAGTCAACCAGATCAGCTACGAAACAGGAAGCGGAGTGTCAATCCTCTGGGTGGCAGCATAACATAATAAAGACAAAACTTAACCATGTTTTTTTATGTGGTTTCCAGTTCAGTAGACCAGATGTTAAGCAATTTATATGATTGTGTAGTTTCATTGGTTTGATTTAGGAGAAATAGTTTAACATTTTGGGAAAGATGCTTATTGCTCTCTTGCCTGGAGTTAAAAGAGAATATTAAAACCACTCTCATAGCTGTCTGTTACATATAAAGCTACAGCTAGCAGCCTGTTAGCATAGCTTAGCATATAGATTAGAGACAAGGGGGGAAACGTTAGCCTGGCCTATCTCTGCTTATTAGCACATGTAAAACTCATACATTTTTGTTATGTCTTGCTTGTTTAATCCACACAAAAAGAATACAAGTCGAAACGCAATAGATTGTAGTTTTCTGCCAGGCTAGCTGCTTCCCCTTGCTCCCAGCCTTTGTGCTAAGCTAACGGTCTCCTGCTGTAGCTTCATGTTTAATGAACAAATACGAGAGCGGTAAGTTATCAACATTCTCATTTCTCTCTCAACTCTTGGAAAGGAAGTGAATAAACATGTTACGAGGGTACCCCAGGGTTTTAAAAGTGTAAAAAAAGAGAGCTTGCCATGAGTCAAGTTTCATCACCTGCAGCCCGAGCAAATAAAGTGACGCCGGTAAGGGCACAGTGGCCATGTAAATAAAGTTATGGACTGTAAACTAAAACCACCTTCCTGATATGTACAGTTAGCTGAACTAGCAAGCATTATCTGGTGGAAAGTAACTAATAACATTTACTCAAGTACAACTAAAACATACTGTACTTTACTCAAATAAAAATTTGAGGTACTTGAACTTTCCTTGAGTATTTATATTTTCTGCTAATTTACTGTATACATCTGCTCTACTACATCTCAGAGATACTTTTTTAACATACTATATTAATATATCAATAAGGCTTTTGTCGTCTAAGTGGTATTAAAAAGGCCTTAAAAGTATTACATTTAACCTGCACAACCCTGGAGGTACCCTGAGTACCTACATTTGAACTATTCCTTTAAGCTGCTTTGTAGTGAGTAGCCTACAGCTAATTTGACTTTTTTATAATTTGTGTAAAAAAAAGCTCTAATATGACTTTTATTTTAAAAAGTAGCATTAAGCATCAATCATTGTATTTATATCAATGCGAGTATTACTATTTGAAGGGCCTATTCATTTCTACCGAAGTAAATGATGACTCTAAACTATTTCTCACGCTTGAGTCTTCTGCTTTTTCATGTGCTGTACTTCTGTCTTTTATTTATGTAATTCAATTACTCTGTTGACGCCAAAAGACCTCCAGCTTATCCCCACTGTGACTACAGCATTTTCTGCTGTCACCATAAGCGGTTGACTGGTGCTGCTTTCATTCAGGAGTGGGTTTTTTTAAGAGCATGTGTTTCATGTTAGCCGCCATTCTTCTAATGTGAATATCTACTGCAGTGCATGCCTTGTTTAATGACCACTTTCTGCATTTCATGGACTTAAAGAGAGTCATGTGTCTCACTAAGGACTCGTTGACACTAAACTGTCCTGGAAAGACAGCATGCTGTCTTGAATATTAACACCTTAAGATATAGTCACTGTTTACTCAAACTAGACTGTAACTAAGTGTATATTTGATGTTTTATATTAAATAAAAATAAAATTGTTTTGCTGGATTTTTTTGCGGCTGCACTCGTCTCATCCCCAAAATCTCCCATATAGAGACTTTTCAGTTCATTAAACATGTTTCATGTTTTATTCAGCGTTTGAAAGTACTTCGCTTCACCCTCTCGTGTCACTGCTGATTGCAAGAACCAAGATGGCGACGGCCAAAATCCCGAACTCGAGGCTTCAAAATGGCAGCAGACCACAAACCAATTGGGTGACGTCATGGTGGCTATGCCCACTTTCGCCACACAAAGTATGAACAGCGTATTCGTTTGTGATTTCGAACAGAGCCATAAGCTTACATGTACTAATCCTATCATGAGATGTGCCACAGGACAAAACGTGGAGACTGAATTGAACATGTTTGCTCCAGGCAGAAGCTGCCAGGTGTTTCCTATTACACATCAAAGAACAGAGGTTCTCTATCATGCATTCAAACAGTTGAAATTATATTAGCCGGGTAGTTAACCTCCTAATGGCCTTCCTACGCACGTCCACCGACATCCCCTCTTATTCTTAATGTGCTGCTGCTCTGCTTTGGCACAAGATCAAAAAGCGTATTACGAACCTGGGCATATGTTCTATGAAAACCAGTAGACCAGTTGATGTTATAGTTTCAGCCTTTGAAGCTATGACCCCAGGTTAGTGTGTGTTATAGATTATTCAATAAATCATGACTTTTAGGGAATTAGTGACATTATTATGCAGGTTTGTGTCTTGAAGGTGCTGGAGTCTCTGGGATCAAAAGAGTGCCGACACAACCATTTCCCGCTCCAGTCGTCTAATTCTCTCTAGTTCAAGGTTGCTTGACCAGATTTTACTATGAATAAAGCATGAGCTGCACAGTTTATAAACTAAGCCTTGTGAAAAACCTTTGTTAGAAACTAGACGGAAGACAACAAGCAGACCTGAGTCGAGTGACAAAAGAGAAAGAAAGCGTATCATGAGACAAATTAAATTAAATTCTGATGGATGACTTGCTGGGTGAGTTATTGTGGTCTGACGATGATAAATGCTGAAGGAAAAAGGTCAGAGCCCCACAGGATAAAGAGTGGGGCTCTGTCTGGCAGGGCTAGTTGCCCTTACACATTAGCACTCTGGGTAATAGAGCACAGATGGAGGGAAAGACAAGCGTATGAGTGTGTCGAGTTGGTGTGGGTGTGTCTTTAGGAAGGGCATAGGTTGTTTTGTATGCATGCATGATGGAAACACAGATGTTAATGATTAGGTCCTACCTAGAAACATTATCACATTGCTTTGAGAATTTCTTCGGGATTCTCTGCCAATTTTCACAGCCTCCATATGCAAAATAAATCATATTGAATGCCATAACACTAAATTATAACAAGTGATATACTTAAAAGGAGCAAGATGATTTAGTCCATTAATCTGTGAAGTCTTGCATCATGTTCCATGGGGATTGTACGGAAATTATTAGGGAATGAGGAGAGTCATGAAAGGGGAATGCTGTGAACAGTCTGACATTTTTAAGAATGGAAGAAATTGTCCGTGCAAGTTTTTCTTTTTTTTTAGATTAATTGCAAAAAAAAGATGCTTGATGCTTTTCCTCTGTGGGTGATTAATCTTGAATAGAGTTGTAGGCTACTAACTTAATACTTTTATATTGAGATATTAGGTGAATGGTATTGCAGTTTTCTATTCTTATTAGGTGGAGGATATTGCAGTGTTTTTTTAAGATTTACACTCCGCACCTCTGTGTTATATTAACAGGCATGTGTGGTGCACACAGCCCTCTCAGCCAGAGAGATAGGCAGGCTGCCAAAGTGTAGCATGAGGTGGCCGTAGGGGCTACTGGGCTGCACATGGTGCACAGACTGTGGATATACAGGTAGCAAGAATGTGCATAAAGCAAGGTTTTCTTCAAACTTTGCCCGTCATACTGAAACAACCATTACATCAAGGAATATGAAGTGAAAGAAAGATACAGAGGAGGAGTGGGAGAACGAGAAGTAGAAAGCGGGGGGGGGGGGGGGGGAGAAAGTGAGAAAGTGAGAAATCTGCATCTGGAAGCAGTTCTCACTTGTTTTTAACTTTTTTCCCCTCTTATCTGCTTTTAAGGCGCCCCACTGTTTCTGCGCTCTCTATGAAGTCTAAATGTTTTGCTCTAGATGTCGTAAAAAAACCAAAACACTTTTATATGGCTTGGGTTATGAAGCCACCACAACTAAACATTATGAAGCGATAGGCACAACAATACATCTTACAGTCATTTTAGCAGACGCTTTTATCCAAAGCGACTTACAATTCAGAGTCTATCACATTTCTACACCGTAGGCACAGCTACGGGAGCAATTTTGGGGTTGAGTGTCTTGCTCAAGGACACATCGACATGCGACTAGCAGAGCCGGAGATTGAACCGCTGACCCTCTGATTGAAAGACGGCCCTGCTATCCACTTAGCCGCAGTCGCCCCTCATCTTTAACATCAGAGCAAAATGTTTAGAATAATACCAAAATGTTCAAGAAACAGTAGCATACAATAGGTTGTGCAATTATTAAGAATATTATACAATTGATTCCCCTATGATTTCACCAACTGTCATTTCTTCCTGAAATGCACAACATACAATACAGCTTGTGGTGAACTACTGCCCTCTACAGGATATAAAAAGAACAATCTTATTTTGATGGAAAAAATACATTACTGCATATGTATGCCACATTATTTTAATGCCATTACAACAGATTAACAATAACTTCTTTCAGAATTTACTGTTTTCATTTGCTATATGACAATACGACTGTAGATATCAGTCTTATACATTTCTGTTATCTGGGGTTTAAATATAAATTATGCTATAATTCCATACATGGGTGCAGACAGTGCTTATCAGTGGTTGTCCTACAGGGCAAAACATCTTTTTTAATGTTATCATCGTCTAAGGACGCTAAATGCACAATCATGTCCAAGTTTTACACAATTGTTATGTAGGACTATAACTGTAGTAAATCTAAATGGAGTAAACCGTCTCATAAAGTGTGTAAACGTGAGAAGCAGCATGTTAGCTGTGACTAAAAATAACACTACAAACAGTTAAAAATCCCACATGACATTTAGGGACGTGGTTACAAAAACCCAAATACTGCATACTTAAAAAGAGTGTAAGCTTTTGATATCAGGGTAATATATTCATGTATAATTATTTCTCTAGTGTACACAGATATCAGAGATCAAACGTGATAATTCGGCACTTAAGTGTCGAGTGTTGCAGCAAAAAGTAAATTGCATCGCTATCATCTTATGAGAGGCATCTTTGAGGCAAATGGTTAATGGATGATGATGAGACAAATGAGTAAGGTGTCAAATATAAGCGGCCATATAATTTATGTTGAGCAGCAGCTTAATGTTTACAGCCGTGGGATACGCTTGAAATGGTGGACTACAGCTGAAACATGACAAAGACTGTGAAGCTGTTGATTGTGAATAAAGAACTGGACTAACGCTATTCATTTGGATAAATACATTAACACGATGCTCAGCTGCACAAGTTCCACATACATTCAACAATGCTGCTGTAATATTGGTAAAGGATTAAATTCATTGTATGTTGGAATAAAATAGTTAGAGAAGTGTATCCAAAGACTATGAATGTAAGTTTACCATTTAGAAAACACAGTATAAGATAATGAGTTGGTTTTTGGTCCATGCTGCAATGAGAACTGACTGTCACAAAGACGTCCACGAAGGGAATGAGTAAGAATAGAAAAAAGGAGTATAAAGAAGAGGAGGAAGGGTGAGAGAGGAAAGACTGTGTCACGATGGTTAAATAAGGCCTGTAGGAAGGAGGGGGGAAGTTTTAGTGCAGGATCTCGATGAGGAGGCGTTTGAAGTCTCCACCACACTCTGAATCCAGAGCGTCTTTCAGGGTGACATCGTATTTCTCCAAGTACATGTCCTTCACTGTCTCCAGGTCGATCTGTGGGTTAACAAGATAGCACTGCTGTCACAACAAAATCCCCCTTTTTAACAGCTGTTTTTTTTTTTTTTTTTTTTTTTTTTTAAAAATGGGATTGAACATGAACATGGCCCTAGAGCACATTTAAGACCAAAGTTTAGTTTGGGTAATCTGGAAATAAGTTAGACGTTTGACTAGCCTCAGAGCGGCCTACAATCATCCGAATGAGTGCGTCTTCATCGGTGCCCAGTCCCTTCATGGCGGCATTAATGCGTCGGGCAAAATACAGCTGCGGGTTCTTAGCACACCTGACTTTAAAACACACACAAAAGCAGGAGGTGTTATTACAAGAACTGATATTTGATTTTTCATGGCCGTTGAAGAATTACAGTATAACCCACCCAGAGTTGTGTAGCACTCCTTCAGAGTTCCTGTTGCTTCAGAGTCAATGGTGTCCAAAATGTCTGTTCCTGAAAGCTGCAAGTTTTTTAATTATAAGTTAACATGATAACTTATAATATTGATAATGATGTAGCCCATTAGAAGCGTTTTTTCCCTTACCGACTCATAGATCTTAAAGGTGGCCTGAAGCTGCATGTAGTTTCTGTTTGTCAGGATGAAGGTGAAAGTGGACTCATCTGTGCCAAATCTGCCTTCTCCTGCCTGACAGTCACAGAGGAGGAAATAATGCAGCAACATTGAGTATTAAGGATAATTCCTGTTTTATTACAAACTTGTGTTTGCCAACCCCAGACCTCAGCATCGCACTGGTTCCCCACATCACTGTCTCTGCACACATTTATATATTTGTACAGAGTTATCAGCATGAAATTTGAGATGAAGCTTCACACCTTAGTTGTGAATTTCCACAAAAATCCCACAATCCTGTTCTGTAATTAAAAACCACACTACAGCATAACCACAAAAACAAGCTTTGATTTAATAAGATCTGTACTTGTGAGATTTGCCAGTCATCCTGGGCTCACATGCTCGAACATCTAAATCTAGGATCACATTACCATTATCAAAATACGGGTATTATTTAAACGGCAAACTCTAGTTCGAAGGAATCGTGCAGCACCTCAGAACGTACCTCAAACAAAGATGTGGCATCCTGTTCGGCTAAACCCTCATCCACTTCATAGCCCTCTTCTCTGCTTGCCTACAGATATGAGAAGAGGGGGACACAGAGATACAGAGGGGAAGAAAGGTTTAAGTGGATGGATAAGGGAGGCGATGCACGTATAGAGAGTGAGGGCAAATGTTTAGTGAGGTGAGGAAAGGTCAAAAAGATGGATTACTAAATAATCTCAGGCATTTAATGGGATAACAATCATCTGCTCCACATCAATTGGAAATCTTTGAAGGCCTCTTTGGATAGACGTCGCTGTAGAACATGAGTCACACTGCGTTTGTCTTTTTGTTCTGGGGGAAGGAAGCGAGAGAGAGGGGAAGCAGAAACGGTCTGGGAGCGCTGAAAAAGTTGGCATAGAGGCCGAAGCATGCCAATGATGTGACGAACGTCTCAGTGGGCGAACCACAGCATGGACAACAATTGTGAGAGCCATTATCAAAAGGAAGCAAAGTTGTGTTCTTCTTCTCTTTATGGCTTCCATCCAGATTCAAGACTTCCACCTAATTGTGCTTGAAAATATGGAGACTTTTTTTCTTCTTTGTGTAGTGCAACTCCCCTTGTCACCATCAATGCTGGAAGTGTCATTACTGTTTAAATAAAGTCAAAAATAAAGAGTCTTCACCTGCAGCAGTGACATCAGCAGGTTCCTCACGTCTCCACTGGTGTCATCCTCAATGTCTGCCTCCAGTTCACGCTCATGCACTGTCAGGTAAGAGGCAAATATAATGCTATTCTTTACACCATCAGCACATGTACAATATCTGTATTAAATTCCTAAAAGCAGAGTGCTAAAACATATTTTGAAACACCCACAACATTATGACACATATATAACTTGGTATGTATTCGTTCCACATGCTGGTTGAGTTACGAGTCTTTTCAGTATGAGAGGAACATCCTATTGTTAACAGTTTGTAAGCTACATGACTCATTATGGAAGACAACTCACCCTTTGCATAAGTGTCCTTGAAGCACAAGATGTCCTGTTAGAAGTAAAATAAAGATGACACTGTCAACAGCGAAAACAAATAGTGCGTATCCGCCTTCGTGATCCAGATCCACCACAAACTGTAATGGGTTCTTTCTTGGCTCGTGCTACAAGCTTACATAAAGTTTCATGAAAATAGGGCCGGTAGGTTTTTCCTTAAGTCTGCTGATGAACAAACAAACATAAACAATAAAATAATGACCTCCACACAGCTTAAGTTACTCCGTTTTATTGACTAAATACATTTTTTAAAACTATAATAACCTATCATATTATTATATTGAACCTTTTAAAAACCAGATGTAAGAATACCTTATTAGAATGTGGTAGCCAAAATGGAGCCCATACCAGAATGTTTTCTTTGAATAGAAACTCAACTGGCAGTGACTGCATAGACACCAAGGCATGAAAATAGAAACATGTAGTATTAAAGAATAGTATCAAATATTGACAGACCTGATTGGTGGCTGTGCACAGGATCTCTACCAGTACATCTTCGTCCGTCCCCGCCCCCTTCATGGCCTTCCTCAGCTCCTTGGCGAAGAAGATATGAGGAGACTCCAACATGGCCATGGTGGCATTCTCAAAACTACCTGTCAGCTCCTTCTTCAGGACCTCCTCCAACTCCTGAACAAAGACAGAATCAACTGCATGCATGTGTGCGAGTGTATCTAAGAAAGAGAGACAAGACGTGGAGGCAGGTACTTACGTCATCATACTTCTCAAAGTAGGCCTCTTTGATCTCCACGCGCTGAGCTGCAGAGCGATTGGCCAAGATCTGAATAATGGGCTCTTCATCTGTGCCTGGAGAATATACAGCAGCGCGCACACACACACACACACACACACACACACACACACACACACACACACACACACACACACACACACACACACACACACACACACACACACACA
>NW_022280062.1:5434033-5535339 GCF_004355925.1 Anarrhichthys ocellatus | reverse complement strand
ACACACACACACACACACACACACACACACACACACACACACACACAGCTTAACCATTATATTTTACTACTACTAGACACATAAAGCATCTCGAAGAATTAAGACAGGCCTTTTATTACAATGGCTGCTGTCAGGCAGACATTCGTCTGGTTAAAAAAAAATGGGGTAAAATTGCTGTTTTGAATGAAATATTCAAAATACAATAACCTCATGTCATATCATTGTGCATAACTGACAGTAATGTGCATGTCATACTGAGGTTATTTAAGACCGAAATTCTGTTATAATTATGGTAACTTGCATATAGTTGTGACATTTTATTTCATTTGATTGGCTGGGTAGCTGCAACGGCAGTAAATAAAAGCGTCTGCAAGTATTGCCAATTTATTCACAACAGAGGTTAATATAGCATCTCCCAGTGGACAGGGGCCATTGACAGATTGATACCAGAGACCATGCAGAACATTTTAAGGCAATCTGCAAACTTCTATCTTTAATTACCTTGAAAATTAAGGATTTTTGTTGTTGTTGTCGTTATTCTGATTTAGGAAAGATGTAGTTATAAGTTGATGCATTCTAAATGCAGTCTAATTAGGTGATAATGGATGCATCAATCACACACAAATAGAGATACTGCATGACTAAACAAGAACAAACGGAACCAACTACTTGTAGAGGAATGAACACAAGCTCGGTTCACTTACCGAAACCTTTGCATGCTTTCCTGATAGCCTTGATATCAGCGGTGACATCGAAGTCCTCATATGGGACGATGGTGGGCTAGAGAAGGAAAAGCGTTTGAATCATTGGAAATATAAAAAAAAACATTTATAAAATACATGTTTATATGTAGAAATAAATAAATAAATCTAATCATTATCTCAACACATACTTTGAGGAGTCATGTACTATTCATGATAAAATATACACAACAGCAACCTGCAAAATCTGAGATAGTAAATATATACACATAATAAACCTGCTATATAAAGTGAACGCCCTCCACTCAAATAGATTAAAGAGTGGGGCTGTGGAGGCTCCATTACATCACAGTACATCCAGGCCGCAGGAAAAGGGTGCAGCCTGTGTGTGATCGCTGAGTCATGGGGCGGCAGCAGTATGCAGTCTCCTCTCCTCTCCTCTCCTCCTCTCCTCTCTCCTCCTCTCCTCCCACCCTCCGTTTCATACAATGCGGCCTTATTGATCAGCGTTTCTGGTAAATTCCTCCCTGCTGCTGCTCGCTGGGCTCACTCCCTCTGCTCAAATTTACTGCGCAAGTTTTGCTTCTCAGTGCTGACTGTTTACAGACGAGAAGTCTTGTTTTCGTGTCCTGAAGACAGATTACAAGCGCGGTCTGTTGAAAGGCTGTCTGTGGTACAAAAAGACACGTCAGTGGTCTTTTTAATCGTGTTAATTCATGACTGTATGACTTATCAAACCCGATCTTTCAGAGCTGTAAAAGTAGCTGATGCGTGAAGTCGCCCATCGCAGTTGCATTGCACTGATTAAACAGCTTATTTTGGAAGTTACGAAGCTAGAGGAAATCCAGTTGTCCTACCTGCACGTTGCCCATGTTGTTCCAGAGCACTCTGTCGTGTTGTAAAGTGACAAACGGGAGCCGTGTGCGTCCTGGAGTGTTGTGCTGCTCTGTAGTTGATGTGATGCGTGTCAACTCGGGTCGGATGTTCCTGAAAGGACTCAGCCCTGTCCGGTGCGGCGGGGGTGACGTCACTGCCGTGTTTTTATTTGGTAGGAAGAGAGGGGAGGTGAGGGGAGGGGGTCTACTATAATATAATGGACTCGCTGAAACATCAACTAGATGGATTGGTTCTTTTGAATTATTTGAATTAATTTGTATTTGTTTTACTAGTACTCATGTGCTTGTACTCAAGTAGCCTCATTGGGTATGCCTACTTGATCTATTTATTTGTTTATTTGTAAGGGAGAAGTACCGAGGAACATTGACAGTTGCAGAAGCAGTGTCTGAAGTCGCTTAAAGCTAACTCACCAGTTGTCACAGTCAGCTCCACACTCTACCTGTCAGCCACTCCCTCCTCATCAGTCTAACTCCCTCCAACCGGTTCACTCACCTGCCTCTGATCACTAATCAAGCCACTATATAAACTCCTGCCTCTCAAACACTCATTGCTAGATTGTTCTACTTGCTATTCCATGCCAGGCTTTAACCCGGACTGATGTCCTGTTGGCGACCCTTCCTGACCCTGATCTACCCGCCCCGTCCCGCCTGACTCCCGGTAAACTCACCAGCCTTCTGTTCCTGACCTGGATTACTTCTGCTCTGCTGCTTTGCCAGAGATGTTGATGTATCAGTCTGTATCTGTTAAGTTTATAATAAAAGCCAACAGTTCCTGGAATGTTGTGTGCTGCAATTGGGTCCATATACAATCCGTTACACCAGTCCCTTGGTGGGCATTGATAAGTTCTCGTTAAAAGTACATAAACAAGAACAAACAAAGCAGAATGCACAATGACTTGGGTACACAAGTTTTCAAAATGTGACTGTTATTGACATGCAATGCTACTTTAAACCTTTACTCCACTACTTTTTAGATGCAACTATTACTTTTGACCGGACTACTTTTTTTTTTTTTTTCCATTGTAATTAAAGATATACAAAAGTAATGCAGTAATGTTTACACAGAGTAGGCTACATTTTAATTTGCCTACTTTTTAAACATTTCTTTTAACTATCCATACTTTAAGTATCACATTCTATACTCTTTTCACCTCATGGTTACCAGTCACTTAGGAATTATTGTTATTGTGTAGAAAATGAGCATCTTATAAAATATGATGGTTTGTACAATGAAACTTCCAAAGAGTAACCCAAGAAAGTTATTGTTTTAAGATTAGCTCAATGTCAAACAGGTAAAACATTAAAATGCTGCTTAAACCATAATACATCAGTAATAATAGTTTCCATTAAATATGTAGAATTGTGAAAGCATACCTTATGGAATATTTAAAAAAATGTGATGTGTTTTTTAAAAGTAAAGTCTGTTTCTTGCACTCGATCCCTGAAATATAGCCCTCATTGATTCTCAAATCTACACTAAATTATGATTATATCAAATTCATTCAGACAATAGTTGACTCCCTGTCTTAGGAAGGCTGCATCATCCCCTGTTGTTAGGTAATTATCATGCTTCTATTTTGAGAGGTAGCAGAAGTATTCAGATCTTTTACTGATATTAAAGTAGCAATACTCCTTTACAAGTGAAAGTCCTGCATTCAAAAGGTTTACTCAAGTAAAATTATCATCAGCAAAATGTACAAAAGATTAAATTACATAAGTACTTCACTTACAGTACTTGAGTAATAGTTCCCTTCCTCCACTGACTAATCTAGACATGAAGAGTCTAATTGTCCTCATGGTGGCAGTGTTGCACAGGCTGCTACGATAGAACTAGAACTCATTTAGTTGTATTCCAGATGTTGCAGACAGGAGCAGCAGGTAAGGTTGAAATAGTAGAGGATGTGTTGCTTTGTATTGAAGAGCAGTTTTTCAACCTTTTTTTGAATATTTTGAAATGTTGGTTGTGATGTGGATTGTTTTGGTTTTATGGAAAATGTAGATTCCTCTTGTAAATTTCAGTATCTACAGCGAGTAAATGTGGTATTTGGAAAGAAGTATTTAAAACATATGATGACGTTGTTTTATATATGGTGATCCATCGATGACTGATCAATGGACTGCATGTACGGAAACCACAAACCCTGATGACGTTAAGATAAAATGTTTTCTTGAGGTGATTCAACCACAGTGCACGAGAGAGGAGTTGGACAACGTGTTTTAATTTGGACAGACACTGGCAGCAGGTCAAGATATTATTATTATTATAAACCTTTCACAAACAATATTGAAAAGACCAAAGATATGAAAAGCAAACTGGGGTTTTATAGAAAGATTTAATCCAGAATTGAGAACGGGGCATTGACTGAATGTACATGCAACACAATATGAATGTACAATATAAATACTCCCATGTGGACGCCACAACATTTTGTAACTTTTTGGAGCAACACATTACAGTATAACTAGCATAAAATACATTTAGTGGGCAAGTTGCAACATTCCATTTCATACAGCCTAAAACCAGCCGATTGAAATAAACGTGTGAAAGTTAGAGTTGCGGTTATTCATGTTCATGTTTATTACTTTATGGACGCTTGATGAGGTTATCTTACACACGACAACGTCTGACATCTATATCTGTGCTCCTAATTCCCCTTTAAGTATTTCACAATATATGCAATGATTGTTATGCTTTCTGGTGACTCTGAGTGTATCATTACTCTGGTATTTTCTCCGTCATGCACACATAACCGTAATGAAGCTGAACCGACTACCGTGTGTGGCTGCATTTCAGTAGGGTGCAATTTGGTGGGTGGTTTATTAACAGGACAGAAAGGTGGTCTGTTGTTGTTGTTGGAGATGACGTTAAAATGTTAAATTACTCATCTTCTGTTCGCGATAAAGTGGCAAATAAAAAAAGCTTTGGTCATGCATAGTTGTGGTTTTAACGATTGAATATGTGGAACGCTTTGAAGGAAAGGTGCTTTCAAGCAGATGTAAAATGGGCAACTAAGTGACAGCGGGAAAAAAAATGCATTATTCACATCGTCCTCCCTTGTCAGTCTTGGTTTCGGTCCCTGAAACAGCCTCTTCTGAGAAGGGACATCCAGGGCACGAGTAGCGAGTAAACTGTAAATAAATATCAACCGAAGGGAGAGCCTCATGGATATTTTAGTACTGCGCCACTACATGTAACTGCACGCCATTTTAAATATGTACGTACATTATTGATGGCAATGCACATCATTTCAAAAGCCTTGTGTGTGTGGTATGTAAGGAGACGCATATAAGCAACAACATCAAAAATGACCCTGTCACAGTTGAGTACAAGTTAACCAATGAACATTTAGTTATTGGATGCTTGATAGCTTGCCACATGCAATGGCTTTTCTAGAAAAATACCTACTGTATATTTTACTGAAACATACGGCTTGTCTCTTATTTTAAAATCAAGCTGTATTACAATCCTTTTGTTATTCCCATGTTTCACTAATCAAACAGATCATTTTCATGCCATGAATTATGGCGTCACAGCTGTGTCTGGGGCTTTGGTCCTGCTTCTCAGAGCTCGTATCATATTGTTTCCTTAGGTCTTGTTTGTCGCTGCCGCCTGCTTGTTTTTCTATCATCAACATCTGACGCATCAATCTCCACTGGCTTATTGCGTAACGTAGACTATCATCAGCGTAACGGGAGACGATAAGCTCATCAGGCGACGCGTTTACTGTGTTTGTGACTGATGATTGTCTCACCTGCTGGTAAAATACAGATATGATTCATTTTTCAAATGACCTTGATGTACTCAATGTGATACAACATACAATGTAAGGCTGACGAATGTGCAAGCAAAAGTGTAGACTAAAAATTCCTCTAAAGTGACTTCAAAGTTGCATTCACTGCAATGTAACGACGACATGTTGGTTATTTAGCAAGTAGTTATGTTTAGATTGCATCAATGGACGGCGGAATAAATGTTCTTCTCCTTGCAAAATCTTTTTTTTTTTTTTTTCCCACTTAGGTCATCCAGAGAAAAATGTTCTTGTCAAATGCAATCTAACATCTTTGTCGTTCGGTAGCTCTGCCCTCTGTGCTGTCAGTCTGTGAATACAAAAACAAATACAATGCAGTCATCACAGCAGTCATCATGCCCTCTCCCCAGAGTCTTGCTCCTGAATGTCCCAGGGGCAAACATCAGCCACCTTTGCCCTGCTGATGACTGCAGGTTTGTCACTAGTACTCGAAGAGCTCTCTTTCTTCTTCTCTGTGGATTTCTTAGTCTGAGCAAAGCTGGTGTGCGAGGGCTCGGTGTCCCGGGAGAAAACCTCCGCCCTCCTGATCTCCATCACTTCTGGGTCTCTGGTCGAGCTCCTCCGCCGCTCAGAAACCGGCCCGCCGCACTCTGACGACTGGCTAACGCGCCTCCTCTCCGATACCGGCTTGCTGGATGAGCTCCGTCTTTCTCTGCTCTTCTCCCTCGCTTTCTCCTTCTCGGCTTTGTGGTTGGACGAGCAGGAGCCTTTCCGCTTCTTCTTGTGTGTGGTGGGGCTGTTGCAGGACTTCTCCTGCTTAGGCGAAGGTGGGCCGTTGTAATCCCACGGGCAGATCTCTACCATCAGGGAGGGAGGCTGCAAAAGGCTCCCTGTGGACTTGGAGTGGTCTGAGTGGAGCACCTTGGGTTTCCCATCAGTGGGCGTGACACTTTTCTTACCCCTGATCCTGTCTGGGGAGATGGAATCGGAATCTCCTCCCAGCATGGGCTGCTCATCGAAGTCCCAGGGACACACGTCTGGCTTAAGAGGGAGCGGTGACTTGGGTGGTCGAGGTTTCCGTGCTTCCCTGCCTTCCTCCCTTTCTCCTCCTTTATCTTTGGAGCGGCGTCTGTTGGAAGGGGACTGCCCCGCTTTCTGCCTCTGCTGGGACCGGCTACCTTTGCTGATTCCAGAGCCGCTGCTGCCTCTCCGGTCTGTGGTGGTTTCTTCAGGAGCAATGGAAACATGTTTCTGGGCCTTTGCTTCAGAGGGAGTCTGCTGTTCTTCCAGCTCCCAGGGACAAACCTCGGACACGTCGTAGAGGTTCCTACCCGTCTCGGAGCAAATGGATGGCTGGCTGCCACTCACCTGTTAAAGTCAAACGATAAAATATCCACCCAATAAGTTACCTGTATGCTCTGTTAATCAAATTATTAGAGAGCTAGAATGTCCATAAGCTTTAGCTTATGTCTTCAAATGGCTTGTTTTGCCTGACCAATGGGCAAAAACTAAAGAGACAAAACTAATTTGCTCCATTTGCTCACTTTTTCCAGCGTTTTCAAATGCATTTCAAGACCTTCGTCAGAGCATACATTTGCTCAGTTGTCATGGAGATGTCTTGGTTGTATTAACACGAACCAAGTATGTACATTCTCACATGAAAACAAAGGCCTTTTGATGATTTACAAATTGAATGTTGACTACAGCTGCTGCATCTCAATCTCAGGAGCCTGCCTTTAAGGTGTACCAGCAGAGAACAATTTGTTCTAAATGCTGACGTTCTATAACTTAAAGTGGCTATAATCAATATGTTTCACATTGACAATGGATCAAATATCAAATGACTATGTGACATACGCACGGATATATATACCACCCAACTCTTTAGATCAGTCTCTCTCATCAGTGTTCCAGCAGGGCAGCTGTTTTCAGTAAAAGTCTGGTGAACTGTACATTACCTTCACAGCATTATATGGCAGACAAAAGTCAGCAACTAGCTGGTGAACATAGTGCAGAATTTATCAGCTAAAAGGCTATTTATTTCCCCCAGACATTTGTGGAGACCAAAACGGAGCTAAAAGTAGAGTGAGAATTGGACTTAACCCAATAATGCTCCGTCTGCTTTCTGTAAATAGGCATCTGTTGGCTAACAAAATGGCTTTGCCATATGAGCTAAAAAAGTGATATAAGTGTTGTGTTTACAGCTTGGTTTAAACCTGGTCTAACGTCTAGCCAGTTTTCTCATTATCCACTTGTCTTTGTTGGCCAGAGAAACGCATAAGAAACAAGCCCCAACTCAATCCCTCTATCATCCTCCTCCTCTTCCTCCTCCTCTCTAATGTCCTGATCTGTGTATAAAGGTCTCCATCCTCTAAGATGGTATTAGCATTTCTGTAAAAAGCTGGTAAGTGGAGGTTAAGATTTTGAGTTATGAGCTACTATTTCCATGGTAAAGATTACATTTTTGATCAAAAGGTATTTTATTCAAAACAATTAAACAAAACCTCAGATTTGAGGAGCTGTTAAAACAGAATGTTTAGTATTTCTTTCACAAATTACTTATTTAATCTGGGTAAAGGAATGCCCAAGGCCTGGTGATAAATTAGAAGGTTAATCGTTACCCATTACCCAATTTTCTGTGGATGGACTAATTGATAACGTAAGTAAACATTTCATCACTAGAGCTAAATAACATGGTAATGCTTTAATCAATTTGGATTTGGAATGTAAATGTTAACGGTACCTGTTGTTTCATGATTCCCATCTTCATGGGTGTCTTGGAGTACTCCACTGACTGACTAATGATCATCTTGGGGTAATGCTCAGGGGTCTCATCCACCTCGGACAGCATCCTCTCCTCCTGTCCCTTCGGACCCTTCTTACTGGCGTCCTCCACGCTTTGGGTCTTGATGGTCAGCCCCGGCATTTTCTCCTTGGCGCTCGCAATCACACTCAGAGACTTCTGCATGATGGAGGTCCGCAGGTGGACGGGTTTCTTCTCGTGCGTCAAGTTGTGAGCGCTGGCCGATTTCCAGAACAGTGGAACAGACTCGGTGGACTCGGCTGGTTCCAGTCTCGGTGGGTTAGCAGATGGTTCCAGCTGCTTCTTGGTGTGTTTCCGGCCAATCAGAGAACCCAGAAGAGATCCTTCCCCACCGCCTCCAACGGGAGTCATATTGTCTCCTGCAGTCGAGCCAGTTTGACTCGCAGTTTCTTCATCCTGGTCACAAACATGGTCATAGCTGAGCGACTTCTTCAAGCCTATGACTTTGTTCTTCAGGGAGTCATCCCGAGGTTTGCCTGAGGAAAGATTAAAATGGCATCAAAGCGGAATACATTTACTGATACGAGTATCATTTTTAAGTGTTGCTCGCAGCCACACTGCTAACTTTCAGACGTGTTGGGCATTGGCCTGGGGTGGTTAGGGTCAGGGAAGACCATTGGTCAGGGCAGAGGACCTGAACAAGTTGGGTTACCGTTAACTTATGCAAGCATGGATGCCTGGCCAATCCTAGCGCTTGCATGCTATGCAGGGTGTGTCTTGCCAAGAAAAGCAGTGGGATTCATAATAACACTGTGTTTCTATGGTTGGTGATATCTGCCCATCCGTCAGTCATTCTGCCACTTTGGTCCAGACTGAAATATCTCAGCAACTGTGGTCAAAATTACACGATGGTCAAAATATTAAAAAAAATTAGTTTATTTCTCTATTTTGGTTTGGGGACAAATACCTGTGAATTGGCAAGTGTTGGTGTGCTAACACACTAAACAATGGTATGTGTACAATGCTGTTTACATACTAATAGGCCGTTCACACAGAAATAATTTTGACGTGTCACAGTTGTAAAAGATAACATCAAAGATGGCTGAATTCCATTCAGCTGCTTCAGTTTCAGGGTCCAGATTGAACAGGTGGAGCCATGATCTCACCGTGATGACTCGGTTCAAATGGGTTTCTCCTCAAGGTGCTGCGGTTGCTGCCGTGTTCGCTGTCGTCCTCACGACTGCACTGCCGGTGTATGTGCATGCTCTCTGGGATCTCCGTTATCCGCTTCATCAGGGAGCGACCCAGACCCTTCTTGGAGTTGCGTTTCTTTTGGAGGTGAGGGTTGTTGGCTAGCATCTTCTTATGTTTGTAGACTTCCAGCTGGGCATACAGCTTCTTCAACTCATCCTGAAAACAGCAGTGAGACTGTAAATGCTGGGCCTCTTTTGAATAAATACATTGATACATTGACTTCCAGGTGTACACACATTTAGAATCATCTTGCTATGATTCTAAATGCTACTTTACCCGTATATCCTCAGGGTCCAAGCTGTGCTCACTCCAGGCCGAGGTAATGCTGTTGTTGAGGTAAGAGCCAGACCTTCCCATGTCCAGCTCCTCCTCGTAGGCCTCGGTGGCAATATCATCCCTGGCCTGAGTCCCTTTGGACAGGAACTAAGACAGATGGAGAGCAAGGTTAAATAATGGTATCACTGGGCCTGCTGGAAGGGTGAGAAAAAGATGTCAAATTGGAAATGTAGTTCCTCCAACAATATTACTCAGGCTTATAGTATGATCAGATTTATTGTATGACAGAATAAATATGTTGGCTGAAGGTCATTGGAGGTAAACAAAATTCCCTGCAGCAAAAATATTTACTGATATAGATCTCATATAATGAAAAAGTTACCTTCCTAAACTTAAAGAAATGACAGGCAAACAAATATGAACTGCAGAATACAGAACAATGAACACTACATGAGATTTGCCTTTTTCTAGATTGTGTATTTACTGTGTTCTTGATTGCTGCATTCAATAATTACCACTAAACTAAATACATGTCTCCAATGTCAAGTTGTCTTAATGCAAGTTGATCCTCCTCCTGTTGACTGCTGGAGCAAACACAGCAATATCAACAGTTTGATTATTGTTATTTTTGCTGGCACTAATTTCCTCCTTGATTAAAATAACACATTTATTTAAGAAGAGAAAATAATCTGTTTGATTTTGACTTTTCAGAGCCAACTTATTCATCTTTGCTTCAGAGAAACCAAATATTTAACCGAGATTCAGGAACAGAAGCGGTGTGAGAAGAACATCCTCCCATTGTGCTTAATTATCCTTGTGTGCTCAACTGACTTATACTTCTGAGGGGCCTAATTAAGAAACGATGAAGGAACAGAGAGCGCTGAAGGTGTATTGCATTCCTTACACAGCAGGATAATTAAATGTTTTCCATCAGACTTGAGAGATTGCACATAAAGACACCCACGGGAGTGCTTAGCTAAATTACAGTAACTACTAATGCTATTTGAGTTTAATGGCAGCAAATGTGCCTGTTTGCCTCTGTGTGTATGTTGTGGACCGCTAATATCAAATGAACTTAAGACGATTAATGGACTATTGTATACACAAGCTACAGTACAGCAGAAGCCATTAAGGAAATCTCTCTGTACTCAATGTAACCTCCTTGACAATTGCATTTTCTAAAAAACGGTCTCGTAAGAAAGAAAAGTATACGACTGCTGCACTGATCTTATTGATGCAGCACTTTCTGTAAGAGCTGCTTCT
This sequence comes from Anarrhichthys ocellatus, assembly GCF_004355925.1. Taxonomy (NCBI): domain Eukaryota; kingdom Metazoa; phylum Chordata; class Actinopteri; order Perciformes; family Anarhichadidae; genus Anarrhichthys; species Anarrhichthys ocellatus. The sequence continues at coordinate 5,524,436 of NW_022280062.1, read as the reverse complement.
CCTCTGATTAGTTTCCCAAACAAAATACCTGAACTCTATGCCATTAAATACGTGCCGATATTCTGAGCAAGCAATGACACATTTTGAGCAGAGAAATGTTACGTAAGCACTTAAATTTTTTTTATAAAAAAAAACAGTATTCAGATCCTTTACTCAAGTACCACTTCAACAATGTAAAAATATACTAGTTGCAAGTGAAAGTCCTGCATTCAAAATCTTAGGCAAAAGTATTATCAGCAAAATATATTTACAATATTTTTAGTAAAAGTACTGATTCTGCAGTAAGATGGCCTTTGTGACTAATAAATTATACCCAATTAGGTTGCAAGAATGTACTGTTGCAGCTGGTTGAGATGGAGCGAGTTTATCTACTTTAGAAACAGTTTGTTTTGTCCAGTGGTTTCAAACCTACTGCGGCTGGCCCCTCCAAAGGGTTACAAGATGCATCTGAGGGGTTGTTAGAGTAGTTGTTAACTCTTTTTTATGATGAAAGAAGAAAGAAAGAAAGTTGTGCTAAACAAATTTTGTACTAATTTTCTGGACTATATAATATTTGCTCTCATTGGTGAAACTACAGACATCCTCGTCATCTGAAACATGACGAGGAACCCCAATCACAAGTCAAATGGTTGAGAACCAATGATTAAATCTTAGCTTTGTCTGTTTTTGTTTGTAAAATCTCAATATATAAAGTAACTAATAACTATATATGTCAGATAAATGTAGTGGAGTAAAAAGTTCAATGTATTGCTCTGAAAGGTGAAGGAGTAGAAGTACACATACAATAGATATACAGTATGGTGTACAAGTACCTCAAACTTTTGCTGCCCGCACATTTACTTCCAACCACTGACCCACAACCCAGTAAACTAATACCTGACATGGTTCAAGGGGTGTTACCTTTGGAACGAGCAGCAGGCCCAGAGTCACAGTCACAGTCAGATGAGTGTGAGCAAAGAACAACATGAGCATCCAGTCGGGGTGAAGCCCCGGCACCAGAGAGAACCTGCAGAAAGACATAAACAGGAGAAATTCTGTTCATTCACTGGCACTTTATCAAAGCCATGAATCGAGTACTCGGTGAAATATATTCAGACGCGCACAGACATTAAAAGCAGCTTTTAGTGATTCTTGAGAACAAAATGTAGGCTGCTACTACCCCAGAGGCAATCACTACTTCAAAAACTGTACAGAGACATAAAAGCAAATCGGAGGGGAAATGATAAAAGTAGCAGAATATAGAGCGCAACAGTGATCCCCAACTTTTTGAACGTCTCCGCTCTGGAAGGGAATTAAACTTCATTCACTCCATTGTCGTTTCAAAGAAAGAGTTTTTAACCTGGAACTAAGCCAACCAACATGAGATGAATAGCAACCATAAAACATTTGTTTTCGAATAAAAAAAGAAAGAAATTGGAACAATGGAAATAAGCCAAAGGTACAAGGATTGTGTACACAACTATGTTAAGAGTGAAAGAAGCAAGTCGTCCCATTAACCATTATGAATGATACCTTTCCAACCAAGTCCAAAGTTACTGTTATCTACACAAGTACCCAACAAAATATATATATATATATATATATATATATATATATATATACACACACACAAAGCACAAGTGACCAACAATAAAATAAGAAAGAAATGTCTATATTCTAGTCAAGTGTTCTGTATATTGTAAACAATACACATAGTGTACAGTGTGTACACATAAAGGAGTCTATGTACTGTTTGACAGATGATACATAGTAAAAAACATGTTGTGCATTAAAATCTGTAAGATTATGATCCATAACGGCAGCAGTAAATATCTTGGTGTTAGAGGATAACTAACAGTGCATGACTTTTTTTATTTGTTTCTTCTGCAGGAAGAAACTGTTCTCTCTGGTTGTTTTGGCGTTTTCAGCGTCATATGTAACGGAGGCTGTAACATTTCCCCATAGATTAACAGTGATCCACAGCTGGTCACAACATATGGAATTATACTAGCTGGCTTGGTAGCATGTCAAATGTATCGTACGTTTCTGCTGAGGCTGCTGAGGCTACAAACATCTGGTCTCTGGCTGTGTAATGACCTGGACACTACACAGAGAAACTACGGTAAGGATAGTAACCTAACATACCCTTGTGCATCTCCTCAAATGGTATCCCAGATAATGGCCTCCACCCAAACACAGACTTCATGTAGAATCTAGACTGATGTGATTTTGTACATCCTTGCTGCCCTTCACTGGCTGACTGATGACTTTCAAATTGATTTTACTGCTCGTATTTTAAAGCCTGGCATGGCCGCTTATATTTGTAGTCTGATTGAAATCCTCTGGTAGGCACAGGATAAAGTATAAGTCCCTATTAAAAAACAATCGTTATTAATCGTCAGTTTGCTGTTTCACCTTATTAAGTATCTCATTTAATTTGAATCTGTTGCCGGTATTTTTATACAGAAGCAATTTGTCACGTTTTAAAAAGTGCTACACAAAAAAATGTATAGGGCTGAACATAGACGTTTGTTTTCTTCCAATGTCTGAAAAACACCAAAGAAGTATTTTTTTTTTTTTCAAAGGAATTGTGTCCCATTTCTGTCAGTACTGACTCAATCCAGACATGTGCAGCTCCATGTCAAAGCTCACAGCAGCAACGTTCTTTCCAACTTGACATCATTTCCATTATTGTGGCAGTTTTTAATCATAGTTTGTATTGTATTCACAATACAAGTACCAGCACAGGTTATCACTCCAATTATTGCTGGAAAATATGAAAAGAACACAAAAGCCTCAATAGGCTCTAACAATGGGCGGCTTTTTGGCACCAATTTTCCACAACCAATCAACTCCAGACTCCATGACAGATACATCAATCGAACTATTAGGCAGTAGCAGTATCAAGCTGAGTTAAGTGTATTTCGTCCAAAGTCTGTGAAAGATACCTCTGCGCTTCTGTGTGTGTGTGTGTGTGTGTGTGTGTGTGTGTGTGTGTGTGTGTGTGTGTGGTGTGCGTGTGTGTGCGTGCGTGCGTGTGTTTGTGCACGCGTGCATGAGACAAAGTTATTTCCTTAAAGTTTCTCAGAGATCCACCAAGGTGGCTCAGAGGTTGTTGGTCCTTCGTCATCACGCCCAGAAATCACATTCATAATACAAATTAGATATCGAAAAGCATTGTGTGCGTGTGTTTTCATCAACCCTACCCCATTGCACACACGCGCGCACACACACACACACATCCCGCTCAAGTCCAGCCTTATCTCCGGGACGCAGGAGAAAAAAGAAGAAAAAAACACTTTTGTTCTATTCCCCAGCAAGCGGCGAGCGAGAACAGCTTGATTTATAACAGTTTCACTCCACTGATGAAGGTGTACCCATTTGACTTTTCAGTTTCTCAATAGATTAAAAGAATGTGATCTTTTACTTTTTGTCCAACTGAGCACAATAGGGCGCTGCATAAATGAAAGAATATTCAATCACCAACAGTTTTATCGGAGGAAGTGTGACAAATGGAATTTTTTCGCCGCCAGGCTGCTGCAGACGTAATATAAAAGAAACACCCGACAGGTTTTATTCCCACTGCAACAGGATTGACAAAGTATTCTTTGCTTTAGGAGTCTTTTAAAAATGTAGGTGCTACTACTTCCACCATTCTTTGAACAGTTCTGTTTTTTTCAACTCGGATAGTCAAAACCGATATTCAGACATAGACTCATAAAACACAGTTCATAAGCTTATTGAAGCAGTAAATAAGCTCCATGAGAGCCACACAGGAAGTGTGCCTCTCAGGTAATAGTTGTAGGTGAGTCAGGATCAGGCGGCAACCTGCAGCGCTGAAAAGTGAAGCAGAAGTGCCTTGAATTTGCATTTTTTTTTGCCAGGGACGACTCATTTGGTTGTAAAAATAAGTCAGATTGTATACAAGTCTGGAAGAAAAGGACTCTATTTCTAACTTTATTTACTACCTCAGTAAACATTGTAAACATGAGTTTATGGTCTCAATTGCTAGTTTCAAGTCTTCAATAAAGCATGATGTTGCTACCGCGGCGTTGTCCGGTCTGGGAGTTGTCCATGATTTTGTCTTAGAAGTTCAACCCTTTCATAGTGTGTTAATTGTGACATTGTAACATTTGTGGTCGTTTAAAAATGTCTTACTCGGCATTCAGTTTTACTTAACTTCACCCTCTCGTGGCACTTCTGCCAAAAGTCAAGATGGCAACGGCCAAAATGCTAAACTCAAGGCTTCAAAACGGCAATCCACAAACCAGTGGGTGATGGCTCGATGACTACGTCCACTTCCTGTATACAGTCTGGTCAGATTTTTCTTTTCAAATCATTTACAATATAATTTACGGGTGGGCAAGTAATGCATTGTTTTACAAACCTTCCACATGCATTTAATGATAACAAAAGAAGAGTTTTTCTTTACCCTCAACTGTGTCACTACTCAACAACATTGTGAGGTGAAAACATGGATCGCATTCAAGTTTCAAGTCTCCGCATCTGATTTCCATGCAACAGACATGAAAAAGGCTGCCTAAAGGTACGGAAATAACATTCATCAAACCAGCCTCCAGTATGTTTTGCATTTGACACAGTTTGTCTTCAAACGTGTGATTATATTTCCATCCAAAGCAGGAACTGTTGAGACGTTTAGCTTAGCTTTGAGACAAACTAGGTTTGTAAAACTTTGTAGCCTAATCTGTTGCTGCATTGTTTTGTGTGAGAAATGGCACAGAGGTAACTAAAACATTGGCAAAAGATGCTATTTTTTTGCCACATGGGGGTTAAACAAGCTGAAAATAACATATTATTTATCAAAGTTGTCATGGTTAGCTAATAGTTGCCTTATTACACTTCTACATGGAAGTGTAATAAGGCATGGAGCAACATTAGCATTCATTTGGAGTCGTGTTTTTGTCCACCTGATGAATGTAAGTCCAATACACTCTCCTTTTAAGCTCTGTTTTGGTCTCCACCACTACTCCCGACCTATATATCTAGGGCTTCAGCTGCTAAATGCCCCATTATCTTCACTAGAGACTGAATCAAAAGTGTTGTGGGCCCTGAAACTAAAGCAAAGAGTCAAAGATGTTAAAAGGCTCCAGATAACTTTGGGTGAAAGCTCTCTGTGAGTTTGCTGCTTAAATCAGAGAACCCCTTTCACATTAGCCTATACATTTACAGTATTGGTTCCATTGTTAATATCGAATCATTTTTGATAAGTGCAGCTTTAAAGTCAGAACTATGATACTGATTCTTCCTGCCCATGTGGAATTCAAGAAATAATTCCATGACCTATTATCACGTCAGGTTTTGGGAATCATTTAGCTTAGTCAAGGTATTGTAAAGCAAATACATGACGATTAGATGAATAGACGTTCAAAATCCATGTTACAAAGAGTACATTTGGTTACCTGCCACTTGTGACAGTAAGACTGTGGTTTAGGGCCACAGAGGGTTTATTTTGGACTCTGGCACAGTAGAGCTGAGTGCTGTGTCTCTGCCTGGGGAAGACATTTTTTTATTCACCTCCCTTCCACTTGCTCTGCTGACGCTGTTCATTTCCCTGATGAAGGGGGCGGGTGGAACTCTCTGCCTTATATCTGACATGTTCAGCATTTGTAATGCCCTGCTCTAACACGCAAATATCTCTATGATTATGATTAAACAACGGCTGCAAGAAGGGGTAAAGTCGTCTAAGCCCCTTGTCATTGTTCAAGCTATTTCCTCATTACTGTCGCAGAGATGTTCATCAAGAATAGTAAGACCATTGTTCTTCCCCTTTTTAGATTTTCTGTCAAGACATAATTATTGCCATTCACTTCAGGCCAAGCGTACTGTTCTTCACGCGCACTCGTGCCCGTTCCACCCGTTTCCCTCACCTACCTGATGATGTGGAAGATGGCGGATATGAGGAGCTCATTGTAGATGGCCACAGCCATGTAACGTGGCTCGTGGAAAGCCGAGGGTACGGTGCGGACTGCGTAGCAGAGGTACACCCCCCACAGCAGGAACAGGAACTCCGCTGGGACAAACAAACAGAAAGGTCACGGGGAGGGTTGGAGGACGGATTTTAAGGCTTTATTGTCTTTAATTAATCATTTTCCAAATTTGATTTAGTGTCATTAATTAAATCGTTGTATACCCCGCAAGCTGGAACAAGCCTACATAATCCGAAAAGTATTTTTATGTATAAAATGCCTCCCTTGAGATTGGAAATTTTTCTCCCTTTTCAAAGTGCCAAACTCAATGAAAGCTTAACAGTTATAGTTCAATCATGTCTCTGAGTTAAATACAAAAGCTGGAGCTGGGAGACGTGTAAAGACGGGAAACAGATGTAAAGGGCGAGCCTGGCGCTCTCTAAAGTTACTAAACATGCCCACCAGTGGTGAGCACAGATTATTTGAGTATACTGCAGGGCGCTGTACAGGCATGATGGTACCAGACTGTGACAAAAACACCCATAAATATATATATTTTTGTATTATTTATTATTAACTTTTCTGTTTGTGTATTGATTAAACAACTGAGACACATGTTAAATAGTCAGCTTTAAAAGGTGCTGGTAGGCAGATTTTGCTTCACCTTTGGACGGAGCCAGGCTAGTTGTTTCCAGTGTTAATCATCTCCCGGCTCCTCATCATCCCACTCTCAAGAGAGAAATTTCCAAAAACGTATCTCTGAAAATGCTAAACTGTTCCTTTGAGCATTGATTTAGTCTCCGTTTATATTATGTTAAATGATAGCAGCACTGTTGCTCTGACATGTTGGATGCAGAGTCACTGCGATAGTAAACAGCAACACTGTTAGTCATCGCGCACTGCATGAAACAAAGATGTTGAAAGAAGTTGATTGTTGACGTTCAAGGCAATAATTTGGCAAGAGTTCCCCGTGTTTCTGCAGTGTTTCCTTGACAATGTGTTGACACTTTACTGCTGTCATCTGATCTCACCGAGGTCACACAGCCCGACTGCAATTTTACAGAAAATATGTATTTAGAAAATGAGCTGCTGTCAGCATTATCAACGTAATTCAAAATATACTGGACATTATATGTGCACAGATTTAGGGTGGCTGCGTTTTGGAGGTATGAAATTATGTCTTGAAGCAGTCTGATGGCTCTTATATTTGCTGCTCTTTGGTGAAGAACAAAATTATGATTCTTGCTTTAAAAAAACCTTTACTTTCCGTTATAATATGCTGCATAGAAAAATGTCAAATGAGCGTCACCAAGTGAGAGGTTTTCCTCTGATGGTAAGCTCAATGAGCTTGTTGTTTTGTTTGCAGACATAAAGGAGCACCAAAAACGGTGCCAATACTGTGTGTTGGCACATGAGTCCTTAAAGTCCTTATGGTGATTACAGACCATTAATATTCATGAACAGGCCCAGTCTATAAATCATCACTAATTACTTGGTACTTAGCCTCTGAATCAGGATGCACGAAGAGCTGCGTGAAAGAAGAAAGGGATAACGATTCCAACTAATGCAGATTCATTTCAGATTCAAATGAATTGCTTATTGTTGGCAATATCAATATTGTTTGGCTTCAGCTTCATTTCGCAACGCATTTCAAGACAAAATAGAATGAATTATTAATTTCCAGACAAACATGTGTTCCCTTGTCAGCATTATAATAAAACAAGTGAAAACACACAAAAAAAGGAATTAGTTTGTTTTTTTTCTTAAGCATCGCATGCATTGTTAAAATCCTCCAAAGCAGCTTTGCAGGGTGCTTCCTGTCCTTCAGTGTAGCCTCAGCACACCCGTGTGTTCTCACTGGTTGTCACAGTGAACAGCGGGGATCCCTCATTTCATATCTTGTCTTGAACACAAATACACAAATACGCACTGACCCGAACGGAGGGATTGTTGTGCTCTACGTGTTTCATTCCATTTAACTGCGATTGTGGAAAGCTGTCACGGCAAGAACACACCGTCACTTCCTCTGAAGCTGCTGCGTTACTCAGTCGTGTCTCTTGAGTGTCCCTTCACCAGCTCCCTCTTCTTCTTCTTCTTCTTCTTCTTCTTCTCTTCCTCTCAAGTTCTCCCCCTCCTTCTTCCCCAGCTGGTGAAAAAAACTCTCTCTGCATCGTTTCCCACATCCCTCCAAGCTTCATACTTCACAGACTCCACTCTTCTTATTCCCTGCCACTTCCGTCTCTCTCTCTCTCTCTCTCTCTCTCTCTCTCTCTCTCTCTGTGTCTGCCTGTCTATCAGTTTACAGAGGCAGACCAAGCTTCTCTCAGGGATCCATCCTTTGCCTCTTTCCAAACAGGATTAGTCTCCCCTGCTGTCAGACCGGCTTCAGTGAGGTGCCCATCACTGCCTCCTCTGTCATTAGGAAGCTACTGTTAGCACACACACAAGGCCCTTTGGGTACTCACCGGATACATGAGGGAAAGGACCTGAAACTTCTCACCGATGCAATCACTCTTAATGCTTCTTAGCTTGACAGTGTTATAGCTTCTGGTCATTTTCGGGACTGTACGGAAATTATTAGTCGGGGCCAGAAAAGAGGAGGTTGTTCTTATTGTCTCAATGTTTTGAAAGAGCAGAAAGGGGGTCTTGCATTTTTTTCTCTCCCTATATTTATAATTTAAGTCATGCTTTGCTTGTGAGATTTTTCATAAAAAAAAGATTGAATAGTCGCATCAAAATAGTTACGTCCAAAAATGCTTTTTGTGTGTGTCATGGACCGTAACTGAGTTTTACCATATGCAGAGGACATACATTTTTGTATCTGTATTGTGGCTTCATTTTCCAATTTGCATATTAAATAGTAGTGGCTGGTAGAACCATGAAACATAACAATAGACAGAGATCTTCATAGTCAGTAGGAGTTTGAACATTATTGCCCGTGCCCCACTCATTTATTCAGTGACGATGGTGATAACTGTTCATCAACACACCATTTGTTGTATTTCTTTAATTCTCAGCTTAAAATTGGGGATAAATTTAGTTTTGTGGGGGAGTGTGTTGCAATATATTCAAAGGTTAAGTGAAGCTTCCAAAGGAAATGTTAATAAGCCTGTGTTGTGTTTCCAAGTCAGCCATAAGATTCATTTTGTACATTTCTTAGTTGTAAATCATGATGAATGGATGAATGGGAATGTAAAGAAAGGGAAACTCAAAGGGGTGTGAGCACAATATGAAAGGCTTGGATGAAATATATAAGAGAGCGGAACGGCGCGTGAGAAGTTAAGGTGAAGTTGCTGGAGCTACAATGTAACAAATACACTTCAGTTTAGATAACAAAGCCAATAGATTGTGGTGAGTCTGTTATTGTGCTTGGATTTGTTTTTTATATATCCCGTAATACATCATACCATTTAATTCTGTGATCGATCTTTGTCTGTAAAACTAGATGGGATTGTCCTCCGGAGAGCTCTTAGAGACATGCTTGTGGTGAAGGGCTGTAAAAATACATGAGGGACTTCGTGGCAGCTCCCGCCCTCTGGAGGTGTTCTGCTTTTATGGTGGCAGCCCCAAGACACTAAGAGGCGCACTCCATCTTCTTTTTATCAGAGCATCCCATTGTGAATTAAATATACAGCATCATCCATTAAACTGTTTGTGAGCAAACCCTTTCGGGAAAGGTGAATCAAACAATGGACACTATCGTCAAAATTCACAACTGCATCCATTTAACCTCAAGTCCAGAGCCGAGGTTTTCTTTAAATGCTGCTTCGAGGGCAGGGTGCTGAATAAACTGCCCTGTTACAGCATAGCCATGTCTTCAGGCAAGCGGGCGGCATGTTTGGGAGCTTTTTTTAAACCTCATTTAAATAAGTGGCTCTATTTGTCTCCAACAAGAAATCTGCTCAAGCAGAGAAGTTTATCGCATTTATACGATTCCCCAACCCATACCTGTTTATTTCTGTCTGACGTGATTTGTCACTTGAACAACTGTGCATTGTGCTGAAGACTCGCTGGAAATTGCAAGATGCAGTTTAACGACTTCAAACAGTCCCTTCTATTTTATGCAATCCATTTGCTGTAGGTACCATCAGATTCTATAAAGCATAGGAGAGGACTAGACTGTTCTAGATAAATGGGTCAGATACGGTGCAGCTAGACTATTGAAAACTCAGTCTTTTTTGCCTCCCTGTGGCAATCTGTCTCGGTTTACCTTTCGACCACGCCAGCATTGGAGCCTCAGGACTTTAAACTCACTCATAAAAACATCGCTACACTCAAAAAAACTTCCCAGGGTACCTTTAAGTTACTCTTTAATGAGAACCTCCTTCTCAGAATAAAATACTATGTATGTGTGTGCATGTGTATACTAGGAATGTGTATCTACACAGTATTCAATGCAGAGTCAAACTAAAGTTTTGGAAAATCAGTAGATTTCTAGCATTTACAATCAAAATGTTCAGAGTCACTTGAGGGTAAGAGGCAATTATTTCCCCCTGACCCTGCCTGCAGCCTTTTCCAAAAGTTTCTAAACTAAACTTGTTCTTTAACCTTACCCGAGCAGCCTACCCCCAAGCTATAAGCCCAAAAGCTCCTTACAGTTAAGTGGTAAGTAGGAGCAAAGTTTTCTCACTCGTCCTGCAAAGACATCACTATACACATCGGGTACATGTACGTAAATACAGAAAACACACGCACTTACCGACAGCCATCATGTAGTCCCATCGATCCAGTAGACACATGCTGAACTGCAGCCCCTCTGGGGTGAGGCCTGCAGCGATCATGGCCCGACTCAGCTCGGGGTTCTGGCACACGGAGGAGGTCCAGGCCACCAGGAACCACAGCACCACCAGCAGGATCACCACCAGGAGCCGCAGTACCCGCCAGCTGGTCATGTAAGGCGTCCTCTGGGCCGTGCGGGACAGGAACACCTTTAACACCCTGAGAGAGAGGAGGAGGAGGAGGACAACATGAGCCTGAATACTTGAGACTGCTGAGTGAAATCATGATGAGCAGTGTAGGTGAGTCAGAGATTCTCTCCATGCGATTGACAACTCACACCCCCGCCTGTTGCTCTTGCAAACACACCAACTTGAATTAAAAGGATCAGGGAGAAAAGGGCGCCGTTATCTAATTTCATTCAGGTTTGATTAAATGATGTTGTGATATGTCTTGTCCTGACAGGAGAATCAAATGAATGTAGAAGACTGAGAGTAGAATGAGGTTACAGATTATTTATTTTTTTCAATCCAAATTTAACAAATTGGAATTTTCTTATGGGTGTCAGTTTTTTTTAAACTTTTCAGCTTAGAGGTGGTCCAACAAATGCGATTGGAGCTAACATATTAGACTGCAGAGGCAGTTTATTTGTAAGCTGCACAGTATCCTCACTGCATTCACACAAGACAACTCTGCCTCTGTAAAGGGAATTAAAAATGCAACACATCAGCCAGAATAGTTTCAAAGGGATTTGATGCTGGGTAAGGAGAGCTATAGGGGACAGAGATGAAGTTATATAGATATCCCCATCTACACAAACAGTCACTTCTCCGTTTACTATCCACTCTACACTGTGCTCATCTTCCCTCGCGACCAGAGTGTGACAAATCTATCTTATCTCTGATATATATTCAGTGAGACCAGGCTATAAGAGCTTGGCCTTGGGGCACACTTGAAACCCAGCGAGCCCGGAAAAAAAATCAAAATGGTAATTTTGCCAAGGGAACACTCTGGGCGGCCTTTGACCCCCCTTCTACCATCTTGCCAACACTTGCTCGGAGCAGGAGAGCAGGACGAGAGTATGTGTCTTAATAGATACTTCAGCAGGCAGATGCAGATAGACCTTACCTAATGGGAAATAAAAATGTGCTTATTGACAGCATGCATGTGTGTGCGTGCAGACTGAGAGGGAGAGGAATAATTAAAACACTACGGCTGACTCAAAGGGCAAGTTAATATCTGGAGAGGAGACAGGAAGAAAGAAGGGGGGAGAATATGAGGTGATTAGAGGAAAAAGAGAGGCGACGGAACGACACAAGGAGAGGAATATAGGATAGGAACTAAGAAGAATAAAGATGAGGAGTCAAGGAGATGGAAAGAAAGGAGAGATAAGGGGACAAGGAGATGAGAAGATAGAAAGAGAAGCAGAGCAGAGACAAAATTAGATGAGGAGAAGAGGAAGGGAAATTAAATGGAAAGAGAGGAGATAGGAGAAGGGAAGAGGTTTTTTTGATACAACATACAGGAAATGTCATTTCTCATATGATCACTCTTTAATTCCAATAATTTGAGTGTACAGTACCTGTACAGCTTGAGGATGACAGTGCCGTACATGACAGCGAAACCCAGGAGGCGAACCCACCTCAGGAGGATGCACCGAAACACACTGGGATGGAAGTACATGATCATCACCTGCAGAGTGTTGCAACAGTTAGTGTTCACACTGATAGACACAGACTTTATACATGTATTTATTTTAATTTTTTTCTCCCCCACTCCTGTCACAGTCCTCTCATGCTCACACAGAAGGAATCGGTAATGAAAACAGGTCTCCAGCATGTGATAACCAGAGCCGGAGGCAGATTTGGCCTCGCTGATATCCTACGCTTCCAGAGCTCCCGCTGGCATCTTTTAACTGCACGTTGTTCATATGTCAGCTTCCAGAACAAACTATGAGAGTTTGAAGGGTTAGTTCTTATCTCACTGGTGGTACTTTAAAAAGCGGCTGCATCGAGTATTTGCAGGTTAATTTGTATCAACACAGTGCGTAGACTCTCGCATGCTTCTGATTGTGCACGTGTACGCTCATTTTTGATCTCTGTGTGATTTGAAATATATAAAACGGAGAATTTGCCGGTGGCTCACAAAACGTCAGCCTTTCATTTCCTTCTTGGTGTGAGCACCTATTACTGTTAAAGATAAGGCTGTGACAGGCGGACGCGACATGTCTCATGTCAAGCTGTGAAGATCCGAGCTTCCATTTTTGAGCTTCTGTTGCTGCTGTGTTTTATTTCATTAGCGTGTACCTCAGAGGGGACGCCCCACATCAAATCTCCAGTGACCCGAAGATCCAGTGCAGTGACTCTATTCTCATTTCCACTGAAGCAAAGAAAACCTGCTGCTTTACTCACCTGGCGGATACACATCCTCCAAGAATGACTCCTTCCTGAGTCAGTCTTGCTGTTTTTAAATATGCTCCGCATCAATTCACACAAAGCATACACAGGTTCTCAAGTTTTAACCTTGATGATTACAGACTGCTGAGAGCAGTGTTCCACATGTAAGTCACCCGATGGATGATGAATATAATACTACAAATCTGTAATCCTTTCTCATATAAGAATTTTTATGATGGTCATCTTTATACCAGCTCCCAAATTGTACAAATTCTGAGTTCAAATTCCATACCTCTGAGATGTGCTTTAACTGAGTTCTCTAAGCCAGCAGTGAACCATGTAGCCGACACCGAAGTACGGAGGAAAACTTCTCCTGCTCCTTTTGTAAAATGTCAAAAAAAAGAGACGGGGGCTGGATCACGGTGCCTCCCGCTTTGCACTCTCCAACCAGCCAGTATTTTTGACTTAGATATTTCAATTTTTATCTTGTATGAAACAGAATATGAGGTACAAAAAAAAGCTGAGCTCTTGTGGTGAAGCTGCTTGTTCCATTAATAGCAAATAGACATATTCTTAAAGCCAGAGTTCCAGGTTGGCACAACTAGATTTCTTTTTAACGAGTATGATTATCTCTTCTGGAGCAACACACTGCACCAATTTACTGTCATATCTGTATTACTGTACATTTCATATAGTCTCTATACTTTTGCACATTTCCTTTTCAATATTTTGCTCATTCCTGCACAAAACGATGCAGCTCTTTCTGTTTAAAACGGATATACTGTACGTATTGTGTTTAGTATATTTCATATTTTTATCGTACATTCTACTATATTTATGTTCCTTGGCTTTTACGGTACTTGATTTTATATTCATTGTCTCTTGCTATGTTTATTGCTATAGCACTTAAACACCAAGGTATATTCCTTATCCTGATCCATAAACTGGAAGTTATAGTTAACCATGAGGCCAGGATATCATTTCAAATGCAGTAAAAACGCATTCCAGAGATGTACAGCCAGACGTTCATCCCAGCTCCTATGATGCCTTGGCATTCAAGAGCATACAAACGGCACCTGTAACCTCTTTCCCTCAGTAAAGAAGCAGAACATCTGTGGCAAACTCCACTAAGAAACCAGCCAACCCTGAGGCTGCAAGTCTGGGTGTAAGATATCTTCACAGAATGGGGAAACTAATGTGTGTACTACGGCCTCAGCAATCGAGTATTTTAGTAATCAAATACTCTACCGATTATTCCATCGATTTAATAGAGTTGTCGGACAAAAAAAATGCAGCTATAGTAAATATACGAAAGAGAAAATAAGACGATAACTAATTGGTCCCAATTTTAGAAAAAGCAACATTGCTTAAATTGCATACGATGTATCCATTGAAAGTAAACTAGTTAGCTGCTAAGCTAGCAGGAGTAAAGATGCTAACTGCTCAGCTGTAGGTTGCTAGCTAGAGTTACTTGAACTGTATTGGTAGCATCGCCCAACAGAGCAGTCTCTTTAGGTTAGCTTGAGTGACTAGTGGAGAAGTGTGACAAGTCACGGTGACCCGGAGCCATGTGGGTACTCCGATGAAGAGAAGTCTGTTGGGCTGTTCAGATACCACAAGGTCGAAGAGCGCCATTCCTGACCAGAACCGCTGCCGTATTCTCTCGAACCACGAACTGTTTCTCCAGGACTGACGCCAAACTGTGAGTTGGACTTGGTGTTTTTGCGCCGTTAAGGGTAAGAATTCTGTCGGCCTCACTCGAGCAACACCCGGGCCTTTTGCGTGTGTGAGACTGGTGTTTAGAGTCCAACGTTTGTTAAGAATGTTAGCCGTTTGCTTTAGGAAAGTAACGGTTAAAGGGGTGAGAAAAGGGGACTTTGCCAAAGAAACCTGAGATGATTTAAGTTGTGTGTAATACTATTTTGGTATAAGCCAATTCCATTTTGCATTTTGTTTTTTAGGTAATTAATTGCTAATTTATTGTTTATATTATTAGTAGGTTACTATTTGTTATTTTAAAGGAGTCTAATTTGTGTTTTTGTTATGTTTTTTTCAACATAAAGTGTAAATATATTTTAAACATTTTAAAAAGCAGTCAGTAAACTATTGTTCCTTTTCATTCCAAATACTTGTCTGGAGGCAGTTATTCATAATAGAGCACAGTCTACATAAATAGAATAAATAGATCCACTGTTGAGTTTATCAGTGTCTCAGTTTAGCTGTAGGGTTATGCAAGTTTCACCCAAATCAGATGAAACTTTGTGATAGCTATCTTAGGAAACCAAACCCAAACACTCCATCATTTCAGTTTAAAGTTAGTTACAGCAACTTGGTTATACTATTGAGTGTTGTGTGTTTTGCTACATGTGTAATTGTATACTATATGTGACCTCCAACAGAAATGCAGAGTAAATGGTGTGATTTAAAAAAGACAAAGCGATGAAATAACTAACTTTTCTATTCTGGAGGTTAAAACTAGATTCTCAAGATGACACATAGTGAATATGTATTGAAGTAATGTCACAGCAATATAAACAATTAAGTGATCTAGCTTGTATCTTGCTTTCATTTTCACATTTTTTGCCATGTTTGTTTGTATAATCTATTGACAAAACTGACAGCAGTATCACCCATTCTACCAAAATGTGGCTGAGTGTGTAATTAAACTGTCATAACGTCCCTATTCCAGCCTTCAGTCTGTCCACTCTCAGTTCAGCTATGCCATATAGACATTTCTCTCACTTCCTGACCAAGAATGTGTCACACAGAGTCGAAGCCGTTTCCTTGCAGACACAATCACCATCAAAACCTTGCGGTGACAAAGTCCGTCATTGGTATGCTGGTCATGAGAATGAGGAGACCCAAGTCCATTTTATCATAAGAACAGGAATAATACAGGTGGTTCCTTTTTAGTGCTCTGCTACTGACTGTGAGTCACTGTTGCAGCTCACAATCTGATCAATTATTTGACATATGGTTTTAATTTTGAAAAGAAATTGCAACCAAATAATTATTCTCTCCATATTTCAGACAGACAGATTTTCAAAATGAGAGTGATTTTGTGGAAGACATCCTTGACGTGATTCATAGCTTTAATATTAATAATGTG
Organism: Anarrhichthys ocellatus; assembly: GCF_004355925.1. Taxonomy (NCBI): domain Eukaryota; kingdom Metazoa; phylum Chordata; class Actinopteri; order Perciformes; family Anarhichadidae; genus Anarrhichthys; species Anarrhichthys ocellatus. The sequence goes on along the minus strand of NW_022280062.1, from coordinate 5,508,309 downwards.
CTTTACTGAAAGAAGAGAAGTTGGGTAAGAATCACATGATATCCATCTCATGTCTGTGTTTAAGTATGGAGCTAGAACCAGGAAGCGCTTGGCATAAAGATCCACTGGGAAACATCTAGCTCTGTCCAAAGTTTCAAATTCTTTCTACCAACACCTTTAAAGCTCATTCATTCATTTGTTTAATTCGTACACAAACGGAGGTATAAAAAAAACAAACAATCTGTGTCTTTATGAGCCAAACTATTTCTTGGCTAGCAACAATCGGGTGCAGTGACTGTGTGCAGACTCTCGTTTGTGAGGTTGCCATGTTTCGTACCATTGTGCCAGCAGCACCAACGTAATCTGCCAGATACTGCCCGTCAACCCACAGAGAGGTGCTGTTCTGACTGATAGACGCTTGTTTGTCAAGAAATAATTACAGTGCGTAATCCCCCCTACATGTCATTGTTTTTACGGAGGAAGCAACCAAGACGCAATGTTTTAGTCAGCTTTAGACGTATTGAGAGGTGTGCCAGGCTAACTATTTACCCCTGTTTCCAGTCTTTATACTAAGCTATGCTAACCAGGCCCGTGGCTCTAGCTCCATACCTAACACACAGACATGAGCCTGGTATCAACCTTTTCATCTTGGTCTCAGAAAGAAAGCATTGAGTGTATTTCATAAAATATTGAGGTATTCTTTTAAATCTGCATTAATTGATTTTGTGTCCACTTTATGGGGCAATGCAACAAGCTGTATACACATCAACATCATCGTTGTATTACCCTGTAAAGCTGATATGGTGGACGTTTTAGGAAACTGACTTATTTACAGATTAAGCAGATGCAGAGCAACATTTGGGCTTACTGGCCACCTGATGAATATCAGGCCAATATTGACTCTCCTTTGAGCTCACTTTTAGTCTCCACCAACTCCTGAGGGCAATATCTTGTTCACCAGCTAGTCGCTAACTTTGTCTGTCTCTGTGTGTTTGTCACATTACGTGTAGTCTTTTGATCTCTTGTTAATATACCAATATTTATTAGAGTAGCTTTAAGCATTATGTATCTTTTTAGTACGTAGAAATGCATTTGACAATTGATTTGATAATTGAACAAAACACATTTGTTCCATTTTTCCTCAACGTGACACTTGAATGAAGTAATTGCAACTGTTAGTGCTGAAACAAATAATAGAACAGACATATACACAAAGAAATAAATGCGTTAACAGATTAACAGACCAGATGCTGCCAAGCCTTAAGGGTGCAACAATTCACCGTGCACTTATGTTAACCTGCGGTTAGGATTAGCATCCTGCTTGGCACCTTCATCTCTTTGCCTCCTGAGCAAACAATCCTGCCTCCCAGCTCTCTGGTATAGCCTACATGACAGACAAAAACAATAAATCACCTCCACAAATGCGAGGTAAAAGTAGGCCACGCTGTTTCTTACACCCACATACCAATGCAGAAATGCAAATCCCTGTACATATGCACAAGAACACATTCATGTGAAGATATAAAGCCACTCCATGCTGCCCATAAACACAGACACAAACACACCCTTTCTGCAGTGCTACCCATGTGGACTACAAAGTCACAGGGGATTGCACAATAAAAAGCCACAATTTTATATCGCCCAGAAGAGAAGGTGGCCCTCCTGGTTTGCATCCAACCTCCCATGCCTCCACCATCAATTAATCAGCAGATGTATTTTTAAAACAAGTTGTGCTAGAACTTGATGGACTGTTAAAAAATGCATCGAGCACCAGAGCGGAGCAGCTGCGCCAAGCTCAGCCGAGGAGGCTGGTTGTGGCTGCAACAAAGAAACGGCAGCAGCAACAAACGTTGAGACTGCGGGAGAGGAGACAAGACACAAAGGTGGGACGGCGAGAGAACACGCAGAGGGGTAATGAAAGTAAAACATGGGGGAAGGGTGGACAGGGAAAAGGTATAGTCTCAGGCAGGCAAGGTGCTTGGAACTGAAGGGGGGGGGGGAAGCTTGAGTTACAGCAGAGCAAAGGGAGGAAGAGGCTTTTGATTGTATCAGAGTGTGTGTGAACATAACAGAGTGGCAGGATATTTTTGGGGAGGTTTTATGTGGTACTCGAGTTATCCTTGGTGTAAATGGAGGAGAGGGTGGATGCAAAATCAAATCCATTTTGAGCATCGCACCTAAAGTTGGCCGATATTGAAACTCCCCCAACTGACAATATTGCTTTAAAAATATATATATATAGATACGAAATTGTCGTATCTATTTATATACGCACGTTGATATGAATAGTTATGGCCTTGAGACGCATATGTTGCAACACCTGTAAGTCACCACAGCATATAGGCAGTAAGAGCTATTTGACCCACGAGCATACTGAGATCAGTAATTGGGATCAATCAACCCGTAGTAACTGGTGCAGTGATTGTCACGGTTATATTTGCTAAAGCCCTGATGATTGTGAGAGTTTTGGTCCGGCTGCTCTTCGTGGGTGCGTCGGTGGCAGACTATTTTGTTGGCTGGTGAGCTGTAAGTTCCTAATGGAGATCTGTGGTGTCTTCATCTTTAGTCCCCACTTGTTAATCGCCCAGCTTAAAAATCACTTAGCTCTTCTTTTTCATTTTGTTTAAAACCTAAGAATCACAGTAGAAATATATACGCCAAGTGTGGTCACTCCAGGACAAACCTAGAATACCTGCGGCTCTTTATCTGCTGCACCAAAACTATCAGGCTTTCCATTCTAATGCAAATGTATTTCTTACGGTAACCCTTCAGTAACTTTAGAATGAGGACAAAGTCCTTTATCCCAAGAGTCAGCCAAGCACTCTGAAGTTTTTTTCTTCTCAACAGATTGTTTCTCCTTTTTTTAAAAATGGCTACCATCCAGCCATCAGGCCCTGTGTTTGAGGAGAGCAGTGGCACACTGTTCACATTCTGTGCAAGTATTTGAAGGGGGCAAATTCCCCAGTTACGTCTGATCTCCCTATTACATGGCGCTCGGGTTTCTTCCATCTGTTCTCCTGCTAAAGATGGGCTTCTGACGCAGTGCTCCAGGTGCACTGTGGGCTGTGTACACAAGTGCAAATACACACCTATACGGTGCACGCTGGCACCTAACTGGACAGGTTTACACATTCAGACAACAGAAAGGCTGGCAGAGGCACACGCACAAAAAGACACACTCGTACTGATCATGCACACCAACTCTTTGTTTTTGTCCAGACAATGATCATAAGTACAGTACTGTAACAGCACCTAGCTGCAGCAGAAGAAGTAGGAGGCAAGGTTTACTGCCTTATTTACACACTAATATATTCAGGACAGGAATCCTTTTTTAATAAAAGTAATGTGATAGACTGACTAAATGACTGAGTAGATTGTGGGTGCTTTAAGATCAGAACACAGACTTACTGGGAAGTAGAGCAGTAAAGACCCAAACAAGATGGCTTCCAGTAGAATCAGACCAGATGCGCGGATGTTCTGTTTTGGGGAAAGAGACACAAAAGAAAAAAAAGATCAATTAATCAATCACTTACAGGGAAAAGGTGATGCCTTTAGTTTAGTTAAAAGTTTCCTCAGCTTTGTGGATTGGCACCAAGTCATGAACTGCAACATGGCAAACATGTCAAAAATAATGCATCAATTCTTGTTGCTGTAAATCTTTTATCGCTGTTTGTTTTAACAGAGTACTGTGAGAAGTTGTGGCTCCAGCTTCTTTGCCATTGCAGGTCGTTGCCTCTTTCAAAGCAAACAGAGAGGAGTTGAATATATAAACATTAGCATGTATACATATACTTGCTAATGTTTTGCCTTCCCCTAAAACAAGAATATAAGTGACGATAGCCGCTTTTCTGGGTTGGATCCACATTACCTCTTATTAAAGGACTTTCAATGTTTTTTTTATGTAAATTCAAAGGGCTCCGGGGACATTTCTTGTGAACTGAAGAAATGTAGGAGATTTTGAGGCAACAACGCACAAATGTCTATAAATAGCACACCGGGAAAGATTGGACTGAACTTTGCCTGAGGAGGGGTTGTAATAATTCTACACCGTGAGGATCTCATATTTATTTCACTTAATTCTATGAAAGTCTATTCTGAGCAAAAGCTTTTTCCTCTGGGATTAGATAAAGGCTGACTGGAACACTTCGAAGCTCCTACCGTTGCCATGATAATCAATGTCAAAATCAGGATTCGAATGCCTCATTTATATTTTTATACAATACCCCCAAAAGTCCCCTAATTCCCTTGAAATAAGGAAGAGCAGTCACACATTATTTATTATGCATCAACATTATTATTATGTGCCGTTGTGTGTAGAAGGTTTGTGTGTAGAGCTAAACCAGGTTTTTAAAATGTTAAATGTTGGCATAGGCTACAGTTTACTGTATGTATTTATTCATTTGTTTTTGCTATTACTGTAATTAATTTGATGGTAACTTTACACATTTTGTGGCCATTTTCGTTTCAATAAAAGTAAAATCCTTTTGTCCTCATCTTTCATTAGACGTTAATAGCAAAGTAAAATGGGAAGCTAAGCCACTGCACAATGCACTACTACTACTACTACTAAATGAAACATTCAGTAGGTTTTAACTGTATTCTCATTGAGTTCGGGAACTCATGAATGACAGATTATTATTTTTTTTAAATGGCTAAAATCCAAGCAACAGAAGATGAGATTTTTTGACTTTTAGTCCAAAGTATGAGTCAATCTCCAAAAGTTGGATCCTACAATTCCCATAATGCAGTTCAATACTAGCTTTTGTAGATAGGAATTAAGTAGGGCGATCAGAAAACTGTTGTTGTATTGTACTGGCAGGGAACAATAACCTTTACATTTCCAATCACATGCACAAACTTTAAGTGCCGTTTCCCTTTGAATTCACAGCATTTGCCCCCACCCCCACCTTCTTCCTCCTGAAGTGGTATACCACCACCATGCAGGCCAGGTCCAGCACCATGCACAGACCCTGGAAGGAGGCCACAGCGAGCCGCAGGGCACCGTCCTCCTGCACCAGGCAGGGTGTGTCGTCTCGGCAGTAGGGGCAGCCCTCGCGGCACGGCAGGCACTTACTGGACACGTCGGACGTCTCTTCTCTGTTCCAGCCCTGCTCCTTACCTGAGGACACGACAGCACTTTAGTTGACAATCACAACACTAAATGTTGTTGTTTATTTGCATACTATATATTACTGCAAAGCAGATGTATTTGTCTTCTAACCGATGAAAGACAGCCTTTTGTTTTCAAGGATTGTCAATGTAATTCATTTGGTTCAGCTCTCACACAGTGACTCCTCATTAAATGCTCAGTCAATCAATGTGAAGGAATCAAAATCATCAATCCAATAAATCACAAAGCCTTGGGGGTGATAATTACAAGAACACAGCCTTTAATTAGGCAGATGAGGGAATAATGAAGGAGAGGATGACATGGCTCCCTTCATCACTCTGGTCTGCATAATTGTTGTTATACCAGCATGTGGCACATTTTTCGAACATCTCATTTGAGAGTGTTCACATTAGCATGGATGTGTTATGTTATGTGCCTTTGAAACCAAAATGTATTCAATTACAAGTAAAGAAAGGACAGGCGATGCCAAAAAAAAATCTGTTTTTCATTCTGTGACATTTCTGCTGTGGCAGGATTTGTAGTCAATCTGTAGTCCAAATCACACATTTTCACCACACACACACACACACACACACACACACACACACACACACACACACGGTGCAGCTCTTCTTGAAACATGATGCTTGATAAACATGTAAGTCCCAGAGCTCATTCACTGTGCAAACACTGCTTAAGTTGTACAGCGCTTCAGTAGACCTTGATTGCTAGGTAATGATTAAACAAATTAAGTGGGAATCTACTGGACATTTATGGACATAATGATAGACATTAAAGACAAATTATCAATCATGCAGTCACAGATTTAAGAAACCACACAAGGTGGCTTTGTTTTTCCAGTTAGTCTCGTGTGATTTAGAGTTTGGAAAAGAAGGGAAGGAGGTGACTCGCTCTTCCCCCTTTACTGTCTTTTGCCTTTTTGCTGTGAATTCCAGTTAAGCCGTTTATCTTCTCTGGTATTGATGATATTCACACAATGTGAGTTTCATTGGTGTGACGCAAAGCTGCCTGGACTGTTGCTGAACAGACCAAAGTCTATTTTTTTCCTGCCACTGTTTCATAATGAACCCAAAATATTTTTACACTTTTTTTAAGGGGTGGGCCAGGTGATTCCACACCTCTCCGTTTGGGGGCAGTGGTCAACACGAAAAGTAGTTTTTGTACCTGCATGAATAACAAAAGTGGAACCAAAAAAAAAAATCATAATCTCAAGAAGGAAAACCTCCTGCTTAGCTCAGAGTGCAGAATTAGCTATTAACTCCAGCTACCTGGTGAAGGGGTGAAGTACTGAAAGGTGGTGAAAAGTTTTGCACAGAACCTGGTGAGGAATGGCTTATTTAAGTCCAAGTGAGACCGTCTTCATCTTCAATGTTGCTAAAAGTTGCGCATTGATTGACGAATGGATGCGATGATATCATTGCTTGAAACAGTCGGTACTAATTTACCAAAGCACATTTGATATTTTGTTTTACAGGAAGAAAAGATGATTGGATTCTGATGATGAGATTTTTCTTGAGTATATTGTTAAATAGGTGCACAATATGACCGGGGATGTGATCTAAAATGGTGAAAAAGGGCTTGATTTTAATGAATTGTGCAAACATTTGTCAGTTTGATGTGTTTGTTTTATTATCTAAATTGTCTTTTAAGCCTAACTTCTATGTTTAGACACAGATCCATCTATCTGATAGAGGATCTCCAGCAAAAGTGTCATTGTGACATTCTAATGAAATGTCATGTTTCATGAGGTTCTACTGCACATTTCAGAATAATTCATTGTTTTTGCTGTTTTTCTCCCTCCATCTTTTCTCCCCTTTGATATCTGTCCTATTGGCCTGTTGCTAGGAAACAATACAAAATCTATTTCCAGTCTGGTCTGTTTTTTGGGATGCACGAGGAATAACAGGCAGGTTCCAGTGGGGCGAAATTAGGGTCGCAAACTACTGCGACCCAATCTGAACCGCAGGGATTTGTAATGACTGGGTCTGCGTTGGGTCTCTTCACAGACTGAGGAGACTCATCGCGCTGCATTACAATAAAGCTCCTGCTTAGCATATCATCCCCCTCGGGGTGCTGTATTGTTGGAGTCGGGGATGAAAAACCACAGCAGTTGCTTAATTATCTCGCTCATCAGGGCCAAGCTTTGTGCCCGAGGACACTGCAACGCTTTCAGTCAAAGTGTCAGAATACAGGCGTTCACAACCAAAGCAGGAGCATGAAGGTAAAGTTAAGGAGAACAGGTCCAAAAACAAGTTGTGTGCACATGTTCAGATGTATACGTTTTCAGCCCATATTCATTGTGTCTGTCTGACAATATCAATTGACGATAAGATAAACCTCTCCCTCGAACAGTGATTGTCCAATCATAGTTTAGCAAAACTGGATTTCTCCAAAGCAGCTCCGGCCAAACTCGAAGTGTCATTGGTCGTTTCTCATCGTGGAATACTTTTCTCTTGTAAAAGAGGTGCAAACTGTTATTGAACTACAGTTTAAAATCTAAGCAACAAAGTGCACAAACCATGAATAAAAAATTTGTATTACATTTTTACAAATACAATATCGAGATAAATATCTTTACCCCCAGATTAACGATACTGCTGCTTCATTTCCATGTCTTCTACAGAGTTCAGCTGGAAACATTAAAAAGCAAAATTTAGTTTCGGTGTTAGCATTAGCTTATGCTAGCTACAGCTGAAAAAATCTGATGGCGACATTTGTCATTTCAGCCGACGAAAATCCATAGTTGTTGACTTCTGTTACTTTGGGTGAAATCAAAGATCCTTTTTTTTAAATGACTAAGAAATTTAAATAGTAAATCTGCCGTTATGAGCCGCATGTCAATTAAAGTGTGACTAATCCTTTATTCAAGTTTTTTTCCATCAACATGCGTTCTCTGTCGACAGTACACAGCCACCTTATACTCCAACAGGTCTGTAATTGAGAAGCCACCAGTGTCTCCCACCAGAACTCAGAATAGAAACATAGTAGACGTTTCCACAACAAGAACAGTCACAATCCTTTGAATGAAGCTTGAGCTTTCATAACCTCACAGGCCCCAGGATACCCATTCAAAGACAGAAGAAGAAGTTGAAACAAAATGTGTCACTGTCGGCTGAAAAAAAATGATGCTTTTTTTTCTTCAAAGTTTTGATCTGACAGCTCACTGCAATATGTTTTTTTTATATCACAGAGGGATTTTTAACCTACTTTTGAAGCCATTGAGCACCACTCGGCTGGGATGGTAGAATCCTCTCCTGCACTGGCACTTGTACTTGTCCAACACAAATCCATGGCCGACGATGGGAGTGCACTGGGAGAAAGAAAAAGACAGGTGGATATTGAAACAGTGTTGGTTGTAAATAGAATATCACAGGAGTTAGTTGCATGGGGGCAAAAGTGAGAAGCATAAATGGAAATTCCGTGAAAGTGAAACAACAGGATGGAGGAGGATGACTGGGTGACTAAGCCGATGTAGCTTTGTTTTGCTTCTTCAATCCAAAAGCAAGTGGGAGTAAAGTGATGACATTCTTTTCTGGTATTTAGGTTAATATAGGACACAACAACAAAATCTGTACAAAACAAAAGCTGTGAAATTAGATATTGCATTGTAATAAGCCTATTACAAAATGTACTATTTTATTGTTTATTAAATTGAATATTTGAGGCTCTTCATTCTTTTCTGAAATTGCATAGGCCAAATACGAGACAATACTCTGTAGAGTAATACAATATAATTGTTAGTTGAAGCTCTGCAGTAATAAAGAGCCAATTATATCATCAAGAAATGAAAATGAACCACAATATACGTCAAGAAAGCATGAGGTCTAAATTAGAGTCGCTGTGTTGATTGTTCTCTTCACACATTCATTCATATTTTTAGCATTTCTTGTTCCAAGGTATGCCTTAAAATGCCTCTTGAGTAAATGAGATTTGCATTTGCAGTAAATATTGTCAAGAAATGGATGATACACGAGTTTACAAATTGAGAATGCTGTAACATTTATAATGTAAAGAGCTAGACGTAATCTACAGTGCTTTACAACCTTTATCTTTTTACTGAAATCAAATAATTTGAATGTTATGCAGGGTCTCAGTGCTGTCGTTACAAACTGACGTGAGTACAGTCCTATGTGTTTTCACTTCCGGCTGATGATTACGCTCCCCGCCAGGTCCCTGCAGTGGTCCCAGTTAATGAACTTGTTTCAATCATGTTATTGAGTCTCCTCCATCGTTTACATGCTCCTCTGCAGCGTGAAGCAGAAGACGCTCCAGTTATAAACATGCGTGGTGTCAGGGGAAATCACAGGGCTTTGCCAAGTAACAGGGAAACTAATTAATATCTAAATTAAGAATTAAGGGTTGTTTGCAGAATTTAGGCGTGTCTGCATAATTCCACTTTGCATTGATAACTGCAAGAGCTCTATGGGCTTACACACCATCTGGAGCAAAAATACATTCGCATCTAAAGGCACACGTCCCTGTACTTAAATAAAGCTGCAATAAATTTGACATGAATGTTCATAAATAGTGCATCGCCTGCTTACAATACAAACAGTATATCTTCTCTCGGACGGCTGCTGGAGAACAGCAGGACTACATTCATACTGAATCTGTGACAGTCGCTGGTCTTTATATATGTTTCTGATTTTCAAATCAGAGCCCCTGCTGAAGGAATGGACATTTTGGGAAATATGCGTATTCACTTTCTTGAGTGTTCGATGAGAAAATCGATACCATTCTCATGTTTGTGCGCTAAGTATGGAGCTACATGTACCGGCAGCCATGAGGCAATTAGCTTAGTGTGGCATAAAGACTGGAGGCAGAGGAAACCAACAGCGAGCCAGGCTCAGGCTCAGCTCAGTAATGACCAACTTGTCATTTTAACAATTTACCTGTGAATGTATAAAACACAACAAAATACATTACTGCAGAGGTGTATTTTTGCACTTTCATGCTTAGCTAAACTAACTTCTTTCAGCCTCCAGCTACACTAAAGTTCACAACACGCAGTTACCATTATTTTTGAACAACAATTCAGTGTATTGTATGTATGTTCTTCACATTTGTTTTACTTTAAAGCTTCTTGCTGAACTTCTGCACAGATCAGCTTTTTTTCAAACCTGACAATCAGCCCCAAATCTCTAAACTGGGAAGCAGCAGCAGGAGGGATGAGCTGCCTATAGGGTATAAATGTGTGAACTGAAGTGCAAATGGTTGACAGAATAAACATATGGTTCTGATGAATATTTCTACTTTTTGGAAGAGAGTACTAGCTTCTTTCTTCATAAGAAAGACCATGTATCCTGATAGTGCTGCACCGTAGTTCTGTAAAGTTTATTTATAAGAAATGGATTATTCGCGCCATAACTAGCCACAAGACAAGAGTACATATTTGAGAGAATTTTGAAGCATTTTTAAATACTTGTTGCATTTCCCTGACTGAAAACATCAAATACAATCCAATACAGCATTGTAAGCTTCCTCCTGGACAACGGTTACAGAATAATTCTTTCCACCTTACAACATTCACCACCTCGCAGCCCAAGCCTTTTAATTTTTTCTGTACCTTTTCTGCCTTTCACCTTGGACACAATTTCAAAAATGTCTAAATTTCTTCAACAGTTTTTAAATCTTTTTTATGAAGGGCTATGCTTCTCTCTTTTACAACAACTTCACTGCTTCCTCCATGATGAACCTCGAGGTGAAAGTAATTCATTATGTAGATAAATGGGGATATGGCAATATGCTGATTATAATTAGCAGCCTGTCAGTTGAGAATGATTCTGATTCACGAACATACGCACAGTGGTAAGAACTAAATTGGCCGGTGTGCACGTGTCATGAATCCGACGGTAATTTTGCATGTGCAATTATTTTGTGCGCAAAGTAAGAACATTTCACACATATTAGTGAATGAGGTCCTTTTTATATAAGACCTCTCTCTCCACATGAGACATGAATAGAAATTAGTCATGAATAGAAATTAAAGAGCAAAATTCCAAACTGCCACAACAGTGAGTGCATATAGTCTGAAGACAGCTGGACACCCACACAATGGTAGGTGCTTAGCTTCTCATAGCCGGGTTGATAAATGGCTCTCTCCTGCAGGCAGATGAGTCGTGTTTCAAGTACAATCTGCATACAAAACATGAATTGGAACCCAGCAAACATAAAAAAAACAAAAACCAAGCTGCAGCTCATCTACTGCTGGAGCAAATATGTGCATGTATGTGTATTGCCTCTCAGGAGATAAGCATACCTGTAGAGTCTAAAAAAACACAGGAAGGGGGCATTTATTTGAACTAGAGTCTGCTCATTCTTTATTCTTTCAAACAAGGAATAAGGGTTTTTGCCAGGATGTTTCTACCTCTCTGAGTGAAGGAGCAGTTTGCGAGCAGAGGACTCAGCCTCCCATAGGGCCCCAAACACAATTGAAGTCCAACTTTTAAACAGAAAAGATAAGAGACATAGATGGATGGATGGATAGATGGATAGATGGAGCATACATAAAAAGCACAAATACTGTACGGCAAATTGAGAAAACTGCCCAACCACACACACACACAAACATAAACGTACACCACCAGCATTTGTTATCTACTTATTTTCTGCTTACTCCAAAGGAAGTGGATACTCATTAAGATACGACATACCCAGGGACAGTGAGGTGGGCAAGGATGAAATATGATGCTTATTTTAGACTGTGGGCTCTGTGCATCCGAATCGTTGCAATTATTAAACCTGTCTGCACTATCACAGCGGAGGCATTTACTGATTCCCAAGTGCATTTTAAAGCTCAGCAAATAAGTGTAGAAGAAATAAGTGCACATTACTATAATATCCCCATTAATTTCAACCTTGTCTGAGGCGAGTAACATTATTTCCAACCTACCTACAATACTTGAGTTTTTTTATACGTCTCTCAGAACTAGTTCAAGTGCAGCTCTCACGAGTACAATGCGGGAAACATTCATGTCACTCAGAAGATTGACAAGAAGCATCAAAACTAGATTAATGCCACCTAATACTCCTGACCTGCCTCACTAGCAAACCACTCCATATGTCGTCTATCACCAGCGCTGCTTTCTCCAGCAAATGACACACAATCATGCAGCAACACACACACACACACACACACACACACACACACACACACATCTAAAGGCAGGGGGTTTAGCTGTGCCACTTTTCCTCAGCCACCATGAAAGTACTGTGAAACGCTCGTTTGACGTGTCTCAGTTTGATGGATCACCTTCATCAGACCGCAGGCTGAAAGTGAAAAAGTATTTTATAATTGCACCTTACTTTGGATGCAGTGGGAGCTTCTAATTCCACTTTTTTTTCTAACGCTTGGCTGGCAGGGTTCAAGGTTGCATTGTCAATCACAGAAAGTGCAAACGACTTATCTTTTAAGAAGGACAGCCTGAGGAGAGGATGTTTTATTACAGAGCCCAGACCTGATCCTTCACTTTCTTAAAACAGGTATAGGTTTACCAATGGCACTTCATTATTCAGACTTTAATTATTTTTCCACATGGTGCCAAAGACGGATATTGAGCAACCAGTCATGTCAACATTCATTTGACTGTGGTTCAGGTTTTTAATCGTTGTAATCTGATAGTTGTACTGGATGAATGTGCTGGTATTCATATGTTGATGTGCATGTGTGTGATAGAGACTATAATGGTGTTGCATGTAAGTGAATGTATTTAGTGTCTGGCGATTGTTCTGCGTGTACCTCCCCAGAGACTGCAGTAAATTAGCTAGTAGCTAAATAATCTCTTCTTATTGTGAGATTAATGTGTGGTTCTTGTTTAATACAGACTAATAATAATTAAAATGCTTATTTTGAGGGGAAATAATCATTAGCATACAATAATAATGGGGTTGTAAAGGTAAACAATGTGTGAAGGTTTATGCAATACAGCAGTGGTCTTATGATATTTAGCTAACTAAGCATAAAAAAACCCACCAGTGCCCTACATTACTGAAACTGAGCGCAAACACACGAAAATAAAAATGCACTGAAAACTCGACTGAATAGCGATTTTGTTTCATTCATTTAGCTTGAAATTGTGTTTGTTAGCCAATTTTATGTCTGTAAGAGAAGCTTATCTTGTGCTGTGTTGTGATTCGGTGGTGTGTCTATTGGCTGCATTGCATTGTGGTCTTATGAGGCTGCTCTCAATTCCTGCTTTTGGACTTTTCTAAGTATAAAAGATGAATGTTGTTGATAAGTGATGGGTCTGTTGTTGCTCTTTAATTCCAAAGGACAGATTAATGCTTAAATTATACTGTTTGTTTTTGAATTGTAATACAATTTAAGTCTATTGTAGCTCAGTTTGAAATATCTCCACTTTCTCCAGGATCAATACACACTACCAATTAGACGCAGCTGTTTAAGATGACTTTCCCGTGGAGAAAGTTTGAATTAAACTCTATAAAATTCAACTTTACCACTACAAAATATTAAATCCACAATCACATAAATCCCAGTGAGCGCATGCTAATCTGTCTAACAAGTACAAAACCACAGGTTTTAGCATCGCCCGCAGCACAACACCACATAACAATATCTCTTGATACGCAAAGTGTAAAACATACTTCACATGCAGACTGAAGCGTTAAACCTTAAAATGAATTATCTGTATAACTTTCACATTGAGGCCCCTCATGTTTGGACTGCAGTCTGCTGTTTCAGTTTTCTTGCCGTACAATTTGATAAAAAGCTGTGAACATGACACCAAGATGGGAGTTGGCAGGAGAGAAAAAGAGGGAGGGAGAGATAGAGAGAGAGAGAGCACTCTGCGTCCCTCAGATATCTATAAATACACTAAAAAGCATTAAACCCTAAAAGCATTACAATCACTCTGTCCCCTGGGTGTGGGATCTGCCTGCTGCTGTTTCACAAGACTACCAACCACTGCCACAGTGGATGTCTGAGGAGATGAGACCTTGGACTTAAGCCTGTCTGGTATTTCTAAAGCAATTTAAGAGGCAAATACTGCGATATATAGCCGCTTATTGATTGGTGGCTTGTCGCGGTTACAGTGCTGTGACTAGAGATAGAGTCGCCAGCTGAGTGCTGCTGTTGGTCTCGCTGCATTCTTAGAGGACATTATCTGAGGGAATAATGGGATTGTGAACTCAGGAATTCAGGGCTCTGATATAACGTTAAAGAGGAAAAACATTCAAAATGTCACTGCTGATTGGCTGTGGAGCCTTAAAGATATATGACAGCAGTGGAATACAAGTCTCACTTGGAGTTTTAAGACTTATGAGATGAACACTCAGTATCCCCACACAGACATCTCGGTGGGTTGTCCCCAGCTCCCTACGAGGACTCGATCGGGAGGCCTCATTCAATTAAGATCCAACTGCTCTTGCCGACTTGACAAGCTCTTACACTTCTGGTTGTGGCAGACGCTGAGCTGCAGGCAACAGATTAGAGAGTGAATGGTGTTTCTCTGTGGAGGATGAATCTTCCCCGACGACTGTCCCTCTCTGCTGCCACTCCTCATCCCTCCCTCCCCATCTCATCCTGCTCTGCATCCTCGTCCTTCTGCTCTCCTTCCTCACTTCATGCTACAATGCATGCGTCATCAGCCTAATTAAAGATCAAAGAAGGAATATGTTTGACGGAAAACACTACAAAGTATATGCACTGGCTACCTTCAGCTTCGTTAAAAAGAAAAACAAATCATGAATCTAATCTATGCGGTGTTTTATTGATATAATGGTATACTGTCAACTAGAAAGCGGGCATGAAAAGGCCACTCCAGCAATTTAGTAATTTTAGTAGCACATTTAAAGTGAAAGTTGGGGCACTTGTAAGAGTTTAAGAAAGAGTTCAGCAACAGAGGTTAAGATGTTTTGGGTCCTGGTTTGTGTTGAGAAAAAAAAATCCCCAAACTTCCTAAATAAACCGACTCCAGCACCAGTTTTAATATACAGTTTAATGAGCCAACTTCACTGATTTAGGAAGCCTTTTCAGAGAGGAGTGTTTTCCCAATGAGACATCTGGACGTCCAAGCGATACAGCCCAAAACAACATCCATCGGTCCATCTATAATGTTTAACAGCAGTCTAGTCCATCGCGTTGCACAGTTCTGAATGACGGTTGAAAACAAACGCTGATGTGAAAATGATTGATGCATTCCACCATAAATGCCTGAGAAGGCTATATGGTGCCTTCTGATTCAACAACATCACAGCCTTGGAATTATACAGAAAATCAAAAAGCAAGAACATCTTCACATAAATAAGGCAAGAGGTTACTGTCATGGCTGGGCTTTGTGCTCCGAATGGAGGCAGATTGCATCCCAAAGTTTGCACTTAACTGGACTCCAGGCAAAGAGAAACCTGGAAGAGTATAAATAACCTGGTGCAGAACTGTTGGAATATGTTGCCAGGGATAGGGAACACTGGAGGTGGCTTTATGTCCCAAAATGTAACTTGACAGCACTTTTTAATTAAACCCTCCCTGCCATCTCTATCGAACTTAATGCCCCTAGCTTGTAACCCCGGCTTTCTGTGGAAACTATGAGGCTCCAAGTTTTTATTTTAGTAGTTATGCCTATGAATATACATACACTGATTTAGATGTGCTAAATTGGTGGATGTGAAAAATTCTCCATATAATTCCATATATCCCACTCAAACGGGTGGTTTTCCTAGAATCAGCCTCATTGTTGTTCATGCAGCAGCAGAGCACTGTCACCTTCTTTACAGGCTAGTAATGCAACTAATAAATACATGAAACGTGATTTTATGATAAACTCAAATATTACTATCAAATATAAGTCAAGTTTTATTCACGAACACTAAGAAGGCTGAGACATTTACATGCAATATTTTTCTCCCTGAGGAATGGAACGATATTGCAAAATTCTCTTTTTAATAAAGAATGTTCACCGTCAGTGCACCTGTATTGACAAGATCATAAAGTTAAACTATGTGTGGTCTTGTATTATTGATGGATGTGGTTTTCATATTAACAAAGGTACAGCAATACCTTTCTGGTGGTAAATAGTGCTACACAGCTTTCATCTGGACTGTGTGTTCAGTGTGTCTAACATCTTAATGTACAGTACAAGAAGAAATAAGCAATGACCAAGAATTATCACATACACTTTTTGTTGGATATCAGACACCTCAGAGTGGCGTCCGTGTTTTGCACAAGTGGGCCCATTTGGAAAGAACCCCCTTTGTGTCACAGTCATGGTGTGTATAGGATCACTTCAGATGGCAATAGGCTTTAATGGATACGATACTGTATGTAAATTAACAAGAGGAATTTGTGCTCTACTATGTGTATTCCCTGCAGCCCCCAGAAGAAGTCATTTCCACAGCTGTATACTAAAGCTTGCTTCATAAATTTACCTACGTTTGACCTTTTCTTTTTTAAAAGCAGCTTTGAATATTAATACTTATGGTCTCTTTGATGATGCTTAAACACACACACACACACATTGCCAATTGGTATACAGATGCAGTAAGTGTTGCAACACTTTAACCCAGCTTTAGCTGTGCAGCTTCAAACTCCCTGAGGAGAGACGGAGAGCCTCTGGCAGAAGAAAACAGAAAGAGGAGAGCGAAACAGGAAATGACAGAGCAGAACTGGTTATTTTATGTCTCTTCTGCTCCTCAAGTCACTTTTTTTTTTGCCTGCAAGAGATAAGGCAGGTAAAAAAAACAGGTCTTGTGAGTGTCTACTTTCCTGACAAATACAGAATGACATATCTAAGAAGAAACCCAAAATCCAGCATATTCTTTCAACCTATAACCATCCATTACTGCTAACATTCTGCACAGGCTTTTGCTGTCTTATTCAGTTGGATATCCCTCTCCTTACATGCAGTATTTATACTGACTTTAAGACTTTTGAAGCTTAAATCCTCTTCTTTCTCCGCAATGTGCCAGAGACGATAAGGATTGCAAAAAGACACACAGTAAGGAAGAGACAAATATTTAATTTATGTCCCTTTTTTCACCCCATACAGCCTGAGACTGCAGAGCCTGGTCTCTTGCAGTGGGGCAGAGCAGGGCCACATATGTCCAGGTAATTCATTTTTTAGAGTAGAGGGACTCACATCACTGTCAACAGTAGCTGAGCTAAAGCTGGAAATAATGACGGCTTTTTCTTTGTCATATTGTGCTTTTCTAAAGGTTTTTGCTGCAGCCTTTAAAGCAGAAGAATATTTCTCAATTATAGCTTTGGTCAGTTCAAATGATGATTTACTGTGTCAAACTGGCAAAGGCAGAGCAGAACATGCAGACAGATGGATGGATAATTTCAGACTTGTCTTGTCTTTCTGCCCTCCTCAGAGGAGTTAATTAGCTTCAAGAAAACGGAGACACAGAGAGAGCAGTAAGGGCAATGGAGGAGGCAAAATGAAAAGCAAAAGAGAGATGAGGAGGGAGTGATAGCCAAAGACAGAGAGAGATATTTGGGGGAGTGTGAATAGCCATGGAAACAGGAAATGTAGCTGATTGAGGAGAGAAAGCGCGAGGAGAGACAGAGAGGGTAACCCTCCTTGGCTGTCACAGCAGTTTAAACTCATTAGCAGAGCTCTGCATTTGATGCCCGTTATCTCCAGCGGCACGTTTCACAGGACGGGCGAAGAAAACACACACAGACAGACAGACAGACAGACAGACAGACAGACAGACAGACAGACATATGCATTACATTTAAAAAGCACACACAAAGAAAAAGAAAACATATAAACCTACTCAGATGCATCACGTCACAAATCACCAACACTAATCATTCTTATTCTCACAGTACTCGTCTAATTATATAAGCAATGGCTCCTTATGTAAGCTGCTTCCTCTACGACTGACTATCCATAATGCATGAAGTCTTGTATTTGGTTCATGGTGACACATCCTACCTTCCTCCACAAGCCTCGCTGTATCCGGGCAGACCAAAAAAAAAAAGGCCTAGAAGAAGATGTAAAAGAAGAAGAAGAAGGTCATGTAGCTGAGCAAAAGGATGCTCATCTGTAGCAAATTTAAACCAAAACTGTTTTGTGTGTATTCTTCATTTGAACCAGGGCACTAATTATCAATTAACCTAAGTTCAATTAAGAGCTTAAAGATTCACTAATCACTATTGTGGATATTAACAATGGACCAAATGTCAATGTGTACTGTGAAAAGGGACCCAAAGATAAGTATCTCCAAACTCTGATGTCCTCTCAGCTCTGGAGAGGCAACATCAACATCTGAGAATTGTAAACATGGGAAAACTACCCGTTATTCCCACTGGGAGTTTTCACGTGTTATTCCAAGATGGCTGAATATCCTGAATGAATCGCATTTGCGTTAGGCTGATTGGGCGATATTGTATCTGTTGGAAATGTAATAAGGGTGCATTCCATTTGACCGAGTTCAGAGTCAAAAATCTCAACTTGAACGCTGCGGTGTATTGCCAACAATGGCTAACGTGGCTGGAGCAAAGCCCATCAACTTTCCAAATTGTTGTACTAGAACAGGTTCGGGTCAACTTGAGTGTGACCTCTAAGCTCCAACTTCAGATTTTCGAGATAAATCGAACGCATTTCGAGATAAATCGAACTACAACTGGGAGGCTAACATTAGGAATATTTACCTCTTGTCTGGTCAAAATAACATTTTATACAACATAACAAACTCAGAAGTTCTTGTTAACCGACATATTTAGCAGCTAATGCTAGCTGTTGAATGTAGTGGAGCTATCAGTGAGCGTAAATATTCAACTTACATTCGTCATGTGGTCAGAGACACGACTCCAGATAAATGCTGATGCGGCTACATGTTTGATGTACCTTTAAATAAGTAACTGTTTGCTAACAGTTTTTATGTATTCTGCTTGTTAAGTTGCCCCCAAGTGGCCAAACGTTTTTATTTATAATTGCATGTTTAATAATGATCCTCACTATTTCTGAAACAACTTGTGAATAAAATTGTGTCTCTTTGAAATGAGACATACAGTTTGGGGGATGAATTGCCAGACATTACGAAACCTCCTCAGGTTTCACTAAAATGCCTTCACAGCAAATCAGAGGACACAGAATTCTCCATCATGCAGAATAAACAAAGTTCAAAAACTGCAGAGTTAACATAAAAGTTGTTCAGTTACAGATTAAGCCATAAGGCCTACATCTTAGCAACAATGAGATGTGTACCACTGTGGTAATACTCTCGACTGTCACATTACTGGAGTCTGTCTCGGTATTATCCTTCTCTCTGAGACAGAGCCTCGGGGTGTGTTTGTTCTCAGTGGGGAAAGCAATGAGTCTCACACTGACTTTCCACAGCCCATTTCCCAATAAAATGGATTTATCAAGATATAGAAAAGCTTTTTAATAGGGACTTTGGGACAAAAGGCAATTCTTACTTGGTCTGTGAGAACAAGCCAAAAAACCTTTGTCTTTTTATTAAAGTTGTTTCTAAATGTTGCATTGTGTGTGGTGCACTGGGATGGGATACATTTTAGCTTCCAAATCATGTTTTCCTGAAAGCTTTTGACTGCACTGTTTTGAGACTTTTGATTTGAACAAGAAAAATTGAGGTAAAGTCTCAAAAGTACTACACCAGCATGTGGGTGTTGCACTGGCAGAACAACAGCAATTAGCAATTGATAACATCAAGATGGAAGAATCTGGGAAAATAAATGAAAAGAGAGAATATTGAGAGGGAAATACCACAAAAGTAGAAACCACAGGAGGAAGAAATAAACAAGACATTGAACATTTCACAACCTAAATTGAAAACTAAATCTAAATATAACAGCCTACTGTGATCATAAGCGAAACTGCTTGTATTTCCACTTGTTTAGTAGTATGTCTTGTTCAATTTTATTTGCTTTAGATTCCCTTTTCTTTGAAGAAGACTCTTGATGACGTCTCCTTCTATAACTGTGCTGATTCTCACCTCTCTTTATAGAACAGGGATTTAAGTGACAGTCTGGAGATATTACAGAAGCTCAAACACCATCAGCAGACTGTCAACTCCAATGATGGAAGCATTTTTGTTTCACTGAAACTATGTTTTCCTTCATGTGTTTCCAGCCATGCTAGAAGTGCGGCTCTGTGAATGGTGGGGTCGGACTGTTGGTTGGCCCACCACTTTGGTTCTGATTCAAATGTCTCGATAACTATTGGATGGATTGCCATAAAATCCGGTACAGACATTCATGGTCCCCAGAGGATGAATTGTAATGACTTAAATGATCCCCTGACTTTTTTCACATCCAGACACATTAAGATTGACCTTTTTGGTATTGAGTGAAATGTCTTAAAAACTATTGGATGGATTGTCATGAAATCCGGTACACACATTCATGCCAAAAAACGTCCAAACATGAACATGTTAGCATCGTTATTGTGAGCATGTTAGCATGCTGGTGTTACCATTTCACACAAAGTACAGCTGCTGGCATGGCTATAGACTCTTAATCTTGGTGTTTTATATCTTTATAATGCAAAAGCTCCAATACAAATTTGTAACCTCTGTTGAACTACCCTCTGTTTAAATCCTGAGAGACTGACCTTACACATGCAGTGGACAGCTGGAAGACATCTAAATTCATCCTGCAAGAAAAATATAATTCCTATTGTTGATTTTAGGGCTGTCCTCCACCAAAGACATTGTTACTAACACTTATACGATTTTGATGACTAATTGATGACTAATTTAATAGACAAATCTGTAAAACTGAGTTTCTCCACAAAGAATCACACAAAGCACCACTTTAAATCTTGTGTTGACCAGAGATATGCTCATTAGTTTCTTGAACATAATTCATTCGGCATGAAAAAGCATGAAGAACAACTAATCGACTAAAGGAATCTTAGACCAAAACAACCAATTAGTCGACTAATCGCCTAAATAATCAATCTATCGAAGGAAAAGATTGATGGCATTGTTAGAAACAGATTGATTTTATTGGTCAATACTTGTCCCCTCTAACAAAACATTTCATCTTTCAAAGTTTCAATTCTGCTGTTTTCTTAATTATTGCTTCCTACATTTGAAACAAGTAACACTGCTGATTCAAGATGGCACTGAATCATTGACTGCCGCTTTGCCAAATATGGTGTGTGAAGTAGAATCATCAGACGAGGAGAGTAATGAGTGGTAAGCTCTGTAATGATGCTCTGAATATCTCCTCTAATGGTGTTTCATGTTCAGGTCTAATTTTATCTACAGAACATAAGCAGTTTAAACGTTTGCACAGAGAGAAGAAGGAAAAGCGTATGCACATACTGTACACAACAATGTACATATAGTAACAACTAAAATACATAAACTTGCACACACACACACACACACACAGGAGACACCTCGGATAAGTCCATGAAAGTAGTCTTCGATGGACTGGTTAGAAGGGCTAAAAGGCACACAAACGCATATCTGAACAGAAGATATAATTCTATAATCGGCGCCATTCAGATTTTATCAGACAGTAACCATGAGAGAGTTGCTTATGACAATGGAACAATGCAGAGGAAACATCAAAAGAGATCTAGACAAACATGGAGACATGTTTCCTCTTTAGTTTCCCCCCCCATGACAAACCGAGAGCGGTTGAGGCACACAGACAAAGAGCATGGTCAATTATTCACCACATCTTGCAGCAATCCATTACACTGCATTTATAATACATCATATGGCCAGCGACATGCCACGCAAGCCTTAACAGCTACTCTGCCCTGGTGGAGTGAGAGAGGCTTCATGCAATACATAACACTAATGCATTGGCCCTGACATGAGCGAGGCACCAAACGCACAGCTAAGCCCACACACTGACACACACACACACACACACACACACACACACACACACACACAGGAGCTCTAATAGATACAAACATGATGTATGGCTGCTGCCAGTTCCATCACAATGGTCACACAGCTACTAGCACTATACCGTGGAGAAGACACTCTCACACACATATCACCATCATCAACCCTCATCATCACAGACATGCACACTGCAGCCCACTCACTGATGTCTACAGACACACTAGGGTTTTGTCTTTTTACACAATTTAACATGCGATGACGAGTGACGTTTTAGCCATGCATTGTGACTCTATCAATGGCATCTATCTATCATTACACCGCTTTGGTTCAGACTGTATATATATATATATATATATATATATATATATATACACACACACATCCCCTCAACTAATGAATTGCTTGCCATGAAATTTGTGCGAGCATGCATGGTCCCCAGAGGATAAAGCCTATTGATACTGATGGCTTTTCCTCTCGCGCCACTGGTTTACCTTTTCTTTTGTGAAATGTCTCCACAGCTGTTGGATGATTGCAGAGACATTTTGTGATGATACCCATGGTACTCCAAGGATGAATCTGAACCACTTTGGGGATCCTCTGACCTTTTGTATAGCACCACCAGCACGTCAAACTTTTCACGTATTCAGTAAAATATCTTAACATCTACTGGATGGATTGGCACAAAACTTTGTACCGACATTCATGGTTCCCAGATGATGAATCCTGATGTCTTGATGATGATTCCCTGGCTTTTACTCTAGCACCACCATGAGGTTGAAAATAGTGAAATGTTGCCATTCAATTTGATTCAAACATTCATGTTCCCCTCAGGATGAATTGTAATAGCTTTTCCACTATCAGGTCAATTTAGATGTGTTCAATTATTTGGATTAAGAACAAATAACTAGCAAATAACAATGCTAGCATGCTAACATGCTAAACGCAGATCGTTCGCATGGAAAACATTATACCTGCTAAACATCAGCATGTTAGCATTGTCATTGTGAGCATGTCAGCATACCTGCATTTGCATGTACTTACAGTAAGTAGGCTAAATCAAGGACATTTTATAATAAGGAACATTTGTGTGAGAGGAAATGGTGAAAAACACTCGTGTCCAACAGGGAAGGCTCCTGTCAAACACCTCCTTAAAGTCTTTACTCTTTGATATTACACAGCTGTTGTTCATCTTTTTCACTTGATGCACATTTGAATGCTGTGATCGCAGTGTTTGGTTGCATTTTTTCAGACAAAAGGGTGTATGGTTGAACATATGGTTGAATGTAACAGTGAAATACACTAACTTCACTTACAGCACACCAGCATGACAAAATAGACAAGCGACAAAAGACTGTTATTGCTGAGCAGACTCACTTCCATGCTAGTGAGATTACAGCGGTGAGTCCCAGCGAACCAGCCACTGTTGGAGCACTGGTCAATGTCCACATCCTGCAGGTTCACATCCACACGAACCACACCCCTGCCAGAGAGAAAGAAGGGAGGAAAGATGGAGGAAATAAGGAGAATGGGAAGCATTGATGAGTAGAGTTAGAGGAAATAGTGAGAAAATCCAAAAAGAAAGAAGCCGGTACAAAGATAGAGAGAAGATATAGTGATCACAGAGATGTTATCAAAGAGGGAAGAGAGAAGGTGAAGGAAATGATAAGGAGTAAACATTTTAATTGTAAAATTATTAGATTGTGTTACAGTTAAGGAAAAAAACGGGAGGGGGAAAGGTGACACAATAGTATGAGGTTAGGCAAATTAGTGTGAGGGAGAGGAGGGAAGAGGAAATGGAGGCAGAGAAAACCAGAATAAAAGAGAACAAAATTATAAAGAACGAAAGAGTGGCGCTCAGGGGAAGTAAGGTCAATGGTGGGCGAAGCAGGGAAAGGGAGGGTGGTAATAGAGAGGAATGAATTAAATAGATTGAAAGTGGGAAATAAAGTAAGAGTGATGGAGGTGAAACAGAGAGAAAGGAAGAGAAAGAAAAAAGGAAACAGAAGCAATGTTGAAATTTCAATAAACAGCACAACAACTATATGCTCCCCAATGGCAGACATTAAAAATGCACTGAGAGATATATAAAAGTTGTATTGTTTTGCTCACACGAAAAATAGAATAAATTCATTCTTAAACCTCCTCTAATACGGTATGCTGAACAACAGTACTGATTTAACAAAATATGCTTTATCACGTCCTCAATAAACAACATGTGTATGTTCTTAATGTTGTTAGGTTATGGATGTGGGGAGATGTGTAACGATCGTTGTCCAAGGAGCTGTCTCTAGAGCTGTCCTAATATTTGTATCAGCTGGCGTAAATCTCTCCGTAAACGCCGAGCTGTTTTCAGTGAAGGGGTTCTGATAAACCCACCGAACTCAATCAGTAAAAAACCAAAGGTACCGACTAGCTGGTGAGCATAGTTGAGCAGCTATAGAGTCAGATATTTTACTCAGGAGATGGTGGAGACCAAAACAGAGCTAAAAGGAGAGTGAATATTGAACTTACATTCACCGCAGTTGCTCAGAAACACGACTCCAAATTGAATAACATTGTTGCCCTCTGAACTGTTGTATACTGCTTTTTAACCTATATAACCTTATAACCCAAAGCGTTCATGAAGAAAGGAATGCTTTAGCGTTAGACTGCATTATTTTAGTTTGGTGTTACTTATAAACTGGCAACTGAGTGCAATTACCTCAAACAGCAGTGCATTGTCGTTTACAGCAGTTATTGGGGACTATTTTCAGCCGCAGATAAATTCACATTCAGCGTGTATTACAGTAATGTTTGTTCTCATTATTCATTCAAATTAAGGAATATGTTACCCAGTAAAACAGCGTAGCTCATTTATTTACTTTTTGGAAAACGATGGAGCTCCAAAGCTTTATCAGACTTTGGATATACAGGCAAGACTTTTTAGAAAAATCAATTTACTGTTTGGTTTCTGTGTTTTCATTGGATTTTTCAACAATAAGAGGTAGTATATGTCACCAGACATATTCTTTGAGATATTGAGTTTATCTGTGGCCAGTGCAAATAGTTCTGGAAGTAGCTTGTCCTTGTTTTGTGTTTCATGTAAACTTTTAATGACGGTAATTGGACGTGTGTTCTCTACTGTTCAGCAACACTGCAGACTGCAGCTGCTTTCCCACCAAAGGTGAGAAAGATTCTCACGTTTCCTCTCTGCTTGGAGACCCAAACATGTCTGCAGGACGTTGGAACAGTTCAAAACTCGTATACTGCTGGCCCATGCAGCCGTGAGCCATCACAAATCCATACTGCGAAGTGAATACGTTTAAATATTGCTCAGGGATGTTACTGGAATACAGCAATATAGAGGAAAACTACCTAAGACTTAAACCAGTGGTGCTAATTTTAAGCTGTTTTCATTAGTCTAATGTGCATCGCCAAGCCCATCATCTCTCTCGCTCTCTCTTTTTCTCTCTCTCTCTCTTTCCTCTTTCTCTTACACACACATACCCACGTGAAAAGCATTCTTTGTCTTCTTTGATTTACATTCTCCTACCCATTTCTTCCACCATCGTACAAGCTGAACATTCACGTTCACTCTCTCATCTTTCTCTCTCCTCTCCGGTTCGGTGGATGGGTCTGACACCCGTTACTTCCATCTGCCTGCTGGGAAGTGGAACAAACAAGCATGGAGAGAGGCTTTGGCCACCGGCTCTCCTCAAGTACACAATCCGACAGAAAGAGAGGGAGGCAAACGTGTTGACACCGGAGTGACAAAAAATATTGAGCTTTACAAATCAAAGCTACAGACAAGTTCGATTATATTTTTAGTCTGTCGTTGTTTTACATAATCTTTAACATTGTTAAAATGTATTAATTTGATTGTAAATCTACAAAAAAATATCATTAGTCACTCAGTTTTCTTCCAAAACTGTCCACAGCATTAGCTTCATGTGCTCTGTTTTGTGCTGTTCTTGTGCAGTCTGACCAGTAGAGGTTGGGTCTTCATATGGTGAAATTTGTTTCTTCTATCTATTGTTGTTCTGACTTAGAGAAAATGGTACTTGTTCCCCCTTTAAGTAGGGATGCACCAATCTGACTTTTTAAGTCCCGGTACAGATACCAATATCTGGGCTCAGTGTTAGTTAATAAGCTGTATGCCTTAATGTGTGGAAGTGAATGGGATCATTCTTTTATGCAGGGCAACATTAGGGCTTGACTTAAACATTGCTTCCCTAATTTTGTAAATCAAAAAGTAAAAATGTACATATCTTCATTGATATAAAGTTTGTGAAATGTTATTTATTATTAAAATAATAAGTCTTGCACCAGCAAATTGGTAAAAACAATCTTCAAAATTCATTAATTTCTTCGGCGTGATGCTTCTGGAGGTGCTTGATTTAGTTAGTTGTGTTATGTTTTGCAGCGTAAATGCCACCCATCGAATAATTGGCTTTGCAGATATTGCAAGTATAGCCGGTAGAATTTGAAGTGTAAACTACTTCCAAACAACATGTTTGTTGTTATCTCCCTCAGCTATGCAGTCTATCAGCTTGCTGCTGGCGTATGACGTAGTACGAGCACATGTGTAATCAGGACAGAGAGAATGGCAAAAAAAGATGAGAAAGAGGTTGCTTTGAGGTAGAGTAGCAGACATAGTGGAACTGACTCCATCATCTACACTAGCTTATGCTCTGTTCAGAGCCAACCGGCTTTCTATTTTTAGAAATGTCCTCACAGGACTGAGATGAGGGGCAGAAGTCATAGAAAGTTGCAGACCACAACCCACTTTATAAGAAGTAGAGTGAGAAAGAAAACAGCATGCATCCAGTTGAGTCGTTGTAGTGGATAGTTCTACTCAATTGGGGAGTGCATCTTTGTATGAGACACACTCTGGCCTTCACGTTCCCTTCCTAACGTGGTTCCCTCTGCTGACATCAGACCTTTTACTGACCAAGTCAAAGACAAACTCAATGTCCACTTCATACATTTTTCTGGAGCTTTCAACTATTTGAAATGGTTATTATCAGCAGATACAATTTACTCGGCTGTCACCGAGATCGATCTGTTGACAGCTCAGCTCAGTGGCTGTTATGATTTCATCAATCTTTAGGGCTTTTCTCCTTGTTGGCTTTAAGTTAGGCATGAACCATGGGCTAAAAGTGCTTTGGATGACAGCATGCGCTCTCATGTCAACGGATCCATCTCACAAAACGGAAAATGACACATGGGATTGGATGCACAAGTGTCTGATTTTTCTGTCACAAATCATAGTCACTTGTAAAATGTCACTCATTTAAAATCCCTCTTGGCTGAGCTTGAATAGTCAATTGATGAATTGTGAATTAATTCACTGAATTAATTTAATGAAACTTAACATCAGCAGACACTTAACTGACACAAGCAGATCTTCCATTTCTCTCAACTAGTTAAACATCCTCATTACTGCACGTTGATGGTTTCAGACAGACAATAAGTCATTTTTGGAGACAAATGGGGCGTCTCAGCCAGAAATATGTGAGCTGTGATAGCAATTAGAAACTGTACTGTATAAAACTCTTAACTCAAGGGAAGTGTCTCACTAAGCTAAAATGGAAGACCATGACGATTCTGATCAAACTGATTCTGTGGTAACTCCACAGTTACCACAACTGTAACCGCAGTACAACTCCCAGAAATGTCCAGAGCAGCTCCTGGCCAGATAACGAGCTCCATAACCCAAAAGGGACAGTCCCTATGACAGGTAGTGATGCAGCACTTTGCTCAGGGACACCTCAGCAGGGTGGATGCCTGCCAACCTAAGGCCCAAATCACTAGCACGACACACTGCTGCGTGTGAACCACGAAGCAACATTTCAGTGTTTTGTCACCTACATTCATTTGTCCTATGTATTCTCTAGTGTTAGGGTGGATTTTACTTAACATTTGCTGGTGTGTACTAGATTAGTGGCTCCAAAAAATTAAGAAAGTGGGGTTTTTGTGCACTAAATGATTTATGATGAGTAAATCACTGGACATCTTTGTGTGTGTGATACATCTCTAGACAGCTGTAAGGGTTTATTGCACCTGAAATTCAGAGTGGCATCATATTGCAGTGTGTGCTCTTTCATCGTTAATGTCTTAATTGATCTTTTCAAGACACTCTTTGAAATATGAGATCATTGGGTGACTGTATATGCACCTAACACAAGCACACAGATGCCAGCTTTAAACACTTTACCAACAAACGCACTTTGTAAAGCGTGCAGTGTTCATTAGATGCTATAGGCTGCAGCAGTGGAGATGCACAGCTGCGGTTTGACAGGCGAGCATATTAAATGAGAAAGGTCTACCTGTGTCTGTGAAGCCTCTTTTACACCATCTGTTTCTGGCATCAAGGCTGCAGATCATCATGATCCATATTTAAATGCACTTTCACAGAGCATTAATATAATGTTCTGAAAACCTTAATATGTGTAAAATGAACTTGAATACATTTTTATGCATTTAGAAGACAAGAAATGTTGTCTCAAAACGTATCAAACACAAACTGCATGTAGTTTCTCTCACTTTCTCACACACACAAACACCTCCTCTCACCTGAACTCTGGTGCAGAGTTGCTCTTCAGTCCATAGAAACCAGCGGACAAGGTGAGCAGCCAATAGGGCACAAACGCCCCATGTTCACACTCCAGGTACGGTGCCGACCACTTGATCTGGTTTTTGTCCAGAAGGTAACTTCCACTCTTGGTGCCGGATACCTCTGGGACTCTTCTGTGCATGTGTGGTCTCCTACCGTCCCTAAAGTCGTTGAACCAGTCGGACTCCGGGCTCCTGCTCCTCAGCTGACGGTGCGCAGAGCCGGACAAGTCCTGCAGCACCACCTCCTTCTCGGTTCTGGTCGCCTGGAGGAAAACGTTGGGGCCCGGCGTCGGCGCGTCCGCGTGGAAAGTCACCACCGCCCTGTGGATTTTGGGGTCCCCCTCGAGGATGCTCTGGACCAGCGCGTGGTACCAGTGGATGTCCCTCCGAGAGGTTTGCTCCCGGGACCTGTTGGCCTGCAGGATCATGTTCAGGAAGTTTGTGGCGTGCGCTACGGTGTCCAGGATGCTGTGCAGGGAGTAGTGGGAGGCGACGTGCAGGCCGCCTCGCAGGCTGCTCAGCTCGTACCTCCGCGAGCAGTTGACCTGCCTCAGCGCCGAGGAGTCTCCGGTGTGCAGGAACGCGGTCACCACCCTCGGGAGGTCCTCCTCAATTTTGTGCGCCACCACCGCGCGCTCAGTGCCCGGTACCGAGTAGTAGGTCGGGTGGTGGGGCGGCTCTCTGTTCATGTTTTGGGTGCTGAAGATCGGTGGGTGCCTTTCTTCCCGCTCATTATCCGACCACTCCACATAACCGTAGTTTGCTCCCAAAACGAGCCCCGTTTGCAGAAGCAGCGGAACGACCAGGAGAGCCATATCGTTCCGTTTTACAGGCACAGAGAGGAAACCGTGGGCACTTGGCAAAGTGTGGCGAGCATAACCAAAGCTACGCTATTTATTATACTGCTTCGCGGTATTAGAAACACTTTAGGAAGCACACGCCAGAGAATGTCCTGAATTTCATACCCATGAATCAAGCTGAAAACGATGAAGCCTCTCCACTTCCCGTCCTGGGCATCTTTTATCCGCGATAACACAGACTTTTCCTCTCTTCTTCTCCGTTTTTAACAGTAGCACTATATGATCCAAACACCCCCCAGCCTCAAAACTCATAAAAAACAACAACTACACAACCTTCTCATCGGCCCCGCAATCTATTCATGTGTAGCGACGTTATGAACGAGCGCTCGCGGTCTCTTTTGACTCCTTCTCGGATGAATCCATGTGAGAGGAGTACGATGACGAGACACGGAGCAAATTCTTCTTGAAGTTCCGTCCCTCCCAATATAACCCTAATAGGCTACTTAAAGTGTCGCCCACCGGTGTGTGTGGTTGTTTCTCACTGCCAGTCTGCCGGAGGTGGGCGGAGCGTGGGAACGACCGGAGCTGTCCGGTGCTGAAATTAGCAGCCGTAGGATGAGAAGCGAGGGTGGCGGTGGGGATCAGAGGCTGTCAGTGACGAGGACGGAGGAGCAGCCTGTCAACTGGATCTGACAGGCTGCTCCTTTAGATGATTTAAAAGAGAATACAAATGAATAGTGTGCATGAGAGAGAGACCAACAAAAGCCAACCATACAATGTGTTTATGTTGTACTGAATATACAATATACTTCTTATGTGTACAGTTTAAGACCCAAAGTATGTGGACAGCAAAACATTACACATTACAGGCGTTACAGTTTTTCCTCACATTTCTAGAGATAAACATTAGCATCTGCTTCCTAAAACCATACACTCATTTTACTCAACTTCATGTTTCACACCAAAATGATGCCTTTTAATACTTTTTTTATCCTGATTGTTCATACTGTCATTTTGCTATACATCCCCAGTTAAAGGGGTCTTTGAGAGAGTTTTCCTTGTCCAAATTGTGGGTCTACGAATAGAGGATGCAGAATATAGCTATGTGTAGGTCTCTCACAACTGCCATAGTTTGCATATTGGAGACCTAAACTGAAACACAGTTGTTGAATCTGCTGTTGAGAAGAATACTGGATCCTTTTGCTGAGACACTCATTCAGTCAGCAGTGCAGAGGATACATTTTGTCATCTTGTCCTTCATGACTGGTGATCAGATGGAGAAGTGAAGACAGCAGTGGGCGATATTGTAAATGCAGCAATGTTCAGCAGCCAGAAATCATTATATCGTTATATATACATAGACATAGGAATGTCCAATCCCTTACCCATCAACTGCCAAGGCCTGGTGATATTATCGGTTAATCGTAAATAAAACAATATGTGAAAATGTGAACAAGGGAAGTCAGAGAGATGATCATTTGTGTGCCACCTGCCTCTCTTTCTCATTCACACTGAGGTTGGAAATCCCACTTTATGTAGCCTACTCCATGTGTTCATCTGTTGTTGATCAAAAAAACAAACAAAACATGAAAGCATTGTTTTTCTTGTAGTGCAAGAGTTTTGTGTGTTCACGTGTCCGTCTCGGTCTGCTCTGACGTTCTCTGGGGTTCATCGAGACTCGGCCCCGGATTTTAAATGTGCGTTGCAGCGTACGACCGGCCCGGGGTGACTCGCAGGCCGTTGTCATGGCAGTGGAAGGTGACGACCGCGGAGTTCTCCCCGTGCTGCCCGCTGCAGCAAGAGACAGGGAAGGTAGCCTGTCTGGCCCTGCAGCACAAGATCTACAGTATCCACCTCTCACACACAGACACACTCGCACACTGATCAATCTGCTCCAAATCAGACTGATATTTGGACATCATAAGGACAGATATTCATAAAGGTAGATGGATAACTGGTGTTAGAACAGATACTACTGACATGGAAGTACTTGTAAGTCTCAGAAATCACTAAGAACTCTTTCATTCATTTTGTACATTGGTTTAAATGACTAAGCAGGCTCAGGGCCCCATCAAAACCACTGTGCAGTGGTGGAGATGGTGAATTAGGTGGAGGAAAGGAGACGGTACCGAGCAGTGAGAGAGCATCAGAGGAAGGAGATGAGAGACTGTAGGAAACGATTGCTCCTGCCCCCTCTATTTCATCTTCTTTTACAAGCTGCACTGCCTCCCCTGGCCCGATGAATATTTGATAGGCATTTGCTGCTTCATCTGCATGCTTTACAACTTGAGTGCGTACAACTGCAACAGTGGATGAGAGGCTGCTGTACTAGCCGTTCTTTCACCCACGCTCTCTGTTCTCCCAGAGGTTCCTTTAGATTTTTTTCAGAAAAGAGCAAGTGAAGAAAAAAATAAAAGGCTCATGAGCGAAAGAGTACTTCCTCTAAAGCTTTTTTTTTTTAAGTGCATGCTATGGTTTGCTGCGATGCCTCACCCATGCAGGGAGACATATTTGGAATGGAACAAGAGTTGCTGTCAGTCGGAAGGTGACCAGGGCTCAATACATAAGTTTACAGTTTCTTGCTTTGAAGTTTGTGTTGTAATGAAAAGGACATCAACATTCCTTTACAAGTGTATGGATGTGGGCTGTATGCCCTGAATTCAATTGTCATTATCCAACACAGGGCTGCACAACTAAATGCAGTTGAAGCCCATTTGCTATACACAAAAAAAACAACAACAACAACAGAAGTGTATTCCTGTTGTGCTTTTTTTCACTTGCATCAGGAGGAATGCTAACAGCAGCAACAAAACAATTATTTGGGCAATATGGTCGACATCTTACCATTAAAAGTTTGGTGTCAGGGATACACTGTCCATCAGTTGCAGCTTGATCCGGGATGCCATGACGGAGCCAGTCATTTTCAGAGGCTGAAAAGTTTTTCCAAAATCTATAGAGTCATCTTTCTTCACACTCCCATGCAATTTGAATATATATGAATTATGGTGTTTTTGCTCCTTTCACTGAAGCAGTTTACTGTCATAACAGCATCTTATGATGTAAAAGGTTTATTTTTAACCATAGCTCTCCATCATGTAAGCTGTCAACAACATGAAAGTGGGAAAAATGTTTAATCTTGGGTTGCTGGGCAGCTTCTGTACGTATAGCAAGACTGTTGGAACCTATGATTACTGACTTGGTTTAGCCTCAGTTTGAAGTCTCCTTCTTTGACCATGCATCTCAGAGGGTATCAGGAGGGTAACCAAGAGTGATGAAGAAGAATGAAGGGGAGATGATAAAAATAAGAAAGACGTGACTTTTAAAAGCTCCATTTTATCTTTAACGTTCAGCAGAATTCTGAGTCAAATTGGCCAGTTTTGTGGCGGTATAAAACAGAAACAGGCCATCAAGATTAAAAGTAGGAAAATAGTATAAGTTTCAAAGTCATGATTTTGTTAAATGCTAATGCTCTGGCTGCCAGGTTACCTGCAGTTGTCTAATGAAGATTAAAAAGGCTGCTGAAAAGTGTAACTATGCTAATTTCCCTGTACAGTCTGCCAAAGGAAAGACAGTTCAATCAACTAACGCTGGTGAAAATAAAATTAATTTCATCTGCAAATATCAGCACAATGTTCCAAAATAAATGGTCTGACAGTGTATTGTTACAGTATCTTATCAAATGTTAGCAAAATGTTGTGTTCTTTATCTATAGACACGTGTCCCCCTTGTTATTAGTAAGTAAAATACAAAAATACCTATTCCAGCACACTAAGAGCCTGTGTGTAAATGCTGGATAGTTTGCCAGTCTATCACAAGCCAGACAACATACACAAACACATTCACCTGAAAATGGACAACTTAGTGCATTTGTGTCACCATGTTGAAGTTTTGTAACTGTTGTAAGGAAAACTCATTCACAGAAAGGACCCATCACTGGTCCTGCTTACTCTGCAGCAACAGTGTAATCACTTAGACACTCTGTCACCTGCAGAGACAAAAACACATCAGACATAATGTCTGGGAACATATGGAAGACATATTGATTTGTGAGTTTTCTCCAGCTTCCTCCAAACCAAATACAAGCAGATTAATAGAGCTATAATTGGTCTCTCTCAAATTTGTCAAAGACAAATGTCAAGTGTTGCTATTAGTGATAATGTCCCTTCTCCTGTCTATAAGTCATAAGGGTCCCTCAGTACTCACCTGGCCTCAGTACCAGTGCAGTATATGACCCCCCTTGGCCATATTAGTTTAGTTTAGTATTAGTTCAATACTGTTTCCAACAGCAATTATACTGATAACACCCAGCTGTAAGTATTGTTAAACCAGAAAGGCACATATTCAGTCCATTTATTATAATGCAACAGCAGCTGAGACTTAATTAAATCATATAATTAATCCAATTACAGCCTTATCACATCAGCTCTGTTTGACGAACAGGTGGGTTATTATAATTAGAAACCAGATGTTTCCACAGACAGTCTGATGGGGTTTTGTGGAAGTGTCGGAAAATATGTGCATTGTGATGTTGTCAGTGAGGAAGTGGGGTCACAGGAAGTGGGGTCACAGGACACTGTGTGTAGAGGAGTTGAGTGAATTCAGCCTTTGCAAACTCATGCTGTTATGAATGTCAAAGACATATGACAGTTATGAGCAGCAGGTAGGATAAAATATGATATTCTCCTCAATCATGCAAAGCTCTTACTCCCACTAACGTAATCACAACCACTACTGAAGGCGTGCATCGGCGTCTGTGCATAAGATTTGCAAGACATTCTGGGCCTTTATCAAGGTGAGACACGACAACCTCATCTACATTACACCCTCAGGTGTCTGAAAGCCCCATCTGACTGCACACATGCACCTCGCCAAAAATCACCTCCACATTATCCCCGGGAATTATACTGTGGAATGTGTGAGTGTGTGTGTGTGAGTGTGTGTGTGTGGGTCTGTGTATGTGTGTTCTTGAAGTAGGCTTCATAAATTGTCTTGTACTATACAAGCGTGAACAGACAGGTGTGAAATCAGCTTGTCAGGAGACAGGAGTGAATCTCCAGCTAAAATAGGGGATAACTAAGAACTATATTCATCCTGTAGAATAACACATGCTTTCAAACACCCAGACATCACACAAACATCTCTGCCTGACTGATTGTTGAGTTTACTTTCTTCCTATCGTTTTAGTCTGAGAGGATAAGTTGTTTGCATAACTGGCACAGAGCAATGTGTCACAGTATAGTCAAATAAATTAAATATTTAGTCTTTGCTGCCCTCTAGAGGTTGCTTGTGTCCTTCTTATGTTTCCAGTGGTCTCATTTTGGAGTTATGTTTGACACAACAAATATATGAGCCCACAGAGTCACTCATTAATTCAGTGTCATTGGGCACATTTTCCAAAAAATACCGCTTGGTTAATTAAGTAGCCTAATTAATTCCGGGTTTGATATTCAAATGTCACAATCTACGTGGCAACATAATTGTCCCTGACTAATATTTGATAAGAGGACACACCAAATGTATACTGCAGAATATTAGTGTAGTTATATTCCCACAATTTTTCTTGCAGAGAAATCTCGACGGAGTGTCTGTGCGTTCGGCAAATTCTGATATTTCCGATAGCACTCAAAGGTAGCACGGCTGTAACCATTAATGACGACGAAGGAAGTGAACGTATCAGTTAGCATTCTGCTCCGTACGACAGCTAACGTTACAGAACTTACACACAGTGAATAAGGTAATGTTTAAGATTTTAAGTTTGACAATATTTTCATCCATTTTCAAGCCGTTAGTCGTGGTAAGGGTTGCGGTGTGACTGACATACAAGTAGTCAGTTAGATAACGTTGAACCAAAAACCTCCCGTTACAGTTAGCATAGCTGGTGCTAGTCATGCACAGCTAATAACTGTTAGCTAACGTTAGTGAGCTGTTAGCTCACGTTAATGAACTGTTAGCCGCTACGTAGGACAAAAGACAATGGGATGATACAGAGTTTGTTGTCTCGTATTGTCATCATCCAAATGTACGTTAACTTTATGTACGATTAAGTTGATTAAATGTCAGTCACGTTTACGTTAGTTATTATAAATAATGCACAACTAATTTATGCTTAATGTAAAATGAGAGGACTGCGTTACGCAGCAACACATAAGCTACTGATGTAGCATTATAGCAAGAGCTTTGATTTTCTTCAAATTAATTTAAGATAACTATCTCCTATTCTAAACGTACTTTTTGAGTGCTCTGAATTGTAATCATTTGCTTCCTAAGTTAAGCTCCCTAAATTAAAGGTATGCATACTGTGTCTACTGTGTGATCGAAGGGCAGCACTCATAATTTATGCCATTTGCCTTTTCAGTGACAGCCTCTTTAAGGATTGCCATATGGATTCTCCTCGGCAGGCGAAGAACCTGAATCGAGAGCCAAAGCGCAGTCAGAATCGGTCAAGCAATCCTCCTCAGAAAGATGCCTACGCCAGGCTCCTCAACCAGCACAGCAGCAGCAAGTTCAGTCTGTATCTAGAGCAATATGTAAAGGACACAGCATTTCAAAGGGAAGGAAATGGGCCAAGCACCCTGTTCAAAGCCCAGAGTGACAGGCAGAACATACCACAGCGACAAAGGGTTCAGGTGCCCAATGATTTCTCTGATTCGAGTGACTTCTCCCCCTCTTCCATGAAAAGTAGAGGAGAGGAGAGTTCACTGTCCTTGTACATGGAGAAGCTAAGCAGCCGCAGTGCTCAGCAGGACTTTGAAAGGAAGCAGGGTGTGTCTGACAGACAGCGATGGGGACAGAGAAGAGACACAGCCACCAGCCAAGATGGAGACGTCGAGTCTGGTGAGGAACTTGGCTCTTTAAAACCCAATGAACCAAAGAAACACCAGAAGCAGCAAAAGAAAACCAAGGACTCTCACAAAGATGTTACCTCAAAAGAGACTGGCGCCTTTGTTGGACGTCCTGAGTCCCCAAATACAGCCGGTACAAGTGGACAGGAGCAAGAGAAGATGAAGAAGTCAAAGAAGAAAAAAAATTCAAGGCAGCCAGAAGAGGAGAAAAGCGGAGAAGGGACATTACAGTCTGGGGTTGACGCTCAGAATTCAAGGCCCAAGTCCCCTTATGGCAAAGAGAAAAAACTGCAGCAGCCCAGAGGTAAATTGCATATTATATTTTTGAGATAATGGTATTTATGGTAATGTAGTTGTATACATTTGATGGTTTATGAGGGATGAAATCAATGAGTTAAATATGTTTCAGCTTCAAGTGCCAATTCTCCTGCTGACAAGAGTAAGAACAGAGGACCCAGAGGATCAAAGAAACAAGTTTTTGAGTCCTACATGACATGTGAGGAGGTTTCCCATGGCCTTAAAAGAGGAGAACTCCTTCAGGTAGAAACCCAGAGTTACTGTTCTTGACCTGAGACTGTATTCAAATCTATTGAGTATGGATAGTTTTACTCAAGGTGGTCAAACTATTAAAGCAGTTAATATCACAATATACTGGTTGATTAATTTCTAAATTGTTCATGCTTCCTCTGCAGGGACAGTTGAGAATCAACCCAAAGAAATACCATGAAGCTTTCATCCCATCTCCTGTAAGTTCAACCCCAAATTCATTTCGCAATTAATGTTTTGCTGCCTCAACAACTTGTTTAATGGGTTCTATTAAAACTCTCTTTATTGTTGCAGGATGACGCACGAGATATATTTCTGGATGGGATTGTAGCTCGCAACAGAGCACTGAATGGCGACGTAGTGGTGGTGCGAATCCTCCCTCGGGAGCTGTGGAAGGTAGACTTCACTCACTTATTTATCTATGTACAAAATTTGTAAGACATCAGTTTTTTAACGTTTGATTATTATAACAGGCTCCATTTTAGCTCCACTGGACAGCAGCGTGGCAGAGGATGATGACTGTTTGTCTGTTTTAGGTTGTGAGGTCAGACACAGAGTGTGAGGGCGCCAGTGGGTCAGACACCCAGAAAGAAAACACGGTGCGGCCAGCGCAGAAGAAGACGGAGCGCACGCCCAGGCCTGATGGTGTTTCGGAAGACCAGTGTAGCGACCAGGATGAACTCACCCGCAAAGTGCAGAATACCTCCCTCACTGACACAGGTACTGGGATGGAGTTGTGATTATAACAGCTGTTGCCAATCACAATTAACATGGGTATCAAATTATAATAGTTCAGTTGGTATTTGGTAATGGTCAGTGAACTGTGTGTTTGAATGTTTATTTATTGGTCTGACGAGAGTATCAATGCACAGAAGCAAACACAAATAAAGGCAGTAGTTCAGGTAATCTAAATCTTTCCTTTCATATGATGGAAATAGGGGAACATCTGGAAGACCCCTCAACCCCACGGCCCAATGGGGAAATACTCCAAAAGACTGCTAAAGTGAGCGTCTCGCCTATCAGCTCTGATGTATTTCTTACTCAACCCTTCCTGTTTTTCACCCCAAGAATTTTCCAGATAAAAATGACCACAAGAAGCAGGGTTTGTGCCCAGCTCATGAAGCAACGGTAGGGGCATGACGAGAAGGTTCTATGTGATTTTGATTGCCTCACCCTTCACCAAGTTGCCACAAAAACTTAACTCATTTGGCTACTTTACAATACAAGCCAACTATAAAAATTAACTAACATTAACAATATCCAAAGAAAATTAAAATATAAAAAAAACACCTATTTGTCTTCCAGGTGGTTTACATTGTTGAAAAGAAACACTCGAGAGCTGTGACGGGCTTCCTGAAATTCCTGCCAGACAAGCCTTTTGCCATGTTCTCGCCTGTGGACCACCGTGTGCCACGGATTAACGTTCTCCTTGCCGACTGTCCCGAAGACTTCAGTTCCCGCCCGGGCGACTACGCCAAAACCTTGTTCATATGTCGGATCACCAACTGGGCAGCTGACAGCAACTTTGCAGAAGGGTGAGTGTTGCATTCAAAGCTTGATGCGGCGAACCATTTTAACGACCAAGCTGACTCTCTGCTCTCTGCTCGTGTTTTTCTCCAGTCAACTTGCTAAGACTCTGGGTCAGGCTGGAGAAATCGAGCCAGAGACGGAGGGCATCCTGATAGAGTACGAAGTGGATTTCTCCGAGTTCTCCGATGAGGTCTTGAACTGTCTGCCCAAGAACCTGCCCTGGACCATCCCTGCTGAGGAGATGGCAAAGAGGAGAGACCTGAGGTAGCGCTCTGAAGCCAATACATAACTGCTGTATTTATTTAGCTAATAACTGGCCTACTGAGAATTTCAAGATTTGCCATCCGATGACAGCAAATGCATATCTAGTTTTAATTTAGGATTTATATGATTCAAAAACCACTGTTTTATCATGTGTAGGAAGGAGTGTATCTTCACCATCGACCCTGCTACCGCCAGAGACCTGGACGATGCTCTGTCCTGTAAACAACTCCCTGATGGTAAACTATCCTGAGGAGCTCCGTAATGATGATGAATTGTGATTATAGATCTAGATGCTGTTTTTTCCTGTGGGATGTGAGGCTGTGTCATAGACTGTCCTTTTTAAACACAGGTAACTTTGAGCTGGGAGTTCACATTGCTGATGTGAGTTATTTTGTGGGGGAGGACAACGCTCTGGATGCCATCGCCAGCCAAAGAGCAACTAGTGTGTACATGGTTCAGAAGGTGAATATTCCTTGATCATCTTCATCAGTGTTCTATTTAAAACTACTATTTGATCTTACCCCAGTCAAATATAGCAGTGATGAATGATAATAAACATACCTGTCATGTTTTGTCCAGGTGATCCCCATGCTGCCCAGGTTGCTGTGTGAGGAGCTGTGCAGTCTCAATCCTCTCACCGACAGACTCACTTTCTCTGTCATTTGGACAATCACACCGGAGGGGAAGGTATGACCATTTAAAACTTAATGGACCTGTTTGAACTGCTCTCAAACAATGAAAGGTTAAGTTCACAGGTTGATTGATTGAAGTTGGGATGGCATTTGCCGTTTTCCTCACTGGTTCCACTTCGCC
The DNA here is from genome assembly GCF_004355925.1 of Anarrhichthys ocellatus. Taxonomy (NCBI): domain Eukaryota; kingdom Metazoa; phylum Chordata; class Actinopteri; order Perciformes; family Anarhichadidae; genus Anarrhichthys; species Anarrhichthys ocellatus. Next base: position 5,469,013 of record NW_022280062.1, on the reverse strand, counting down.
TAACTCCCCCCCCCCCCCACAGATCCTGAGTGAGTGGTTCGGCCGCTCAGTTATCCGCTCCTGCGTGAAGCTGAGTTACGACCATGCTCAGTCCATGATCGAGGCCCCTGACAAGATGTTCGCTGCCGAGGAACTGCCACCTGCGGACCCCGAGCACCCCATTGATGAGATCCATCGGGCTGTGCTCAACCTGCACTCCATCGCAAAGAACCTCCGGGCTCAACGCTTCTCAGGAGGAGCCCTCAGGCTGGACCAGGTCAGCCCTCTCGCCCTCTATGGTTTCCTTTCATAATATAGCTGGTGATCATGGCTTGAGCACTCCACTCATGTTCCCTTTTTATCTCAAAATAAGAGTTCATCAAAGATAATTGAACAGTTTGTTGGTAGACATTATTGACATTATTTTCACATACATGTCTTGTGTTTTTTGTTTCAGTTGAAACTGTCCTTCACCCTGGACAAAGAGACCATGATGCCTCAAGGCTGCTACGTTTACCAGTACAGAGACAGTAACAAGTGAGTAACAAACCCTCCTCCGATACATCTGTCTTTTTGTCTTCAAATGAAACTATTTGACGTGACATCTATATACACTTCACCTCTCAATCATTCTGGAGTGCTTGCATATCAGTCCTCGTTTGTTAGTGTTTCTTTTTTTTCTGCCGCTCTGGTCATTTAACCGCTGTATCGTTCAAACCTGTGTTCTGTAGGTTGGTGGAGGAGTTCATGTTACTGGCTAACATTGCTACAGCCCACCACATCCACTCCAGATTCCCCCAGCTGGCCCTGCTCAGACGCCACCCTCCACCCAAGACCAAAATGGTGGATGAGCTGCAGGAGCATTGTGACCAGTTGGGAATCGACATAGATCTCTCCTCTGCAGGAGCCTTGCATGTCAGTACTCACAATACAGCAAATGTAGCCCAGTTTCTAATACCTCAGAAAAAATAGAAGTTATATTTTGTCTGTATTAATGATTGAAACCTTTTATTCTGCATTTCCAACATGCAGAAGAGTCTCAACACTGCTCTTGGGGATGATGAGTACACCACTGCCAGAAAAGAAGTCCTCACCCACATGTGCTCCAGACCCATGCAGGTTAGAGCCGAGTGACACCTACCGTCTTATTTATCACGCTTGTGTGGAATACATTTGCTTTTGTAAACCGTTTAATGCAGAAAATGAGACACCCACTGTCATGAATAGTTGTTACCATAAATGAAAAACATGCAAGGATGGGCATTTCAAACAAACATAATATTTGATAATTGTTGGGCACTATTCTATCATTCTTTAAAGGTTAAAGTTGCATAAACGATTTGATTTTTCTTACCCCATCCCTACTTAACATAATACAGAAACATTTAGTTTTGTCAGATTCAAACTGAATATGTACTATGTGAACACGAAACCTTTTCAGTGATATTTCTGTGTTTAATGTGTGTTATTGTTATTTCACAGATGGCGATGTACTTCTGTACAGGTGAACTTAAGGATAAGCAGTTGTTTAAGCACTACGCCCTCAACGTTCCTCTCTACACTCACTTCACATCGCCCATCAGACGCTACGCTGACCTCGTAGTCCACCGGCTGCTGGCTTCCTCACTGAGTGCGTGCCTTCTCCACTAAAGTCTCTTTTAGACACAAAAACAAACGCACACATTTAAATGGATAACAGAAGGTCCTGTTTGCTTCATACAGTGGTGCGGTTGTACTGCAGGACATGTCTGGTTGATGACGTAAAATTTGAAATGCAGAAGAGAACAAAGCAGCCTCAGAGCTCACGTTGAGTTGATGCATTGTTTGTGCTCGTGCCTCTGCTGTTGTCTCTGCCCTTCCTGCTTCTGTCTGTTCCTACTGTGCGTGTATGACAGTTTAAAATGTGTAATTTGTTTTAATTCTAGTACTCATTATGTGCATGTCTGTCCATTGAATGTTTACCTGCAGATTGTGGGCCTAGTTTGGGGCTGTCGACAGAAGAAGTCCAAAAGCAGTCCTCGCGCTGTAACGACAGGAAGACTGTGTCCAAGAGAGTCCAGGAGCTCAGCTCTGAGCTCTTCTTTGGAGTGTTTGTAAAGGTGGGACACATACTTTTCTCTCTCTCTCATTAAGCCAAGTGTTTATAAATATAAACATAAATTAATTGTTTAGGAAATGTGGTTTTACATAAATTGAATAACTCACCTTTTCAGATGTTATAGATCTTTTCTATGACATTAGATGCATATTAAATACATACATTTAGTTGTACACTTGATATTATTCAGTGGTTAGTCATATGTTAGTCATATTTTCGGGGACTATGGCTTTGATGCTGAATGAAGTGAGTTGAGTTGGAGCGTATTTGTTTTTCTCCTCAAAATAAAAAGGTTCAGCCTTTCAACTGGATGACAAAGCCAAGGATTGAACCAGTTTATTAATATCGGGTCTAAAAGCATTCCATCAATCTACTTTTTTGGTCTGTGCGCCACAGGACTGTGGCCCTCTGGACTCTGAGGCCATGGTGATAGGGGTGCTGGATCAGTCCTTTGATGTGCTGGTTCTCCGGTACGGAGTGCAGAAACGCGTCTACTGCAAGGTGAGCTCCAATACACTCGACTTCAAGAGAGCAATATTAGTAGTTTAGTCATAACACACAAAACAATAAATTTGAACAACATATACACTCTAGTACAATATGACTGAAAAGGCACGGGCAGACTTTTCAGTTTCAGCTTTATATACATTTGTAGTATTGTTTTGTGTTTTTAGATGTTTCCTACTACTTGTTAAACTCCCACAATCCCGTTCATTTCACTCAAATATAAATTCTAAATCAGCAAGGTCTAATCTTAAGGATTGCCACTTTAAGACCTCTCTTGTTTTTAATTGTTGTTGACATAACTTACATTTTTAGAGATTATTTTGACTCTTCAGATGGTTTTCAATTCAGCTATGTCATCTCACTATATAAGCAAGGAATGCGTGTGTGTGTGTGTGTGTGTGTGTCCTTCACATATCTTGAGAACCGTGTATTGCCGTTTGTTTCCACCTTCAGTCTGTTACGGGTCTGGACTCGTTCCGCCATCATAAGGTGGGGAAGAAATCTGAGCTGACTCTTATCTGGACAGCAGAGGACCACGAGAAAGCTCCTTTAGAGCAGGTGAGAACGGCAGACATGGAAAACGCTTGTGTCGTGGTATATAGCCTGTCAATAGGAAATATAAATGTTATTCAATATAAACAGAAAGGGAGAAATTAATCTCAGGTTTCACACAGAGAAGCTACCAAAACAATTGACGGCATAAAGATTAAAAAACCAGGAGAAGACCAGATTACTACCTTGTTCCTCGAAGAGACGGGCCAGACCAGCTAGCTGGGGTTAAGACAGTTAGAAAGTGTCTTGGACCAAGCAAGGTGACAGAATGTAAATTCATCATTTCTTCTTTCCACTTGCAGGTCATTTCAATCTTCACGTTGGTGGAGGTGCAGCTCAAAGCTGACGGTGCACCCATGAAATACAGCGCAGTGCTCAAGAGGCCCGAGGAGAACGAGTCAAACACTTAGACGTGCTGAAGAGCACTCAAATGCTTGAATGGAAATTTTGAATTGCACATTTTTCTTTTATTGATTGGGTAAAAAAGAATAGTAGTAGCTTAGAAGCAGTATTGCTTTGGTAAGCAGGGCGCATCACTGATCAGCTCAGAGTCACATTTCAATTGAGGTTCCCACTGAGTTTCAGTGACCTTTATGATTTATAGTGTTTTAAAACATGTAAACTCTGATGTTCTAAGTTAAGCCTTGATGGTTCCACTGATGGGCACACTGTTTTATGTAATTCAGTGGTTGTATTTCAAATTGATTTGTGACCCAGGTCTGACAGGAAAAGAACCGAGTCAGCATTAGTTGTATTTTGCTGTTGATTTATTGACCTTTATGAGGACGGTATTGATGTTATTATAACTGTTGTACACAGTCTAATGCGTGAAAGCTGATTTTCAGTTTAACATCAATATATTTGTGTTTGCAAAGCAACAGAGTACAACACACTACTAAAGTTGACTTATTTGGCTGTCTTGACTTGCTATGCTGGCTGTAGAATACCTTCTCGTGGCGCAACAGTAAAAAGGTAAAACCTTTGACTGCATCAGATGAACAGAACAGGTATCTTAACATCTGCATAGAGACAAAATAACAGCTACCACATGCCATCCAGGATTTTTACATTGTCGTATGTATTTATAGTGTTTTATACAGGAAGGTTTTTCTTGTGTGTGAATGAAGGGCCCGGAGGGCTTCTTCAGGTCACAGTCATGAAGAACAGCTCGTAGGACTTTTCATTTGATTTCAATTCTTAACATATTGTTCAGTTCTTGTCTAAACTAAGGCATGTTTTCTGTACTTGGTTTAAAAGACGAGCCAAAGCTTAATCATTTCTCAACTAACTGTTATTGTTTTTAACAGAAAACATAGGAATGACTTGAATTGCTGCTGAAAGTGGATGTTGATGAGCTCATGCGTTTGTGGGGTTTTTATGCTCTGAGTCAGTCAGACTTGATTTGTGCAGCAGAAATACTTTATGGACCTTATTAATATCGACTGTGAATTTCAGCCTGTAATCAAGCCGAAAAACACTTTTTATTGTGTGTGAAGCTGCACATTTTTAAGTGTTTGTGGGCCTCCCATTTAGTTTTGACTGAGTCAGTGTGCCTCTCTTTAGTTCTCAGTGCCATGTAGTGTCATAAATCAGCTGCTGCCGCTGCACAATTTTGTTTTAATTTTGAACAAATGAGCTTGTCAGAGTTTTTTGCTAATGTTTTTAAGTTATTTTTGCTCACATGGACTGTCGGTCTGTGATGTGAACTTTAAATGTATTTTAAACCTGCAAGTTAAATGTTTGTGCAAAACAACTGGACTGACTTAGTAGGATGTGTTTCTGTGATTTAGGGTTGGAAAAAATAATAATTCATTCTTAAGTTTGAAAACCTGAGAATGCAGTCAAAAGTACAATTTCTGTCTTTGAAAAGTTATATCATGACATGTAACTTTGGTTCTTGTCTGTATTGAAAGTTCAGTTGTACTCTGCTAAACCACCATAAGGCGCAATACATAGTTGTCCTTGTCACTATGAAAATAAAAACATACGTGAATGACTCAAACCGTGTTTTTTTTGAATACCTGTGTAAAGATAAATACGTTTTGATGCTAGTCACTGAAGAGGGAAAAACACTAAGCAGTGAGTCACTGATGAACCTGATAAACACCAATGTGGCACTGCCCTCTTCTGTTTAGTTTATATTCTGAATAAACACAGATAGTCTGTGTTCTTTATTACCAGGGAGTACTTGTAATTAATCCACCATAAATCCACTGCACCGTCATATAGAAGATAAGGATGAGAGTCATGTCGCAGTTAATGACCGCGCCTTTTTAAGATACAGGTATTGTATACATCAACACCTCACGAAATACTTGTTGAAAGAAAAGCTTCGTCAATATTTTTTCTCCCCTATATTTTTACAGAAAATATGACCATCATGACCAGAAGACTTTTCAGTGTGCCATGTCCTGAAATTTCAGGTCTGCTTCAAGCTGCTATAATAAACACTTTTTCTTAACAATGGATCCAATGACTTTTTATATAAAAGAGCCATTTGTAGTGAGAAACACAGAGAACTGATTTAATCCTGAACTCTAACAACATCTTTTTAGTCATGGTTTTGGTCGGCCGGCAACTCGACTGCTTTGATTCCCCATCACGGCTCTTGTAGCGTAGTTTTTGTTAGTTTGTTTTCAACAAAAACTCTGATAAACCCGCTGTACACTGTGCAGGAAAATCAAGCAGCAAACCAAGTTAATGACCACGAGTGAGTGAACGAATGGAGCATTTAGCTAACTGATGAAGAGCTTTTCCAGCAGGATAGAGTGAACAACTGGTCATGAACGGGCACCGTCTCCATCGCTGTATCCAGCTCTTTTTATACAACCATGAGTAATACCCTTTAGTGTATTGCATCAAGGTTTTTTTATTGGCTACAAATTAAATTTTTTCATTTGTAAAAAAAAAAAGAATAAAAATGAACTTAAAGATCAGGCAGATGAGTTGAGGCAGGAAGCTAATCTGTGATGTAAGAACATTTTACCATCACCACACCTAAGTTCACAGGCAGTGTTGAAGTGACTCACCTTTGGAACAGTAGCACGGGCAAGTTGCAGTGACGTGTTGTTTACGGTTTTTCTATACCTTGAGAAGAATTCCTTATCAGAGTTAAACACATTGACGCCAGTCTATACCCGCATCTCACCCGTACTCCCATCTCAGCACAGTGCACTGTTTGACTTTAACCCCACAACCATATGACTGTAATTGTTTAGTAGTGCAGATAACTCACATTTTCCTTTAAGAGGGAGGTTTCCCTTAAGTTATGAAGTCCAACTTTTAACCTGACACAGCAGATAACTGATAGAATATCATTACAACTGTACCACCACACAAATAATAAGCCTAAAGCTGGTCCTCCGATTCGAAAGAAAATTTGTTTAATTTCATATTTACATCTTTATTGCCATGACAGTCCGTGAGATGGCTCCTCTGATTTCTACAAGGGTCCAAAGGTTGCACATAAATTCATTACAATGATTATGGTCAGTCTACGTGAAAGCCATTTATACAAAGAGTTGTTCAATAACAATATATGAATGAGCTCATTGTTCTAAAATAGCATCCGATTTGTATTTTTACATGAATGCCATTGATTTTTTGATCAGACTGCATTTGCAGATTTCCCCCATCAGATAAAAAAAAGAAATTTGACCAGCGTGGCAGCTGAAGACACGACTGATATGACATAACCTCTGTGTAAGATCAGTTTCTCTTCCTCCTCATTTCTGCTACAGCGGGTTCAAAGTCAAAGTGCCATAAAATGAATCTGTCAGATGTCAGAGCTGCGTCTCTTCCTCCTTCATATTGAAACGGATTCAAGAGCTCGTCGGGACAAGCAGCAGCTCTACAGCCGGCTCAAAGAGTGGGAATTAATGAAGATCACTGATAAAAGGACTGATAGGTAGATCTCTTTTTTGTTATATGTTACATGACATGCTTTGTTATTCTGTTACCCATGTACACTGTAACCATTGGCATTGAGCACAACAGTGGGCTTTAAAATAAATACTGTATAACAGAAGTTACGTTTTCTATAATGCCGATGAGCTAAAATTTCAGCTGAATATGATTTTTTGGAATCAGTTTTGCCTTTTCTTTGAAACTTCACAACTCATATGGATTTCTTTATGTAGGGAGTAGGAGAGCTGAAAATTGGTGATGCTGAGAAAGGTAAGCTGAAAAAATGAGTCATGAGTACGGATTTTATTGATGAGATTACTGCTTCCCAGAAAATACTTCCCTGCAGTCATTCATTCAAGAAAATACTGTAAACCGATAAAAGGTAGTCACATCATACATTCTGTATTCTGAGGGACATTAAAACACAAAGGTGGATTTGTTAACATATTTATTGTGCTCTGTATTTTCAGGGGGATTGGGTCTGGGTGGACTCTGACATCGGGGTACCCATTGGAGCGAAGGTCAAAGTAACCCCATCTGGTCAACGGTTACTGGTGGACGATGAGGGAAAGGTAAACACTATTTACTGGCTAGTTGAACAGCAAAATATATATGTCGAAGCGTCGTAAAAACATTTTCAGTCAGGATCCACCTTTTATTTTGCCTCTGCGATGGCATTAAGTTGTTGAGTTCAGGTCGTCCATATGTCCGGATCATTCTCGTGAATGCGATATCTCAAGAACGCCTGGAAGGACTCACTAAAAATTGCCTCAAATGTCCACTTGGATTTGAGAAGAATTCATTTGTTTTTTTTTTTGTGGTCAAAGGTGAAAGGTCAAGGTCCCTGTGACCCTACCACAAAACACATTTTTTGGCCAAAGCTCAATAATTGATATGCTAGTAATGCCAACTGACCCTTAATCAAATGCAGACTGGCCAATCGTACCATTGCATCGGCCAGCTCTAACCAGGGTACGTCAACAAACCGGCTGTGCTCCGTAGACTCTCATCAATCGTTCCAGATGTTCTTCATTTTCAGGCTGGTTTTGTGGATTTCGAGCTAGTCATGGTTAAACGTTGTGTAATAAAGATACTCGTTACCCGGAGAGGTTGGAAGGAGATATGCGTTTGTTAAACTGTGGAGCTAACATTAGCACAGAACGTTAGCACATAATTTACTAGCGTTAGCACGGCCATGCTAAACAAGCTACTGAAGGTTACCCGAATGTATACACATGCTGCTTTTTGCTTTTTAATGATTGTAACAGTGAATAAAATAGCTTTACAGGCACAGTGCTGCTCCTTAATTTCATTCACGTTTACACTGTGATCTGTTGGCTTTAGCTTCTATCTTTATCTTTTTAACCAGTTTTCACTGATCAATCAGCTTGACATCCAGGATACATCCTTCAAATGCAAATTGTAGATCCTTCTCTCTGCTTCTTTCTTAAATCGCTTTTTTTTCCCTCCAAAATATTAGATATTTATCGAGTGAGTGCAGTTAGTGACAGTGTGAGCTCCATAGTTAGCTCTGACAGCTTGAGGAAGTAGTGGCGGGGCTTAGTAAGCGTCATTTTCACTTTAATGTGTAATAGGATACAATGATGAAGTAATGTAATTTTGGACATAAACTGCACCTTGACTGTTTGGCGGAGGCATACAACCGCGAGGTGGTAATTGTAGTTTCTTACTTTGACCTCCCAGGAGCAGAGTCTTTCCCAGGAGCAGGAGGCCTCTGTCAGGATCATGCACCCTACGTCAGTGGAGGGTGTGGATGACATGATCAAACTTGGAGACATGACCGAGGCCGGTCTCCTCAGGAACCTCCTTCTCCGACACAAACGAGACATCATCTATGTAAGGCACACATGCAACACGCAAACTGTAGTATACATTTGAAAGTGATCAACCTGCCACTGGGGTGAATGAATTTGACATTTGAAAGTACAGCTTCATCTGAAATGTTTCCTGACAAGAGTCAAGACCAACAAAACCAAATTTGACATTTTTCATTGAGCATTTCAAACTAAATCCTGGTAACCCATAATCTGGGTAATTGAACTGTCCTATGCACTAAATGTCTTACACAGCCATTTTCCTCTGATTGCAGACCTACACAGGCTCTGTGCTGGTGGCAGTAAATCCATATCAGGATTTCCCTTTGTATTCAGGTGACCAGGTAAGGCTGGTAGTAACTGCTAGAACTACTAATAGTACAACAGTTTCAGATCATTTTGCCTTTATCATCTAACTTTGGATCTCGTCGTCATAGATTACAGTGGTGATTCATGTGTGTATCCTGTTGTCCTTCAGGTGCAGTTGTACCATGGTCGAAAGCTGGGGGAACTCCCCCCGCACATCTTCGCCATCGCTGAATCCTGCTACTCTAACATGATGCGTCATCTCAGGAACCAGTGCTGCATAATCAGGTCAGAATGAATCACTTGTAAACTGTTGCCAATAGGCAGTCTTAAATAGAGTTAGTGTTCAGGTTTTTACTTTCTGATCACTAATTAATTTTTTCTGACTTTTCCTCAGTGGGGAATCAGGAGCAGGGAAGACAGAGAGCACTAAGCTGATCCTGCAGTACTTGGCAGCAGTCAGTGGTGAGCTCTCTGAGAAGCAGATTGAACAGCAGATCCTGGAGTCTAACCCAATACTAGAAGGTACCACATCAACACAACTGTACTTCAATGATACCGAGACATGCAGTTGTACTCAACAGACAGGCAACAACACAGAATAAGGGGTAAAACAAAAACAATCAGTGCTCAAATATCCCTGTTCTGTCTCGTGCAGCGTTTGGAAATGCAAAAACAATCCGCAACGACAACTCCAGTCGCTTTGGGAAATATTTGGAGATCTTCTTCAATAAGAACGGAGTGATTGAGGGTGCTCGTGTGGAACAGTATCTTCTGGAGAAATCTCGTGTCTGCCATCAGGTGGGTTAGCTCTTTCCAAACACCTAGCTCCTCTTATCTGGGCAGATAACCTATAAAGGCAGGGCTGGTTAGATAAACATGCTGTTATCATGGTCAACAAGCGATCTATGTCCTGTAGAGCAAGTAAATCATTCCATGTTGCCTGTCATCCCTCTCGTTCACTGTACTGAGGAGTGAAAACACACAAAGCCATATGAAATATTACTAGCTCATTTGACTGTGTTCATTTACACCCACTTGACAGAAAAGTGACACCTTTCACACACCTTTAGTTTATCCTTTTGTAGCAATAATAGCACATTTTTGCTCCACAACCTCAGGCCCTGGAGGAGAGAAACTACCACATGTTTTACTGCATGCTGGCAGGAGTCACGGCAGAGGAGAAGAAAACCTTGAGCCTTGGAGATGCTAAGGAGTACAAATTTCTCTCTAAGGTATTACAATATCTACCTGCAGTTCATTCTGTCACCTTAGCCAAAACAAACACGTCATCTACAGACAGTAAAATAATCTAAACCTTTGCTCACATGTGCTGCAGGGCAGCAGTATCGTGTGTGGAGGCAGGGATGATGCTAAGGACTACAAAATAATTCATTCCGCGATGAAAATCCTGACCTTCTCAGAGAGCCAGTGTCAGGAAATCCTCAAGCTGCTGGCAGCCATATTACACCTGGGAAACATCTGCTTCCAGGGTGAGTGCATGCATTTTAGATTCCGGGTCATACAGTTCTCTTTCCCCCATTTCCAGTCTGCCTCTACACCGTCTTCTGTCAAATACTTTTGGTGTTGTTGTTGTTACATTTGATCTTGTGTTCCCACCAGCAAACACGCAAAATAACTTGGAAACCAGTGACGTCAGCAAGTCAGAACACTTCAGCATCGCAGCATCAATACTGGAGGTGGGCACTTTCTTCTCTACGCTCATATTTAGTGAGTGATTGAAAACGAGACTCTGTATGTTTTTCACAGTGTGTTGCGAATAGGAGATTGAGTGAACATGAACCAGCTGCACCATTAACGGATCTTCATTCTTCAGCATTAAATGATGAAGTTCTTATCCGTTCTTTTCAGGTCCACAAGTCTTCCCTGGCGACGAGTTTGACCCATCGTTCCTTTATGACCAACAGAGAGAGGGTGACCAAACCCCTCAGCGCCGATCAGGCCTCTGACTGTAGAGACGCCTTTGTCAAGGTAATGAAGCCAGTGGCAGTAAATCAGAGAGTTGCATACATCCTTATTGGATCCTAATCCCTGTCCCTAGATGAAACGAATGAACATTACCATATGAATGCTGGATACTGTAATTTACAAGGAAGTATGCCAATTCAGCTGCATGGGGCAATTTTGACCTTTGATTGCACAGAGAATATTAAACAAACAACCATACAGTCACGAATACATTTTAAGGGTTAACATTCCTTGGTTATTTGTGGCCGATCTCTCAGGCAATCTACAATAAGTTGTTCATATGGATCGTTGGGAAAATCAACGGTGTCATCTATAAGAAGTTGACCAGCAGCCCCAAATCCTCCTTCCTGTCCATCGGCCTGCTCGACATCTTTGGCTTTGAGAACTTCAACACAAACAGGTCAGGACATTTCTTCACACTCCCTTAATTAAAGCTGAGCGTAGCACAACTCTGTGGTAACTTGAAAGTTAATGTCATCCTGTCTCTTCACAGCTTTGAGCAGCTGTGCATTAACTTTGCCAATGAAAAGCTGCAGCAGTTCTTCGTGGGCCACATCTTCAAGCTGGAGCAGAAGGAGTACCGGAAAGAGGACATTGTGTGGAATAACATCAAATTTAGTGACAATCAAAGCATCCTGGACGTTCTGGCTGTAAAACCCTGTAACCTGCTGGCTCTCATAGATGAAGAAAGCCAATTTCCAAAGGTGGTGTATTGCTTTTTAGTTGATTCACAAACCAAACATTAGTTAAGCTTTTACTGTAAAACCTGCCAGTTCAGTCAAATATTTCCATTTGTTTTTAATTCTAAATATGTTTTGATGTGTCACAGGGCTCAGACTTCACTTTGCTGAACAAGATGAACCAGCAACACAGAGGGAACAAAACCTACATCGCCTCCAGAAGTGAACACGACACAGACTTTGGGATTCGCCACTTTGCAGGCGTAGTTTACTACGACTCCGAAGGTACAAAGGCAAAATGCAAAAAAAGTCAAACTAAAGACTAAAAGCGTAATGTGAGCTGAGCAATGTTTTTTTTTCTTTCTGTTTAGGGTTCCTGGAGAAGAACAGAGATGCTGTCAGTTTTGACATAATCAAGATGATTGAAATGACCACCAACAAGCTGCTTCGTCAGGTTTTTGAGACTGAGCTTTCAACCAATGGTGTGAAGATTAGTAACAACAAAAAGATCATCATGACACCTAAGACCTCCCTACGGGTATGAAACTATAACCTCACCAGCCAGTTACTTTCATTTTGCTACAAATATAATCCACTTGTTTTTGATGGACATTTATTTGTGGTGCATATTGGGATACAGTGAACAAGCACCGATAGTGACATTGTGTGACAGTTTACAGTTCGCACACATTTCCACATTTTAGTGTCCTCTCTATCATCCGTGCAGGTTCAGACTGACAACCGTAAACAGGCGGCGACGCTGAGCGGTCAGTTCCGTCAGTCTCTGGACTCCCTCATGAAGGCTCTGTCCGCCTGCCAGCCGTTCTTCATCCGCTGCTTCAAGCCCAACAATGAAAAGCAGTCTAAGGTGAGTGACACTAGAGCTTTTAAACATAACCGTATAATTGAGCAATTATGTTCGATAAACAAATGACATGAGGGTTGAGAAAAGTTTCAGTACTGTTTACAAAAATCAAGACATTTCTCCTAAATCTTGTTGTTGTGAGTCAACCGTCCCTGTCTGCATTTGTTTGTTTCTCCTTTGCCTTAACTGAAGAAGATACAATTAATTTCCTGCCATTCAGCCCCGCTACCATCTGTCCTTGCACTGGATAAACAACGAACTCTTCCTGTTTTGTGCCATAAAGTAATTGACCAAATTTCCGGAAAAATAAGACAATATAATATAATATACCATGTTGGGATAGTAACCGGGAAGCTTTCCTCACCCTTTTAAATTAAAATGTATCTTCATCTGTCCACCATTATTTTATGTTAGTGCCATGGCTGTAGTGAAAGAAGTTGGTCTACCACGTTGGTTCTGATTGGAATATCTCAACAACTACTGGATGGATTACCCCCCACTTTTATACAGGCATTCATGGTCCCCAGAGGATGACTTTTCTTGCTACTACTGTGTTGCAATCCCCTGAGTTTTCTTATTGTGCCATTAGCAAGCCAAAGTTTAAATCTATCCTTTGAAATATCTCAACATACTTGATGAACATGCATTCATGGCTCCCAGACAATGGATGATAATAAATTTGGTGATCCTCTGACTCTTCCTCTAGCAATGAGCTTGACATTTGACATTTAAATTGAAATTTTTGATGGATTGTGGTACACACGTTGATGTCCCCCTCAGGTTGAATATATATATATACAGATATATATACAGTATATATATATATATATATATATATATATATATAACAATATTAACAGTGGACTTGCAGAGGTGATTTTGCTGGTGCTGTGTAGGAAGAAAACAAAAATGCTACTCTGGCCCGTATAGAAAGAATATACAAACCGGCTTTAATGTGCTCTCCTGTAGGCGTTTGACAGAGAGCTGTGTATGCGTCAGCTGAGATACTCCGGCATGATGGACACCATTCGCATCCGGAAGCTGGGATACCCAATTCGCCACACCTTTGAGGATTTCCTGAAGCGCTACAGGGTGCTCCTGCAGACGACTGTCTGTGACCCCAGAACTGTTAGTCGTGATGATCATACGTGATTTCATAAAATCTTTCTGGAATCTAAAATGTCACTCAAGATAATACTGTTCACTTCGATTATGATGGCCACATGATGGTGTACTTTTTTATCGTCTTTCCCCTGGAGGAATTTGGGCTGTCATTAGTGTCTCTTCATCATCTTTATTGTCTCCAGGAGACATCCGCTGCCTGTTGTGAAGCCATCTGCCAGACAGTGTTTGAAGGAGCCGACGAGTGGAAAATAGGCAGGACCAAGATCTTCCTGAGGGTGAGGAAAACTTTTAATTCAAACCATGCTGTAACACAGCTTTACTGTTTCGACACAGTAGAACACCACTGCAGATTAACAGTAACAATATTAACTGGTAAAGTAGTAACAGTATTACGAACTAGCAGCTAAACTGTTGACATTACTTCCTCTCTTCGGTGATTTGTGCATATTTAAGTCCTTACTGTATGCTGCAGTTTACTTGATTTATTTTTTATGAGATTTGGATGATTTAATCTTGGAACATCATGGATCGCAACGATGTTTTTCTGGATAAATCAGAAAGTAGAATTGTGTCTTTTCTCACTTTATTTCAGGATGCTCATGACTCCGTCCTGGAACGAGTGAGGGAACGCAAGCTCAGCAAGATAGTTCTGGTGATCCAGAGGGTCATGCTGGGACACAAAGACAGGTGCAGCATCTAAGAAGACTAAAAGGGGAAATCACATAGATATAAAGAACTCAGAACTGAAAGGTCATGGATACATTTCTTTGTTTATCTCTAAAGGTCTGGGTATTACTAAACTTTAGCTACAGATTTGGTATTTTTATTGAGATACATATACTTCCAGATGAAATGTGGTGTCACAGAAAAAGATGTGTGATGGAGGTTTCTTTTTTTGCTTATTTTACAGAAAGTCTTTCCTGAAGAAGCGTCGGGCAGCTGTGGTGTTGCAGAATCACTGGAGAGCTTACAGACACAAGCAAATGAGAAGAAAGGTCTAATGCTGAAATAACCTTTTATAGAACTCAGAGCTTGCATAGTTGACACCCTGCTCTCTCTTTGATGTTTGCTATAACTTATCTCAAGTCCAGTGGCCTTGTCCTTTGTTTCCACTTTTGCTTCAACCAGCTCTGGCACGGCTTTGAGCGGCTGGCATCAAAGATCCGCAGCCGTAAGCTGTGGTTACAGTACCAAAGACAGCGAGCAGCAGCACTCACCATACAAAGCCAGGCATGTACTATACATACTGTACATGGTATTTACAGTGTAGCGTTACTACATTTTCAGTGTCCGAGGTTGAAAGTTTAACTATTTTTGTGTGTAGATATATACACATATGTTAACGTGTTTAAAATGCATTTTTGATTTTAATCAATTTTACTACTATTTTTATATGTTAAATGTATGAATTTCACTTTTATTATTATTATTATTATTACAGCAAAGCAAAAAACTTCTTATTGTCGGTCCTTTTGCAACACAAACTTAAAAAAAAGAGATTAGTTAATTATTTAGTGAGAAAATTAATCATTTCTGTTAAACTGCAGGTTCGAGGCTACCAGGTGAGGAAGGACTGGAAGCAGAAGAGAGAGGCAGTCATACTGCTGCAAGCTCATAGAAGAGGACTCCTGGCCAGGAGAACAGCTCAAAAGATGAGAGATGACGTAAGAACTGAAAGTCTTGAAACTAGAGATAACATAATCACTGTTAAGAAATAGGCGTGTTGTATTAACAAACCTTTTCACCTCTTGTTTCTATATCTTATCTCGACCCAACCCCTCCTCACAGGCCTCTCTTTTGCGCCTGGCGAAAGAGAACGAAGAGAAGATTGCTTTGGAGCTTCAGCAGCGACTGAAAGTTATCGCTCAATCCCAACTAGCTGAAGAGGAGCCTGAGCCAATCGATGAAGAGGAGCCGGAGCCAATCGATGAACAGGATTCAGAGGAGCACACGTATGATCTCCAGCCCACGCCTCCTGTGGAAGTGGTAAAACAGGAAGCACACCGTTCAGATGAATTTGAGGTTAGGCAATATTTCAGATGTGAAATGTGACATTAATGCATGGTTAGCCTTTTTATCATATATAATTAATTTACTGAATCCTTAAAGTTAATTATATTTTGACTGTTTAGAAGAAGAGGAACATGCCAGAGCCGGTGGAGGAAACCTCAGTTGAGACATCAGAGCTGGAAATCATCGCTCCAGCCTCATGCTCACCAACCCCTACCCCGTCGCTGGAAGAGGACGAGGACGAGTTTGATGACGCCAGTGATGAGTTTTCTTTCTTAAAGTTCAGCATCCTTCACTTCGAGAGCAACACCGGCCACACGCACTTCAACCAGAGACTCAAGCAGCCGCTTCTGCCCCACGATGACGAGGGCGATGCACTGGTAAGTGGGCCGAGAGGAACAAAGAGGCAGCTGTCTTACCGTCAGCTGCAAAGATTTCCAGCTTTTGCCAAAGCTCACCCCCAGTTTCGTCTCATCTTTTGCTAATTTTTCCTTCAGGCGTGTCTGACTGTATGGTGGATTATATTGCGTTTCATGGAGGACTTGCCAGAACCAAAATCTGTGGACGCAATGTCTCAAGCATCCAGCATCATCTCCCGTCATATGCCTCATAGGCAAGGCAGGAGGCTGAGCAGCCTGGTGGGACTGGACCAGGTAACATATTACAAAAAGTTTCTTTTCTGCTGCTGTATAATACAGAAGATCACCTTGAATGTCAAACAACAGCCTCTAATTATCATGTCTTTTCTGAATAGAAAATACTGAGGAAGAACAAGAAAAAGCTCGGAGGTGGAAACAGAAAAGCTTCCGTCATTCTGGAGGAGGTCAGCACTAATGTTGCTCTAATATTAATCAATCAATCTTTATTTCTCTGTTGCTTCATTATGAGCATCTTATGCTAATTTTTACTTTTTTTTTGTCAGCCAGAGAACATTACGGAGGACGACAACATTTTGATCGGAGAGGGCCCGACACTGGATCGGCCACTTTCATCTTTGGAAAAACTACACATTATCATCGGATACGCTCTATCGAGACCAGACATAAGGTAGAGATGGAATGATTGTTGACACTATAGGGAGGAACAAACATAGATATGCAGATATAACATTTGTATACGGTGGAGCAGCATTGTGCAGCCTCATAACATAAGATTTATATCAATCAAATTTGTTCCTTTTTTTCCATCATTAACATTTTAACCCCCTTCTGAACTATTGATGGTTCTCTTGCATCTTGTTGCATTCATTGATCAGTTCTTCTTATACTCTTCTACTGTCTTGTTTATCACTGTTGCTCTCATGTTTCTCGGCCTGTGCAGGGATGAGATTTACTGCCAGATCTGTAAGCAGCTGGTGAACAATAAGAACAGGAAGAGCCGTACGCAAGGTTGGATCCTTCTTTCCATCTGTCTTGGGATCTTCCCCCCAACAGACCTCTTCGAAAAGGTCAGTCTGCAGCAAGCATTCAGTAAAAAATATAAATTTAGTAAAAAAATTGTTTAAAAATTGTCATCATTCTTTAGTTGGTGGTGTATTCTATTGACACTGTTCTATTCTTCTCTGTTCCACAGTATTTGGAGACTTTTGTCCGCAGAGGTCCAAGTGGTTACAGACAATACTGTAGTGAGCGGCTGCGCCGTATAATAGCCAACGGAGGAAGGAAAGAGTTGCCCTGTTGGATAGAGGAACAGGTAGAAGCACTGAATCACATTTCTTTGTCTGCATCGTCTCTTGACATTATTTTCTTCGCCAAGTTTATTGTTGAAGAAAAATATTTTCTTGAGCAGCACACGTCGCATCAATCAGCTATGAAACTTTAAAGTATTGAATTTTTTTTCTTGAATTTCTATAAGCATTTGGCATTATCTATTTTTCATACTTTCCTGTCATTTCACACGGGTATATGAGGTATGAGGGGGGGGTCTTACCCTACATCAGTGGGCAGAGATGATTGCAGGTGGCGGTGGCAGTTGAATATTCATGTAGCTTAAAACTGCTTCTGTAGTTTAAAGAAGAAAAATCCATAATTCCCCCAAAATGCGGCAGAGGAATTTTACTTTCATTACTAGTCCTGTAACTTTATCCACACCACTCGAAGTCACCTGTTTTTTCGGCTCAGCTGCCTGTTCCACAAGTAGAGACTAACCTCTGGTGGCGCGTGCGGTGCACTACAATAAATCCCATCGATACAGCGTCATAGAACGTGGAGCTTCTGTATTTATGATGGTATTGAAAATCCTACCGTCAGGATTTGTAAATACCCTGGTATACCTTAATAAAACCACCTAGGCCTAATTTCAATTCAGTCGTATCTTTCTTCTCTGCTGACAGGCTGCCAAGTCCAAGGAGCCCATAGATGTGTCTGTGACCATACTGGACGACCGCACTGTCAGTCTACAAGTGGACTCGGCTTCCACCTCTGCTGAAGTCTGTCAAGCTGTGGCTGACAAGATTGATCTTCGAGACACATACGGATTCTCCCTGTATATCAGTCTCTATGACAAGGTGTGCTTCACTTCCACATGTCTTGTCTCGTCTTATTCAGTCAGACCTTCCCCTCTTTTTTGCAAACAAAAGTGCACATGTGTTTGGTCGTCCCATAAACTGTGATTCCAGTTTCTTAATATCAGTGCTGAATTCCAGTTCAAATAATTGTAGTGAACCACGCTCTTAAACCGTCTTTCGTCTCCAGATGTGGTCTCTGGGCAGCTGTGGGAAGCACGTATTCGATGCAGTGTCTCAGTGCGAGCAGGAGATGAGGAGGCAGGGCAGGGAGGAGAAGGACACCCCCTGGACACTTTCCATCCGCAAGGAACTGTTCACACCCTGGCACGACTGCTCAGTAGACCCGATCAGCACAGATCTAATCTACAGACAGGTTATCAAGGGAATCAAGATGGGAGAGTACACCAGTGATAAGGTGAGGCTCAGGAGTGAGAGGACTTTGTTTACTTTTACATACTTATTATAACTTCATTTCTCTTGTAAAACTAAAAGACAGAACCCAACATTTGTATGGTCACAGGTTGGATTTTGTCTGTGAAAGATGTGAATTTTATATCGAAAAAGCACAGAATTTGTGCCCCTACGTCTTCTTCTCTTCACCTTTTTGTATGAAGAAGTAGCAGTTCTTTAACAGGCTAATTATATTAGCCCTTTGGTGTGATGCTACACTAGGAACAAAGACCAATAACGAGGTTAGCATCATAATGTTGCTCCCTATTTCCTAGATGTGTAAATGAACGACGTTGGCAGCATGTTACATGATATAAATGACCAATTCAAAATAAGGAACAATTTCTGCAGATTTTGTGTAAACTGTATCAAATAAAAACGTGTTGCGTCTCTCAGGAGGATGAATACGTCCAGCTGGCAGCAAAGCACTATTACATCCAGTTTGGGTCTACATACAACAAAGACAACGTCCAGAAGGTGGTGAAGGAGTGCATCACCACAACACTTATTGAGAACAAATCTATGACAAAGTGGGTCCAACTCATCAGCGCAGAACACTTAAAGGTATAGTACATGGAATTAAACAACAGGCCAAAATTAGACTCTGTATGCATTTTATAAGCCTAAAACTAATTTGTGTGTGCCATGTGTAGTGTTCTAAATACAATTTTCAGTTTTATTTCTTTATCACATACAAAAAAAGGTGAGTCACCTTTTCTTCGATGTGTCTCGAAGATCAATAATTCTTACCTCCTGGTCCTACAGGGTCCTTATGTCAACGGGAAGCCGAAAACAGACAGCGTAAAAGGAGAACTGGTCAACAACGCCCAACACGCATGGCCCCTGCACTTCTCCAAATTTTATGAAGCTACATTGATATCAGGTCAGTCATCATACAGCTTATATTACCCACAGTATTTAACATGCAATACATGTTTTACTCAACACCCAGAGAGGTTTTAACAAAATATATTTAAAAAAATATCAAAAAACGAATTTAAAAAAGGGTAAAAAATATTTTCTTACTGCAGCTGGGTTTACTGCAGATGAATGTCACCATTTAATATTATTAGTATGTCTGTGCATCCCCACTGATCTCAGATTACTAGTTGTAATTTAAGAAATGGCAGAGCGCTGCTTCTGAAACATTGCATTCCTATATCTGTCCACAGGACCTCCTTTGTCCAAAAGCAGATTTTTTGTGGCTCTAAACTGGAGTGGCATCTGCTTCATGGATGGCAGAGACAAGAGCCTCCTTGAGATTCCTTACCTAGAAGTAAAGGAAGTACGCGTGATCAGGTATGGACAATTCATATTCTGCTGATACAATCATTTTTTTTCCTTGTAAAACATTCTGAGTAAAAACATCAAACAAATAACACTTTGATGTATATAACCGTTCTAGTGACAGTCATTTCAGTAACACCCAGTCACTGAGTTTGACCACAGTCAAAGGAGAGTATGTCCTGAAATCATGGGACGCTGCGGACATGGCCGCTCTTATTGAGAAAAACCTGGACGGGCTGAGACAACGCTCAGTGTATGCACTGGCTCAACAGGATGCCAGTAAACCAGGTAAGAGTCTACATATAATATTAGGCTCAAACACACTTGCACATATGAAGTCTATTTTAACCCATTCATGCACAAAAAACACACATATGCCTCTCTTTCTCCATCCTTCTACAGATGACCCCATGTTTGTGGTTTGTAAACGAGGCGACCTTCTGCTAGTAGAGAAAGATGAAGAATGTTCTCCTGATAAGAACTTGATGGAAGTTACCAACCAGCGGACTGGTGCCAGTGGTGTGGTCCACAGGGATACAGTGCACTTCCTGCCGACTCTCGAGAAGCCCACTGACTTTATGCTGGTAGAGTTATCCATCTTTTATTGTAGAATTATTATATTTCAGCATTCAACTTCACTATTATAAAAAGAGGACATTAGAAGAGAGTGAATATGAAGAAGTTTAAATCAGTTTATAGAAATAGTGGCATGTATAAATATAGCCTGTAAATAAAATTGTTGTTTGTATTTACATAATGTAACAACGTATCAAAAACTGTAAAGGCCAAATTTAGCAGTGGATCCATGAGTGTGATGGTTCGTATGAGCTCCCCTTGTGGTGTAACTAATGAACTGCCTCTGACCCCTCAGGAGCTGCTCAGTCCAGGCCAAAGGAAACCATCAACAACACAAAACACCACACAGAGAAAGGAATCAGTGGCTCCTACCTCTTTAAAAGAGTTTGCATTTGAGAACTTCAGGTATTATTGTTTTTCAAATTTACATTATGATATTCGTCAAACAATATGTCAGACATTTATTTTACTCTATATGAATGGCAGGTTGTTTTTTAGTGTTGCAAAGAGCAAAAAACTCTCAGGAAGCAAGTAGGACCGATGTGCTCACACACTTTGCTCCCTGTCTGTCGCAGGCCTGCAGGTAATGCCGGTCGACAAGGTGCGTCTAAAGGGGTCATCAGGGAGAAGCTGTGGGCTAGCTCCAGAGAACCTCTCAAACAGCCTCTCATGAGAAGTCTGGCCCGCAACTCTGATCTCAGCAACCTGGCCTGCAGCACCTTCACTGATATCCTTCAAACTAATGCTTCCCTGTTGCAGATGAGGGAAGGTTTGGACGCCGTTCCACTCACATCCCTGTTTCAGTAACAGCTGAAACATTTGATAATGTTGACCTTGTTAAAACCCCAAATTCTCAACATGGTTCAGGGGATTTTCCAAACCGTATTCTGTTGCAGGGAGTTTCTCCCAGCTTCACTAATGACGAGAAATTTCAAGTTTCGAATGAAAACATCAGATAATAATGTTGTTTTCACTCACAATATTGTTTATTACACCTAATTAACTGCATGTAATCTGCACCTTTTTTTTTTAGAGGAATAAGTCACTCTAACAGGGTTGTCAAACTCATTTTAGCCACCCATAGGCCATACAGCCCAATTTGAGCTTGAGTGGGCCGGAGCATTAAAACCATTGCATAATAACCTATAAATAGCAACACCTCCCATTTTGTCCCTTTCGTTTAGTGTGAAGAGGTACAAGAAAACGTACACAATTGATGAACAATCCATTTACTAAACAGACGATGAACAGCCTGAGATGTCTCGCTGATCTCTCGGCTATGACTAAAAACTGTTTCTTCAAACCTCAATTATGTTATCATTTCTGCTAATTAATTTCTTTAGCAGGCCTCGTGTTTGACACCCCTGGTCTAGAACACATAAAGGACTATGTGATACAGAACTTAGTCTGTGTGAATCCTTAACCGTGGCTGCTACCTATCCTGAAGTACATGGGCGACTACCCCATCAAACATGCTCGCAGTCCTTTAGAGCTGACTGACCAGATCTTTGGTCCTGCCACGCAGTATGAAGCTCTGCAGGACGAGGTCTACTGCCAGATTATGAGACAGATGACCAGCAACAGCAGCAGGTGCTCCCTCCGCGTGTACTTCTGTATGTTAAAGCATTCACACACGATCAAGAGCCAACATATAAAATCCCCTATGATTCCCCCCCCCCTTGCTGTTCTGGCTCTCCCTCCCTCTCAGGTTGAGTATGGAGCGTGGGTGGCAGCTCATGTGGCTGTGTTTGGGCTTGTTCCCGCCCAGTCAGAATTTGACGAGACACACAAAGCACTTCCTGGAGTCACGTCCCAGAGACCAGCTGGCTCCTGGCTGCCTGCAGAGGCTGAACGGGATGTGCAGGTCAGCCTGGAGTTAGATACTGAAATAAGAAAAATAAATGTAGAATGTAATGTGATGACTGCAACATCCTGTGCAAAGGGTTTGTTACTGGTAGTTAGGTCATGAATGAATAACTACATTTGAAAAACTGTTGGTCCATATTTAGGAAATAATGATGCTACTGAACTGACAGTAAATTGTAAAAAACTGTATATTTTTTATATTATTTCAAAGGGGTACACCAACAATTTAGTATTGGATTCACGGGTGACAGGTTAAAAGAGTGGATGAAATTGATAGATCAGATGTCGAGATATTCTTACTGTGAGTCCTTAGTATGTGTCAAGTTGCAAAAATGCTGTATCCTACAACTACCATAATGCAACTTGGCAGTGTGGAAATTGGTGGATTGTCCCTTTACTTTAAAATATTCTTGCAAACCACAGTGATCCAAGCTATTTTGAGTCTACTACTACTAAGATTTAAATCATTGCAGCAATTTTTTTTCTTCCATAGAGATAAAAGCGGAGAAAGCTGACGATTAGAGGTTAAAGAGTGTTACTTTAAAGGGAGTGTGAAGATGGAAATGTGTTAAAAGAAAAGTTTTGTCATCCTCATTCATTCATTCCTGTCAGTTCATTACTGTATTAGTCATAATAAGTAATAGGAATCATCAGTGCATGTTTTTAAATCACAATAGTGTGTACAATACATGTATTGGAATGCTTTGTAACCTCAGTAAGGAGCCCAGGAAGCTTCCTCCCCATCCGGTAGAAGTGGACGCCATCCAACAGAACAGCACCCAGATCTTCCATAGAGTCCACTTCCCAACTGACACAAGTGATGTAAGACACAACACTCGCCTCTAAACACTTAGATGAGATGTCCATTAGCTTGCACTTGATCGTGATATTGATATTAACTAGCATGATTTTTTTTTTCTGTTTTGAGCTTAGCTTTATTTTTGGTCATTCTATTATTATCGGTATATCCATCTGTCAGGAAACATCTTTTCTCCCACATTTATTTCTTAACATGAGGTTCTAAAATGACTTCCAATTTCCATATTTAAATCTCATATCACAGTCCATTTGGATAGCAGCGAAGGTTTCTATCCTAACTGTTCTTTGTGCAGATATTTGAGGTGAAATCGACGACCACAATCAAAGACCTGTGCTACAGTATCGCCTCTCAGCTCAAACTGAGCTCAGCTGAAGGATACGGCCTGTACCTGAAAACGACAAGCAAGGTGGGGTTGGCTAATATTCCTGCAGGAGTTTGTTTGTTTGATTCTTTTTAGCCATTCACTACATTGTAGTTTGACAAAAAATATGAAGATGTATTGATTTCTAGACAGCCTAAGGGGATATTTTGTGCTTTGGTTTGCATTGACAATATGACTCACTTTGATTTAAAAACTTTGATACAATGAAGTCATACATTTCAATCTTATCTACACTGATGAATTAATAGTCTTCTTCACAGTTAGTGATTGGAATAACCCCCTGTGCCTCTAACCTGTTTAACATACTGATATTATTCTGTTTTTAAATCTTAGCTCGTAACCTTGGAGGAGCAGAAATACTTTTTTGACAGTTTAAGGCAGACTTCAGAGCCTGTTAAGAAAGGAAAAAAAGTGAAAGAAGGTAATGCTTCATATACTGACACCTTCAGGTCTTTATAGTCGGTGGTTTTCCATATTTATAATTGAGGTTTTGTGTCCCAGGCAACCAGGCCAATATGCCCTACCGGGTGATCTTCAAGAGGAAGCTCTGGTTCAATGTGAGCCCGGGGAAAGACCTGGTTGCAGACCTCACTTTCCATTTCCCACAGGTGTGCAACCAAAACACACTCTTCATTCTGCTGCTTTTTACTCTTTTTCAACAGGCAGAATTGTCTTGACACATAACCTCTTTTTTTTGCCGCCACATAGGAGCTGCCTAGGTACCTGCATGGATACCACAATTGCACCAAAGAGGACATGACCGACCTGGGTGGGCTGCTCTTCAGAGTCGAAGTAGATTCAGACAGGTCGCAGTTTGTCATGATCCCCAGAATGCTGAGGAAGCTTGTTCCTGCTGACCAGTTAAAGATGATGTCCCCTGAAGAATGGAAGAAGGTAGAATAAGGAATATACAGAGGCAGGGCAGACATTTATGACAATTCCTCTTTTAAAAAAACATCTCTTTTGGAGAGGCACCAGGAAGAAAACTGGCTTTTTCCATGAATGTGTCCAAGTTAAGGGAAGTCCACTGAGTAGTTCTCTCTTTGCTTTTTGTTCTACTTGCAGCACATCATCGCTGCCTATAACAAGCAGAGTGGCATCACGGTGCAGGAGGCCAAAATCGCCTTCCTGATAGGCATCTCGAGTTGGCCGACCTTCGGCTGTTCCTTCTTTGAAGTTAAAGTGAGTCCTCGGGATGAAATGACAGCAAAGTTGGCAGACAACAATTTGAGGAAACTGTTTTGCCTCATGATTTCATTTGCATTTGACTTTGCAGCAAACTTGTGAATCTAGCTACCCGAATGCAGTTTGGATCTCCATCAGCAAGCAAGGAGTTTGCATAATAGACCCAAATACAAAGGTAAATTTACTAATATATATCCTCTTCCTTATTAGTAATAATATATGTACAGTCTTCTCATGTTTCTTGTTAGTATTTTATTTCTCTGTTAATCAAATCTAGTCTGTTACATTTAATCTCAGTATATTATATTTTATAATAACCCATTGTGGGTGGAGGATTACATCTTAATGTATCTTAATCATACTGTAAACCTTTTAGGAGCTGCTTGTCATGCACCCATTCAGCCGCATCACAGATTACCAAAGTGAAGGCAACTACTTCGAGATGACCATCGGCACCCTGGGCAACATCTTTGTCTGTGAAACCTCAAAGGTAAGTGGCTGTCTTTTAAATTGAATTTCACAAAGTCCAAATCCACAGAGCACAAGCCAACACACATTGTTCTATAAGTCAGTCTGTTGAGTTTTTTTTTTTAAATGACACATTTTCTGACAAATACTTCCATTTCCTCCTTTATCAGGCCAACACAATGGTGGACCTCCTTATATCGTACATCACCATGTACGAGAGGCAGAGGCAGAACTTTCGACCAAGGAACCAAATGTTTTCCTGAGACTTCAAGAGCAAAAGCAGAGACTGAGATGCTGCGATTTGCATCTTTCAGTGATGACAAATGACAATGACAAAATTATATAGATTTGCTTCTACTAAACAAGATAGTGATGTTCAAATTTGTCTTATTGTAATTTATTTGTCTTGACCGCAATTCCTAACGTGTCATTGTGAGAACTGTTAAGAGTCTAGAACATGAATTGAGATTCATGTAAAATTAGTGATATAAACCTTTAACATGTCCAACATTGAGTCATTTAGATTAAAATAGAGATTTCTTAATTTATTATTGTTAGCATATTTCACTGAGAAAGTTAGCCTACAATGCTAAAAGATACATTGCAATTCATACCATCAAACATGATTATATTATCTAGGATCTAGTTGATGCATATTGTGTTTATCATATGGTACTAAATAGAATTTCAAAACACTGTACATATGTTCATACATTTACATATGGACACATATGCTTTTACATTTAATTACCTCGTTAATTGATATCCATTGAAATTATATGAGAGGAAAAGGGCTATTCTAAAACTGTAGACAGCATCCATAAATGTTGAGAAAAGCTTGTCTTTGAAATCCAGAACGGCTGACTTTAGTACACAATGTTCAAAATGACAAGTTTATTATCTGATGCATGCAAAATACAGTTGAAACTATTTCAACAGAAAACAGTCTCAGTTTGTGTTTTGTTTTTTAATTTAATTTCTGAAGCTTGAAGAGTTGAAGTGTTGTTAGCTGAATGCTGGTGTTTATTATTGCAATAAGTTGTGTTTAGACAGTTATGAAATATCACACCTTGTGTAAATGTACGACTTCTTCTTTTCCTCTTTAATTTGTTTGTATTTTCAAACTTGTATTAATATTTGAGGGGCCATCATTGTTTTAGACAACAGTTGTGTGGCTTATACACAAGCTGGAGACAAAATCAGCTAACACACAGTTTTCCATCAGACATTTGATGCTCCTTCAGTTTACTACAACACAACTCAAGTGTATATACCTGAAATGACATCACCAACTGTGTGTGTGTGTGTGTGTGTGTGTGTGTGAGAGTGTGTGTGTGTGTGTGTGTGTGTGTGTGTGTGTGTGTGGTGTAGCACGAGTAGTGTAATGTAGTAGACTACTTAAACAAACCTCCTCATTGCCTGTCAAGACTATTGCTCTGTTACTATGGAAACCATGTGACCAAAAAAATCAGGTTACCATGGGCAGGTGCATATGAGGTGCAGTATTATCGTCTGTGCCTCACAGTCTATCCCTGATGCAATCTGACTGCAAGTGGAGCGAGGGGGGGTAGACTGACACGAGACCCTTTAACAGTGTAATTACTATCATTTTAAATCATCTGAACCGATACAATTGCCATAGACATTACTATTCAGATAATAAAGGTTAAACAGTGTTTCTGTATCAGGAAAGACACATTTGCCGACTCTCATCTCACAGTCTGGCTTAAAGTAAATGTATTCTGTTACATTCAAAATAAATTAGAATGGAATGTAGGAATAAGATGGAGGCCAATCAGTTGAATGTCGAAGTCTGTATGTTTTGTGTATGCTGCCCTACAAGAAGGCAAATGCATTTTGATGCACTGCACCAAATTTGAAACAAAAGACCTTATTGCCCAGACCACATCACTATCCTCCCACCTGCATCCAACCCCCACCCCCCCACACCCCTTTTTGTATTTTAAGACTGAAGAACAGCATATCAAGATCAGGCCTAAAATCTACTCACTCATACAAACAACATATGAATCAATGCCTGTATATCTATATATATGTATATTTATAAATATGTATATATAAATATGTATATGTGTGTATATATATATAAATGTGTACATATGTATATATATATATATATATATATATATATATATATATATATATATACATATATATAAATATATGTATGTATATATGTATATCTAGAAATTTGTATATGTGTATATATATCTATATACATAGAAATATGTATGTGTATATATGTATATATATAACTATATATATATATAAATACATCAATATGTATATATACAGTAAATATATACAGTAAATATATATATATACACATACAGTATACACACACAAAAATATGTATATGTGTGTGTGCGTGTATGTATATATATACACGCACACACAGACATATGCACGCACACACAGAATACGGCGTGTGCGCACGCGTGTGTGTGTGTGTGTGTGTGTGTGTGTCCCTATTTTCTGTCGTTCTCCTCAAGCAGAAGCTGTCAAGAACTTTCGGCCATGTTTTTTCGGGGTGTCTGTTGTTTTCACCCAAACAAGAGGCTGTTCTCAGGTCGACGCTGAGACGTGCCCACCAGTCAACCTATGGCTAGTTTGGAGGAGGGTAAAATGATCCCAGATCAGTGTCTGTTTCAGTGTCATGCCATCCCCTATCGCGCTGCTAGGTGCGCGGCAGCCTCGCGATAGCCTCGCCTACTAGAATCAAAGCTCCGTTCGCGAGCTGGATGCTGACAGGCGCGCGGTGCGGTCGTCATGCAAAGGTTACATTGGATCCGTTTCAGCGAGTCTCTGAAGAAGCTGCTCCTCCACCGGACCCGCACGGAGCACAAAATGCGAGACGTGTAGCAACACAACAACGCTCGGACTCGCGTTTACAGGCCTGTTTGGCAACAGCAGGTGTCAAACGATGGAAGAAAGTTTGGGATTTCCGCAAACGACAGTGTGTACGCTGGCTCTTATCAGCGGTAAAGTGGCTTCATGAGTGTCCAAAGTAACAGTGGAAGTGGTGGTGGAAGTTTGGAGGCGACGCCATCTTGGTCGCAGCTCTCCTCGTCCCCAACGATTTCTCAACAACATATAACGGCGACCGCAAAGAGCAAGGAAGGTATATTAGCTCGCCAAGTGCACAACTGACTCGTATCCTCCTTAAAGTGTGTCCTTAACAGGAGAAGTGGACTATTATGGCCGTGTCGAGTTAACGTTTGTTGAAGTAAAAATGGATGTCAAGTTCACTAATGCCGTGAATTGGAAGCCAAACGTCAGCTGTCAGTTCAGTTGATGGCCAGTCTAAGTAGCAGCGAGCTATCCTGTTTGCACAAAGGAAGCGCTAGCTTGTTCTGTGTGTCAGCTTACATGATTTCTTGTTACTTGTAGCTGTTGATGCGATAGCTGTTTTTGTAGCAGTTCGTAACCCCCCTCCCTATCAGTATCATCTAGTTGGATATTCAACATGTCTATGCATGCATCCATTAAAGCATTAACATGCATGCTCCTACTGCTACAAACTTGAGAACAGGCCCTGGATTTTGCATTTTTTTGTCAGTTATAGATGCATCTATTCATCCACATTGTGTTGTTCAGACTGTATTTACTCTATGTTGCGGAGTTGCTGGATGTGATGTGACAAAACGGTGAACACAAGTGGGAGCTGTTAGTTATATTCTTCCAGTATCTGTTACATGACATGATGTGTAACAGAACGGTTTAGACAGCGATGGTTGTAAATAAGTCGTTAAGAAAGAAAATCCTCGTTATATGGACTGTAACGTTACGGAGGTAATCGTGTGATAATTAATGTTCCACCTGGGACATATTGATACTAATGTACTGTACAAAGTAATGCTGTAATATGAAGCTCTAGCTAAGCTTATATAGATGAATTAAGCTAAATCACCCCCTGTCCTTAGGTAACCTCACACAGGCGTTGTTATGTGCTCTCTGTCTCACTACTCAGGGGTTTCATAATGTCCATTATGCCTTCTAGGGCTTGCCCCTGTGCCAGAAGCTACATAAAGATGACAGCCAGGAAATATCCAATAAGGAAACAAACACTTGCAGCAGTAGAGTCAGCAGGGAGCAGAGGACCCCTGTGTGTGTCTCCCTGGAAACTGGTTGTCACAGAACAAGGCCCAGTCAGGCAGCATATATGTTTAGTGTGTGATCATCGTCGTATGAACATTGTGGTTCAGATTTGCAGTGGTGAGGTCTAGCACTCGGACATCTGCAAATCTGGCTATATAGTGTCAGCAAAAGTCTTGTTTCACCAGCATAAGGAACATCGATGCAGATATGTAGTATTTGAATTGGCCTGACTCGATTCCTCATTTCCTCTGAAGCTTTTAGATATATATATATATCTTCCAGCGTCCTTATCTCAGCTGGTCGGGCTCTATAGGCAAGGCTTCTGAGGTATTGGGAGAGTAATTTAGCTCTGTGCAATGAGGCCGTTGTGACGGTCTAACTTATGAGATAATAGAAGGGCTGGTTGAAGATTTCTGTGGTGACAAACTGGGAGACTCGCTCAGCCCGGCCTCGACTCTTCCCCCTCCTGACTTCCCAGTGGTAGAATGACCTTCCTGCTTATGTTAGAAATGCAGTGTCACTCATCCGCAGTATCTTCCATTATAGCATGAACGTGCATCTTTTAAAAGAGCTACCTCTACTGCCCATTTAATCAAATCCGTTTTTACCGTCTAATCTCTCGATTTTCTCTAATCCTCCCCCAGAAACTGTCCTCTGTTTCTTCTCTCAGTGCCTATTTTTTTTCGACTAATTTGGTCACAGAAAAATGTTCAGGGCTTACGCCTTTTTACTTGTCGCCACTGTTTGCTTCTAATGGTGATAATGTAAGCATCTAACCTTCCGCTGTTGATCCCCTTATGCCAGGCCCCATGGAGGAGCTGCACAGCCTGGACCCCAGGAGACAGGAGTTGCTGGAGGCCAGGTTCACCGGAGCCGTCAGTGGCAACACAGGAGGCAGCACTGGGAGCACCAGTGGAGGTGCTAAGGTAACCGCGATACAGGGAAAAACTGAAGCCTTTTTTTTGAGATACGTCGCACACAAACGCAGTCGACCCAGGACCCCTCATAATTCCCTTTGTTTGGCCAGTGAAGGATTGAAAACTCACAATCTTTGTTCAAAAGACGACACTTATTTGAGACTATTCAAGAAACGGATGCATCGCTTAGATATCAATAACAACAAGAAATCTCCAACCTTCTTTACTACCATCAACACTAGCGACAACCAGTGCTTGCTTGCAGCAGAAAGAATGCTGTAGACAAGTTGTAGCAGCCTGGAGGCTCGTGTTAGTCACTGACTATAACTCCACCATGATAGTTCCTAGGTCATCAGAAAGTACTGCCTCAGCAAAAGGGACCTTTGAATAGGCAGGAAATAAAAAAAAAAACACAGCCCGGTCTCATGGTGGAAAAGCAGGTAAAAGTTCCTGTTTTCTTAAATAAGGATGCAGGCGTCTCGTCAATATTAATGTGGTGGAAAAGAGCCAAGTGACAACCTAATAACTAGATATCTGGATTCCTATTAGACGTGTCATACTACGGGCCTGCCTCAGTCTTAGTTTGACATTATTTTGGGCAATATTTTCACAGTGTATGTGTTGACTAATTTGTTTGAATCCTCACTATGTGCAGGGTCTGGCCAATGAGTCTTCTAACCACAGCTATGGCAGTCTGGGCTCATCTAGTGACAAGGAATCGGAGGTAAAACACACACACAGTCATTTTTGCAATGGGCATGGATGACTGTATTTAATTTGAATAGACGGAACAAAATAAATGGAAATCATATATTTCTTACTTTATTACACAGATACTAACAGTGAAGTCTGGTTAGACAAAGTTGCATGTTGTCAGTACATCCTTGCTCTGCCCACTCGTCTTTCTGTCTCTCCCACTACCTCCACCTCTTCTCTTCTCTTCTCTTCTCTTCTCTTCCTAGAACTCTGATTTGAAAAGAGGGAGCTCCCCTGCCTACTCAGTATGTACTCTTTCTTCCTGCTGCTCTTTCCTGCTCAACACCGCCACTCGAACCAGCTTTGTTCGGTAAAACACAAGGGATTTATGCCTTCTTTTTTCTATCTCTCTCTCTCTGTGTTATTTCATATCGATTCACAGACCCCGGAGAAAAAGCACTCGGAGTCGTCCAGGGGGAGGAAAAGGAAAGCCGACACCTATTCAGAGAGCAGTCAAGGTATGACTGACGCATGCGTGCAACAAACTGATATGACGTAGATGTCCATGCCTTACCGATGGCTTACATTAAATCTTTTGTCAATTTTTCTATACAGGGAAGACCTCCACACGTGGGCCCAAGATCAGCGACTACTTTGATGTGAGTATTAAAGCAACTCCCGCCATTCCAAAAAGTTACAATCTGTATTATTTTGTTAAATGGGTTTTTAAGTCTGCCAATTTTCTCTGCAAAGTTCCAGGGTGGGAATGGTTCCAGTCCAGTCAGAGGTCTCCCATCAGCTCGCCGCTCTCCACAGAACTCGCACTCTGCCCCGGGCTCAATCGTGAGTTTTCCACAAACGATACAATGCCTCACACATTATTGATGAAGTAAGTTGCACATGAGGTGGATGTGATTCTCTGTGTTTCATTACAAGGTTTGAAAATCCCCCTTTGTCTAATAGATCCGGCAGAATAGCTCCTCCCCTACGAGTCTGTGTTTTGGTGAACACAATCCTAAAGCCTCCTCCAGCAAGTGTGTCCAGGTAATGCGATGCATGCATTAAACTCACACACGACACACTTTGCTGTATAATTATTAATACACCTCTGTCTGAATCCTTTAGACGGAGCTAACGGGGCTGAAACTTGCCGCTCTGGAGAGCAACAAGAGTCTGGACCTGGAAAAAAAAGAGGGACGAATAGATGACCTGCTCAGAGTAAGTTCAGCATCCGTACACCGCGTTTTGATCGAGAGTGCATGAAAGGACAACTGTCTAATGTTTATAACTACACAACCAAACATAATGCAGTCCCTGCTGTCTTTCCCTTAACAGGCTAACTGTGACCTGCGGAGGCAGATAGATGAACAGCAGAAACTCCTGGAGAAATACAAGGAGAGGCTCAATAAGTGCATCACCATGAGCAAGAAGCTGCTTATAGAGAAGGTATCTGTCTTTGCCTGCGTGCACCCTTTTGTGTATTCATCATACACATGATTGAAAAAAAGAAAACATCTGTATTAAGACATTTCTGTTCCCTTGTGGGCAGAAAGAAAACCAACCTGACAGACACATCCCACTGTTTATAAGCCTAACAGACGCTATCGTCTTATAGTGTTCTGACAGCTGACAGTTAATGTGTTAGCAACATATAGAAGTTTTGAAACGTATTGCTTGCAAAATAACTGCCTTCTTGCACCTGCTACTGACGGAGAGCAACAGCTTCTCCAATAATACGTTCAATATTCTCTGGTGTTTTAGCTCTGCTTTGGTCCAACTCTTCAGGGGAAAGTTCTGTCTGTGGGTTGGTAGATCTTTGAATCTCTTCAACAATTACCTGTTTTTCCTCATGGGCTCCACAATTTTTGGGTTTGGAGTTGCAATTAGCTGCACAGTAGCGGTGGGGATTTATCGTACAAGCTACCTTTTAACAATATGACAGACGTATGACATATCGCAGAGGAATTTAATGCGGACCTACCGATGCGTTGGATCCGTCACATTGGTCAGCCGTCACTCTGGTCAGCCGACACTCTGGTCAGCCGTCACTCTGTTAGTAGAGACTTCAGTCTGCAGTGTAGTTCATACTCAAACCAATTGATTCAACATATGCTTGAAGGTATTTTTAAACAGTTGTGCGTTGGTGTAGACACATTTAGTCTGGGTGGAGAGAAGTTCCAGGTGAGGGCTTTTTGTCACTCGTCACATTTGGTTTGTCTAATGTAATGTATGAACAGAGCACCCAGGAGAAGCAGTCGTGTCGCGAGAAGAGCATGCAGGACCGTCTCCGTCTCGGTCACTTCACCACCGTCAGACACGGAGCGTCCTACACAGAGCAGTGGACGGACGGATACGCATTCCAGAACCTGATCAAGTGAGTGATGGCACACGCGTGCATATTTTTACCTGATTACAGGAAGTTTAACACTCATCCTTTGCACGAGTGTTGCAGCTCTAAACCATTGTAAAAGGTCTGAAACACAGTGGCTATAAGAGTAATTTCTGTGCATGCTTCTCTTCACGGCCAGGTGCAAAGCATATGAAAAGGCTGTTTATTGTCTGCTACAGTATTTCCCACATGACCCCGTTCCCTATACCACACTGTATAGGCAACAGGAGGGCATCAACCAGCAGAGGGAGGACATAGAGCGACAGAGGAAGCTGCTGGCCAAGAGGAAGCCTCCAAACCCTGCTTCTCCCTCCCTCTCGATCGCCTCCGCTTCTGAAGCCAAGCAGCGGAAAACTAAGGTGGTCAACGGCAACGACTTGGACCCGTTTCTTAAGCCCTCCTTGCCCCAGCTGTGAGTACACTGAAATCGCTACATACTGTCAGTGGAAGAACTGGAAGATGTTGGACCATAAAGAATGAGGGATGATTGTGCCCTGTTTGTGGTGTTTTGTCTGTAGAACTGTTAGTGGCCATACATCATAGGCCTCTTTTAGATCTTCTCAATTTTAGTCTTCACAATTGGAGGCTTAAAAATATCATTGCAAGATGACTTTTTTGAGATTTGTCTGTCCGGAGATTTTGACTTGTACATATTTTGTCAGACTGACGCTCGCCGAGTACCACGAGCAGGAAGAAATCTTCAAGCTTCGTCTCGGACATCTAAAGAAGGTTGGTAGAAGAAAATAAATAAATCGATTGACTCAACATATTGTGCCCATTAGACATGTTTGTCTATTTAAATGGCCATAAATGTACATTGAAACATTGAGAATGTAATTAAAACATTGCATAGATGGTTATTCATTCATTTAAAATGGCAGCTGGAGTATTACATTGTTTGATTATATTCATGCGTTTTAAGTCCATGGAAGAATTTCACACAGTGTAATTATTCAGGAGGAAGCAGAGATCCAGGCAGAGCTGGAGCGGTTGGAGCGGGTGAGGAACCTCCATATCAGAGAGCTGAAGAGGATAAACAACGAGGACAGCTCAGCGTAAGTCTACATACACTACCACTAAGACTTGCAACATTTAGGTTATTCTGTCAATACAAACCTTTAACTAATGGAGAATGCCTTTTCTAGTTAAAAGACAAAATATTACAATATGGAAGTGCAGTAATATCTCATTTGAAAAGTGCTTGTTTAAAACACAAGAGTCGGGTACAAGCAGTGAACATGAAGTGTTGTTCCTCCTCACACAGGTTTAAAGACCATCCTACCTTGAATGAGAGGTACCTGCTGCTGCACTTGCTGGGCAGGGGTGGCTTCAGTGAAGTCTATAAGGTAACGTCTGTGTGGTTGGACTGGATTTTCTTTTCTATTCCGTCTCACTGTAAAGACTGTTTTAAGAGGTGTTCGTGTGTGTGTGTGTGTGTGTGTGTGTGTGTGTGTGTGTGTGTGTGTG
>NW_022280062.1:5423548-5434023 GCF_004355925.1 Anarrhichthys ocellatus | reverse complement strand
TGTGTGTGTGTGTGTGTGTGTGTGTGTGTGTGTGTGTGTGTGTGTGTTCGTGTGTGTTCGTGTTCTTGTCACGCAGGCTTTTGACCTGTTTGAGCAGCGCTACGCAGCTGTTAAAATCCACCAGCTCAACAAGAACTGGAGAGAGGAGAAAAAGGAGAACTACCACAAGTAGGTCACACACACACACACACACAACTTAAGATACACAAAGACAAGATGTTTCTCCAGCAACTCGCACACTACTTTGACATTTCTTTCCTTCCAGGCATGCATGCAGGGAGTACCGGATACACAAACAGCTGGACCATCCCAGAATAGTCAAACTGTATGACTACTTCTCCCTGGATACTGACACGTGAGTCACCTCCGACCTCTGCCAGCTGCAGTGCTGCTTCTTTGACATATTCTGACGTTCTTTACCACCCAGCACTGGGTTAATAAGCATTTCTACAGTGGCTTTAAAACAACATGGTGCACATTAGGAAGATTCAAACCTTCCAAAGGGCCCTACCCAGTAAATATTCAAATAATGCACGAGTTGTTTGTATTGTGCCTCTAGGCTCTACGTCAGTGCTACACGTAAGAGCAAACATCACAGGGGTGTTATCGGATTGGGAAAGAGTAAATAGCAAAAGCACTTTATCCTCATCCACATGCCCGGACAATGGAAGTTTTTTTTTTTAAGGTTTAATTGTTAACTAAGCATGTGAACTTTAGTCAGCTGCTCTCAAAAGAGAGTTAAATGTTACGATAATTTATATCTGCTCAAATACACGGATGAAAACATCTATATGTTGAGCGTGTGCCCAGCTCATATTGTACCATGTTAGCAAAGCTTTCCAGCTCACATTCCCGACTGGAAACTTCAGTCAGTCTCATTCAGTAGCAGAGAGTCCTGACTCTGACCCCTGACCTCCATGCGGAGGAGGGGGAAGTTGCCTTCAGTCTTTCCAGCTCTTGAAAGAAACTCTCCGTCCTCTGCCCTCGCAGGTTCTGTACGGTTCTAGAGTTCTGTGAAGGAAACGACCTGGACTTCTACCTGAAGCAAAACAAGCTGATGTCGGAGAAGGAGGCCCGCTCCATTGTCATGCAGATCGTCAGCGCCCTGCGCTACCTCAACGAAATCAAACCCCCCATCATCCACTACGACCTCAAACCCGGTGGGTCATGTGTTCACAACTGTTCTGGATGAATCATACGTGTAGCTAGATGTGTTTGATCTGAATCCTTCCCTGTTTGTGCCAATCATTCTGTCTCACACGCTGTTCTGAGTCTCGTGGTCTTGTGTGGTGCGCAGGTAACATCTTATTGGTGGATGGTACTGCATGTGGAGAAATCAAAATCACAGACTTTGGCCTGTCTAAGATTATGGATGATGATAACTACGGTGTGGACGGGATGGACCTCACATCACAGGGGGCAGGCACCTACTGGTAAGACACACACACACACACACACACACACACACACACACACACACACACCAATGCCCTACATAGACTGACATAGTAACATGTGTTAAGGCCTCTTTTATGGTCAATCTGAAAGGTTCAACACACATTATCCATCTTGTATTTTGACCATTTTCTTGTAGCATATTACCTAAATTCCTAATACTTTTATGTTATGAAGTAATCACGGGAAAGTCAAGGAGTCTGATTTCTCTTTAACATTGTATGAAATTGATTGCATTCTGTGTGTTTCAGGTACCTCCCTCCAGAGTGTTTTGTGGTGGGGAAGGAGCCGCCTAAGATCTCCAACAAGGTGGACGTCTGGTCTGTGGGAGTGATCTTCTTCCAGTGCCTCTACGGACGCAAGGTACACTAAACATCTCCTGCTACACTGGAGAACGCAGACAAACTCGGAAGACAATATACACCTATATGTATTTTTTTCTTAGTGAATATATTTTTCCGGTTCCAGTGACAATAGTCGAGGCAATGGAAAAGACATTGGGTCGGTGGTGATTTTATGTTTTGTTTTCCCAGCCGTTTGGTCACAACCAGTCACAGCAGGATATTCTCCAGGAAAACACCATCCTCAAAGCCACAGAGGTCCAGTTCCCTGCTAAACCACAGGCTAGCACAGAGGCCAAGGTAGCGCGCACACACACACACACACACACACGCACACGCAAGCTCAAGCTCAATACCATGTTACAGAAATATTTAGCTGCAGTCCCGTGGTGTCGGAATAATCAGAAAAATTAGTTCTTGATCATATTTCATGGTTCATCTGATACGTGATTATGATGCCTCCTGGCTGGCTACTACGTATCCTTGTGAAATTTCTTATTTAGTGAAGCACATAGCACAGGCCTTCGTCACATGGTTATATGATATTAAGCTGTCCTATTTTTTTTTTTGCCCCACTTTGGGTGGCATCCCTTTATATACCCAAAACATCAAGGTATATCAACAAATTCAAAACGGCCATAAAGCAGCCCTTCTGAGTGCTACTGTAATGTATAGAGCGGGATATTAAAGGGACGGTACCCTCGGTCTGAACAACAAAGCAAAGTGAATTGTCTCAGGGTATTTATCACCGTTCTGCCCAACCCTTGTAGGCATTATCTTAACAGAGTTGAGACATTAGTGTGTTGTAATTTAAGTATTAATGTCAACCACAACTTTTGAAATGTTTGGCTATTTAATGATATGTAAACATGCTGGAACATCTCCATCATCTATAATGTGTAGCTGTGTGTTTACCTCCAAGTAGACAAAAGGTAGAATTGTTCAAAGTAAATACATTGTGTCTACAGAAGCTCACAGCCTGCAGCTCTTTTTATGAGATGTTCTGATCTGCAGGCATTTATCCGGCGCTGTCTGGCTTACCGCAAGGAGGACCGGTTTGATGTTCACCAACTGTGCTCGGACTCCTACCTCCTCCCTCACATGAGACGTTCAAACTCCTCCGGCACCCTGCAGCCCTCCGCCTCATCCCTCCCCACCTACTGACTGGCTCTCTCGCATGACTGACGGGACCCTCCGGCCAATCTCAAGGCAGGATTGGTGGAATCTGAAGATAATGGATTTTTTTACCTGAGCTGTTTCCAAATGGATGAATACGCAACAGAGCAGAATTAAACGGAGAACGTGAGACGGAAAAGAGTGAAGAAGTGCAAGAGGGATACTCCCTTTGCACACGTTGTGGCCGAGAACTCGACTGTGTGAGATGGGGGGAAAGAACATAACTGGAAAATAGAAGGGAGGGAGAGAGAGCAGGGCAAGAATTGAAAGAGAGGCTCAGCATTGTCTGGAGCCAGAAAAGAAAGTGATGAATCTAGTGGATTTCTGTTTGGACTTTATTGAATAAACCCTTAGGAGACATTTCAACAGCTATAGGAGCTCTAAGATGCCGTTACCAAGCCCACCTCTCTTAGCTCTACAGCATAGTACATCTCACAAGATGGCTTAGAATTTCTTTAACATAAAGCTGCTGTTGTAGATGTTCTCTTATTGCTGATTTGAGGGTGGCATTGACCAGCAGGAAACTGAATAAACAGGGTGAACAGGTGTGCGTTGCAGAGAAGGTGTGAGTATCTGAGCATCAGACATGGCTACCTGCTCTGCAATCCATTGTTATAAGGCACAAAATGATGGTTACATCTCATCGAGTTTACCCTTATAATCTTAAAAGTGATGTTGTAACCTTGATGGGACTCCACTTAAAACAAGAAAAGAAAAAAAAAGTTCCAGATAAAATGTCTGGCGTTGATTTGCACTTCCGGTCCAGGTCGTGGTGATCTGGTCTCGCACATTTGGCATGAAGTACTTCAGCTCGGGCTGGTTCTGAACCAGCACGAGCTCGCCAAGTCCTCGGTTCACATTTGTTCTTTCGTTGCAAAGCAATTCAGATCAACTGCTGGGTTTACGGGAAGTAGGTCTGTGAATCTGTCTTAATCATTTTTTGTTGTTCAGGTAAGAGTCTTAAGTATTGCAGTACCATGTTTTCCTCGACGTCCTCATCAACCTGACTGAACTGAGTGACTGGATCAGCTGTTACTGTACTGCAAAGACTCGGGACTCAGAATCTAATGTACATTTCACGTGCAGGAGACATTACTCACTAGCAAATCCATCATAACGAGGCTTATCCTTGCTTCCCGGTGTCTCACTTTGCTCTGTTCATCTGTGTTTCCTCCTGAAAGCTGTTCTCAGTTTGCTGCTATAAATTTTGCTTTTAGTTTGTGATGTGTGAATGGTTTTTGCCTTGAATATGTGCATACTTGAACTGTTAAGAGGAACAGTCTCCATAGCGCCTCTTCTGAAACCCCCCCCCCCACCCCCGTGCTATTCGGGGTGTGCAACACGGTCTCGTGCCACCGACGTCAATGACCACATGGGTTTCTGTTTATTTTCAAGTCCAACACATGGAGCAAAGTCCCAGAACGCTGTGTAGTGAGGAGTGAATCGCACCTGTTCATGCCAGTAGAGGTGGGCACGCTCCCCAGTTGGCTGTGTTGCAGCATGATTTACTGCAGCTAGAGCGCAAGTGGACATACCCAAATGTTGTCGTTCTGTGAATAAAACACCTGTATGTTGTTGTGACATTATAAACCCTCTGACATACAGGCAACCTGGACTCTGTGCAAAGCACGTCTGTCAGATGAAAGACAAGCAGGAGCAGTTAACGGCAACTTGTGGGTGTTTCATGTTCTCGCTTAAAATTAAATTGCGAGTCATTAGATGAACAAATTAACCCAAACAGGGATGTAGTTTCAGAAACATGACAGGCAGATTAAACTACAGGAAGTACGGGCTTACGGTCATGTCCTCTACCCTTTTCCAGAAGACTATTGGACCCCTCCAGCTTTTGCAGTTAATATGAAACTAATATAAAAAGGTGAGTGAGGTCTTCAAACAATCTATATCAAGTCAGCTAACGTAACGAATATTCATAGGTAGATCATGTTGGAATATCTTTATCACTTTGTAAACGTCTTGATGCCTAACTATAAATATCACTAAATTCCATAAAAGTGCATTGTTATATATTTATAAAATTTATGTTTATATATTTTTACTTTAACTGTCAGTTGTTTTGCAAGTTAAGACAGGTGCTTTTATTTGTCACACACTTATCAATTAAAGCCACATTATGTATGACATCTGTGAAGAGGGAATGTCATACAGACCACCTGAGGCGTCTTCTCTGCTGAAGCTCTGAGGTAGGATGCTTGTGCTCATCAGTAAAGCAAATGGCTAAGATATTCAGTCAACATTTATGCCTTTTCTATCGATAGATGGTTTAAAATATTAATTACTACACTGACTTTTTGTGACATTTTCATGGTATACTTTACTGTGACATTTTTATATATTTTTTTAAAGACATATTTTGACTTTTGTCTTACTATTCTTTTACATGACCATTTTTTAATGTATTTTTTCACGGTGTTATATTTTTCCTTTTTGGCATACTAAACTGACATTTTATGGCATACCATACTATTACATTTGACATACAACATACTATGCTATGACTTAATTAATTTCATGCACACTATAGCCTAGTATTGTTATGACATACTATACTGTGACAGTTATGCACTTTTTTTAAACTTTTTTGGCATTCTATACTATGACATTTGAAATATTTTCTTTCATTTTTACTTTTTTGGCATTATATAGCATATTTTGCTTTTTATACCACGCTACAGTGGCGGGCCGTGCATGTTATACCTGAGCCTTCTGTGCTGTCCTACTGAGCTACGGTTATTTGTTGGTCTAATAATACACGTATTCGTATTAAACCGTTTGGTACGAGGCTTACGAACCGAACAATACGTTTGAATAATACTAGTGCATTTGGAAAATGCAGAAGCTTAAATTGTGGGAAATATAATATTTTCGGTGGACTGCGCTCACGTAACAGACAACGGGATGTGTGACCTTTTGAACCCGGAACAATAACAAAAAAAACGAAATAACCCCGCGATGACGGGATGCTTCGTCATTAACGGACAAGTCAGAATCAATGTAATGAACACAATGACTAGAACCAGTCACATAAAATTGTCAAGCATGACAAATAAATCCGCCGGCCGGCGAACGAAACACCAGACGGCGTTAAATAAAGGGAAAACAGTTATTAAATTATAAAACAGCTATAACTTTGTGATTCTGTTTAGGCCAGCAGAGAAGGCTTAGCTGGGCCCACCACTGCCAGACTTTTTCGTGACATACTATACAATTACTTCTTATTCACCTTTTTTTTTTTCATGATATACTCTCTACAATGACATTTTTAATGAAATACTATTTTTCTACACGATATGACTTTTCCCATGACTTTTTCATGATATGTTAAACTATGACTTTTGTATGCCTTTTTTCATGACCTACCTATGATATTTTTATGGCATAATACATTATTATTTTCGATACCAAATTCTTCTGAAACAGGACCATTGTTAATGGTATGGTGATGTCGCCACCTACTGGTGAAAGTAATGATTGCAGACTAAACAACCTGCATCACCTAGTTGGATTTAAGATTGTCAATTTGAGGTTTGATTGTGACTGATACAATGTTCTACTTGTCTTTACCTCGAGACAAATGTCAACTGTATCTGAACAATATCTGTCATCTAAGAGGTCGACATTTTAACAGAACCAAAAAAGAGAGGAAGAAAAACAATATTTCATGAGATTTTCATATAATCATTAATTAAAGCTGTGCAGATAGAATCATGCCCTTATCCAATTAAAACAAACAAGTTCATTGATAAAACAAGCGTTTATGTGAAAGTAGAGCAGGAAACCACCTGAATTGTAGCCTCTGACAGCGTGGGAGATGCATGACATAGACCTACATTTTGGTCAGCCTATCTGTGAACGCCCACGCTATAAATTCCTCCTTTGCGCGCTAAAGCCACAACAAAGCAGAATGTGACTGTATTTCTCTTGTATTGTCTCGGGTTTTTCATTAAGGGTATCAGCCCGCTTTGGCAACACCTCTCATTCAAGCTGTAGTCACACTTCTGCCCCAGAACAACAACGGGTCACCATGAAGTTAAAACAACTGGTGTCTGCGGTGTAAATGAGCTTTCAATGTGCAGGGGCAGTGGGTAGCAGTACTTCCTGTTGATGTTTTTAACGTGTTGAGAACCAGAATAGAACTGCCAGGTGCCATCTTTTCTCTGTTATAGAACCACTGAAGCTGTCAGTTGGCTTCTTAATGTCTGTTATGTGTAATTTATTAATGTTGGGAATAGAGGTGGATGAATAGCGCCTCTCTAAGGGTGATGGTGCTGCAGTAAGCTGCTCTGGGTGCCCTTTTTTTGTTCTTGGTGGCAACTAGCACAGGAGGATTGTTTTGGCCCGCTGCCACAGATCCACAGGTGTTCGATTACCTGCCACGTCTCAGAGGAGATTGATGATCCAATCGTACTCTGCAGTATTGTTTGTTTTCCCAGGAGAGGGTAATGTAACAGCATCCATCTGTCATAGTTATGCTCTCTTCTTCTGTTTTAAAAGACGAGGAGAGTCGTGTCCAGATGGTTATTTGCACTGGCCAGAGGCACCATTGTCTGTTTCTTACCCTGAGGTTTGACAAGCTTCTCAATGAAGGTATTGTCCTGATGTTTTTCTCTGGTAGTGGTGATGACTAATGGCTCTTCCCCTGGTGTTTGGAATGTCCCTCAGGTAAGGGTGGTGTCTAGACAACCATTTCCAATGGTGTCAAGTCACAAATGAAGCTCTGATGGTGGAAAGGGTGACCAGGGTATAGGGAAGGGAGAGACCCTGTGTATGGCCAGTGTGACCAATCCCCCCCAACACATGTCAAATGGGCAGTTCTTGGTGCTTATCCTTCCCTCAATACCCTCATGCACCAGCATAGGGATTTGGGACAAGGAAGAAAAGTTACTCTCTAATATGACTGGGTGTTTAAATACATCCTTTAGTTTGTTTGTTTCGAGGTTAGTGTTTTGAACCAGGAACTGCATATCTGCAGTAAAAGCCTTTCGTCTATTCATGACCAGCAGATGGCAGGAAAGCACAAATCTACCAACTTAATTAACGCAAGTTTTAATAAAAGTGATTTGTTGAACAATGAGGCAATGGTCATCTCTGGAGTGGTATCCGCAACCTTAGAATATGTTATTCAAATAATGCCCAATTTTAGCATGCTATCTCATAAAACATTTAATTTTACAATCAACACCTGAAATGATGAAGGCACTTGCAAATGACAAGGTCGTGCAAAATGTAAACCATGCTTTGGTGTTTAATTTGTACCGCTTTACTTAAGATTTCATTAAACTTGTTTTATTATTTTTACCAAATGTACCAAAATACTGGCAACGAGGAAGATCTTGGGTAGATGGTAACAAGAATAAATATGAAACAAATTTAAATCATACCCTAAACATACCCTTTAGTCTACTGATCATATAATGTGGTTAAACACAATACATACGATGAGTTTATATTCCATCTCACTTCCTGGTGGTCTATTGTATTCCTATAATATTTCCACAAGGGGTTTGTCTAATTTAGCTCTGGCATGTAGTCTGTTGTATTTTTAAAGTTTATTTTCGGGTTAAGAATTTGCTGTCATCGGGCCTTGGGATAGGGTAATTTATATTTTTGGTTTTTGGACCTGTGGTCTCAGTAAAAGCCGCGCTCCTTGTATCAGCAAACTACGACTCCCAGCATTCACCGCGGGGATCCTGGGAAGCAGAGCTCGGCTCGCCCGGACCAGGCTCGGACGCGGAGCTGCAGTTGCACCTCTACAGCGGGTTTGGGAAGCCGTGAAGCCGCTGGATAAGCGTTTTTAATCAACGAGTCAACACAGCGTGGCATTTCTTTTCACCGTTGTATTTTCCAGACGGGAACTTTCAGCATGGGGAATGGCATCAATAAGGTAGGATTTCCCATCTGTTGCACGCGACCATCGTTGAGTTCACACTCACGAGAGGTCTTTCGGTGTTTTGAGTGCAATTAAGGAGACGTCATCCTCACTAGAGTCTTTTAGATGTTTATTAAAAAACAGTTGTGCTGATTATATTTGACAGGACTCGGTTAGAGAGTAGACGTCTTCAAAATAATCAAACATAAACCATGAACTTAAGTGGTCAAACTATGAATATTTAACATAATGGGGATTGTTTTACCTTATATGTTGGTTATAATTCTAATCACATGATCTAAAGTTTAGACTTGAACCTATTATTCTTAATAATCACTGTTTCCAACCCATTAACTACAGATGTAAATTAGTTTATAGCTAACTCAGCTAAGAAGCTGTGCACTGTCCCTGTTAAACACACACATAACTAAAAAATGCTTTTACTATGTCTTCCTTATGTGTACATGTGTATCTCTGCCCTTATAGGTCCTGCCTGACCTGTACTTGGGGAATTTCAGAGGTTTGTCTAAGTGTTCTTTTTTTTAATCATTTTGATTTGGTTCGTGCATATGACAACACAAACCCATTATATTTGTTTGTGGTGTCATTTGTTTGTGTCAGATGCAAGAGACCGGGAACAATTAGCCAGAAACAACATCACACACATCCTGTCCATTCATGACAGTGCAGCTCCCATACTCCAGGTGAGAAGCTCTCTATTGTTATAAAAAAAAAAATATA
This sequence comes from Anarrhichthys ocellatus, assembly GCF_004355925.1. Taxonomy (NCBI): domain Eukaryota; kingdom Metazoa; phylum Chordata; class Actinopteri; order Perciformes; family Anarhichadidae; genus Anarrhichthys; species Anarrhichthys ocellatus. The sequence continues at coordinate 5,424,423 of NW_022280062.1, read as the reverse complement.
TATATATATATACACACAACATCTTTGCCCTAGTGTGCATCTTAAATTGCCTATTAATATGTTAAGTGAAATGGACAAGCAAATGAGGCTGAACAGATGTGACTGGGCCCTCTATATGTGTACTAGTACCGTGCACATGACTCGAGCTCTCAGACCATAAACTGGTCTGTCAGGTCGGTCGGGAAGAGGCGCCATGCTACTTCTTGAGCAAACGGTATTCCTTCCCGAGTGAGTGAGTAAACAACAAGCAAGAGACTTTTATCCTCATGTGATAGTTGGAGTATCATGAAAAACGCAAGTCAACCACAGTTGGTTTGGTCAGTGTGCCGAGTTGTGTGCCTGCGTGGGTTTGAGAGTAGGCGGTTGTTCTTGCTTCAGCCAGTGTGGACTGTGCTGTCTCGCTCCATTATTTGTTTTTCAAGGTTTTTTTTTTTTTGTTTTTTTATGTAAAGTTTCTCTTAAAGCTGTAGGTACAAAATCAGACTATTTTCTCAGTATTGTAATTTTTTTTAAGGAGGGATGCACAGGTGTGACTACAAACCTGCGTAACATTGCCTTTATTCTTCCACATACAAAAGCACGGCGTGTGTCCACCATCAGCAACAGGCACATGGAACCTGGAGAGTGTTGATGATGGTGTTCACCAGCTGCTGATTATTGATTTGTGTTATCAGAGCAAGTGGCTGCTGACGGGTAACAAGTAGTATACTCTTTCCCTTAGGAGATGACCTATCTCTGCATTTCAGCAGCTGACCTGCCCACACAAAACCTGTAAGTACCAAGATGCAGCACAGCAACACAGCACAGAACAATGAACGGCTGAGGCACAGAGAGAGAGAGAGAGAGAGAGAGAGAGAGAGAGAGAGAGAGAGAGA